>NW_004524632.1:6429693-6454558 GCF_000260255.1 Octodon degus | reverse complement strand
TGGGGACATCTTGTTGGACTTCCCCACTCGTCCCAGCGAGGCTCAGTCTGCGTGCGAAGCTGGTTGTTGTCTCCATTCTGCTTCCAGCGTTGGCATCTGTCCACCCACCAGGGAGGTACACCTGACCCAGTCACCAAAAGAACCGTCTAGCACCTGTCACAGTGCCTGGAGCAGAGCAGCTGTCCAGCAATAGGGGAGTCCACTGTGAACATGGAGGTAATTTCTGAAAAAGGTCTTCTTTGCCTGTGGTTCAGATGTAGGGAGTCACAGTACGGGTTGGGCTGCGGATGGCAAGGGACATGGCTGGGTAACAGTGAGGCCTATGGAAAAGTCCTGGGAAATAGCCACCAGGGTCCCCTACCTGACTGAGGGCCTCAGGGAGCTGCTGCAGGTTCTTTGGAGCCCCAGTCACCCGGTGGGCTCAAGGGCGGGCTCCCGAGCCTCGGGGCTGAGCCCTAGCTAGGGCTGGGTGGGGGTCAAGGAACCAATAAGAATTCTGGGAGCCCCACTGCCCTGCGACCTGGGAGTGCTGGTGGGCATTCTGGCAACTGAGGCAGGGGCCGGGGTAGGTTTGGCTGAACATTGCCAGGGGGCAAGAAGACATCTTAGGACCCAGCCAGGATTCTCGAGTTGTATTCTGTGGGTGGGAGGGAGGTGTGAAACCAAAAGAGTTTCTTCAGAGAGCCTGCCGGGGTAGAGATCGTACCTGCCTCATGTGTCTGTCCCTGCAGGACCATACTGCACAGCACACATGTGCTCGGTGGTAGGCTGACCTGGGGACATAGGGATGCCCGGGAGGCCACTGGAGTCCCATCTGTGTCTTCTGTCCTCTGCCTTGAGCACGCTCTTCTGTGCTGTCCCACCTGTCCTTTAAGCCAGCAGATGTTCCCAAAGATCACTATCTCTAAGGGCACTGTGGAAGGTGACAACCTCAGCCTGCAGCCCGGCAGCCTCCCCATCCGACTCCCCTGGGTGCCCACCGCAAGACAAGATCGCAGGGCTCACCCCTCACCCACTTATCAGATCGCTGTTCGAATTCCTTTCCAGCCTGTCTCCCTTTCATCCCCTGTCAGCAAGCAGCAAGCAGGGACTTGTCACTCCTGGAAGCCTGGTGTTAGTGAAGGTGCTCAACACGCACACACGCGCACACACCTTTCCCTGTCGCTGCGCCAGTGTCTGGCCTGCTGCCCCAGGGCCTGGCCCATCTTTATGAGATCCGGGCTCTTCCTGTGCCAGGGTACTGAACCTGCCCTCTGACAGGAGTGAGGGAGGCATTTTGCACATCTGCGGCATTGCCCTCCCTTGGGTGTTGGGGGGAAGATCCACCCTTATGGCAGAACCTTCCAGAGAGACATGAAACCAGGCACCTGGCCTCACGGTGCCTGAAGCGCCTGGCACGGAGGGCACCAGCTCCACTGCCCTGGCGGTGGCCCAGTTCCCCCTTCTAGAGCCCACACCTTCCCGGGCTCCTGTCCAGGATCTGCCCAACTCTAGGAGGACAAGCACTGCCCAGTGAGGGCCTGGCGGGCGGGCGGGCGGGCGGGTGGTGGGGGGTGGATTTCCTTCCAGCCTGGAGACCCCGAGGCCATCCCGCCCCTTGCTAGCTGGTGCCGCCTGGCCAGCGAGGCAGAGTCCCGGGGATGAAAGCTGCAGGAGGGGCAGAGCAGGAGCAGGAATCATAATGATAATCATCAGCGGCGGCGTCTTAACCGTCCAGGAATGCAGGGCCCCACGCCCTGCCGCACACCGCAGGCCACTTCCAGAGCTCCTCTCGCCCGTTTTATTGCAGGATCCCACACTCTGCCCTTCCCAGCCCAGCCCCGTTCGGGTTCCCAAGACCTGCAGTCCAGCCAGCAGCTCGGCCACCGCCCAGGCCACCGCCCAGCTGCATGGGAAGCTTCGGCTTAGCCCCGCCCAAGCCCAGGGAAGCTGCTTGGAAACTTGGGCTCCGGGCTTTCCCAGAGAAGCAGCCTCCTGCCCGCCCCGGGCCTGGGGCACTTTCCCACCAGCCCTCAGTATGGTCAACAGGAGCTCTGCCCGTGTGGCCCACAAGCCTGATCAAAATCAGGGCCAGGCCACAAATGAACGCACGGTAGGACCTTGGAAGTGTCTTCCTTTTTGAAATTATTATGATTACTATTAGCATTTTGTTTTGTTTTTGCCTTTTTGAGACCTGTCCTTGCTATGCAGTTCAGGCTGGCCTTGAGTTCACTTTGTAGCCCAGGCTGGTCTTGAACTTGTGACGATCCTCCTGCCTCAGCCTCCCAAGTGCTGGGCTGACAGAGGCCTTCACCCCTCCATGGGACCTGTGCCCCCAGCGTACTTGTACCCATAGTGCCAGGAGAAGGGCAGCTGGAGGTAGCAGAACTGGGGTCTGGGTGCCCCCTCATTTGGCCCCCTGGGGCAGCCCCACTGTCCCTGGCTAGCAAAGGTGCCAAGTGTTGGCAGTAACAGAAACAGCCCCCCGGCAGGGCCTTGTGCTTACTTGCTGCTTTCTCCAGGGAACACAGTTAATCTTCCTTCATCTCCAGAAGGAAGAGAAGGACCAAGGTGTTGAGAGACAGTGGAGCCACGCTCTAGAACACAAGCTGCCTTTGTCTTCCCAGGTAGACACAATACCCAGTGTACCCGCTCTGGAGAGCTGATAAGGTTAGGACAGCCGCTGGGTCCCTGGGACCAAAACCCACAAGGGAGGAACTTTTGCCTGCATGAAGTCCTCTGTGAGATGTCGACGCCCAAGCTTAGGTGAGACAACTCATCCGTAACAAAATTCCAGCAAGCATCCTAAGTCTATGCTCAATTTTATTTTACCTATTTATTTTTGAGACAGGGTCTCACTATGTAGCCCACATTGGGTTCAGACTTACAGTGATCCTCCTGCCTCAGCCTCCCAGGTGCTGGGATTACAGGTATGAGGCACCATACCCAGCTAGGAGGGTTTTAATCTGCAATTTCTTTGTAATAATCTTTTTCAGCCCCTTGACCATTTTGTCAGGGCTAGTATAGCTCACCTTAGATAAGCTCATCTAAAATGTCATTTAACCAGGCAGTGTAAACTATGATGCTTTGTGATTTTTCTGGCCTTGAATTCAAGGGGGGGGGGGGCTCTGAGAGGCCCCAGGCATCTTTTGTGTGGCCTTTGGGGACCTTGCCTGCCACCTTAGCCTGTGGTTCTGTGTCTACCCTACATGAAGAGTCGCAGGGGCTGGGGTAGAACACTTACCCGGCATTCACGGGGCCCTGGGCTCCATCTCCCACACTGCAAGGAAACTAAAATAAGAATAATTTTAAAATAATTGTCAGGCTCACCTGTCCGTCTGAAGGGAGCCTTCTGCTCAGCCCCTCCCACACTCCTGACCACACCTGTGTTTCTGTCCTGTCCAGTGCTCTCCTGGCCCTCTCAGCCGCTTCCCAACCACTTTTCTAAAACCTTCTTTAGTGGTGATACACACCGATAATCCCAGCACTCAGGAGGCTGAGGCAGGACAATCCCTGTGAGTTCAAGACCAGCATAGGTGACTTAGTGAACTCAAGGCCAGCTTGAGCCTGTCTCAAAAAGCCATAAATGGGGCCAGGGAGATAGCTCAGTGGCACAGCACTTGCCTGGCAGGTGCAAGGTCCTGAGTTCGATTCCTGGTACCAAAAAAAAGCATAAATAAATAAACCCTTCACTGTCAACTCCCTTTTCTGCCTTTATTCCCTGTCTCCGCTAAGGGCACCACTACACGCCCAGCGGGTGGACTTCAGGTCCTCCCTTCTCTCCTCCTTGCAGATGGATCCCTTGCTATCTCTTGCCTTGCCACTGCTGGGACCCTTGGCCAGCCACCCTGCCACTGTTCTCCTCCCCTTGCACAAGCCTGCAGTCACAAATCTAGCTCCAGTTCCCCCCTTTCTACTCCGTTTGTGTCATGGCTGGGACTAAAATGCAATCTGTCCATCTGTCCCTGTCTGTCTGTCTGTCTGTCTGTCTGTCTGTCTGTCTGTCTCCCCACCCTCGAAGTGCATGCTCCCCGCTGGGCCACCAGCTGTCTCCCTGGGTCTCACGGCTCCTCCTGTGTGGGCCACCTCTCTGTGCCTCCTCTTCCTGTCATGACAGCTTGCCTGGCCTTTTCCAAATGCCGAGGGTACAGAATGTCACTGCCCCCCGCACTTGGCAGCTGGTGGCAGATGCTCTTGTACTACAATGCGACTGTCCCTTTGCCCATGTGGACTTGGGCCCCTACTTTAATCTTCTGTCCCTTCTTCCCGGCTCCCTCAGGGCCTGGTGTGGTGGCAGACTCTAGAAAGGGCTTCCATGACTTTATGAGATAGGAACTTCTTTCCTGTCTGTCACCTGCTCTGCCTGCTAACCTGCCCTTCATAGCTGACAGGCTTTTATTTGTTTGTTTTTCTTCTTTTTTACTTTGTTTTGGTTCAAGGCAGGGTCTCCCTCTGTAGCCTAGGTGAAAAAATTCACAGCGATCCTCCTGCCTCAGCCTCCCCAGGGCTGGATGACAGGCACGAGCCTCTGCACCTGCTTGTAGCCAACCTTAACAGGCCCAGGGAGCAGCCATTGTTCTAGCAGCCACAGGCCTCTCAGCTCACAGGACTGTGTTGCCCTTTTATACAGACCGATACTCGAGCACAGGGACATTATTAATCCAAGGTCACACAGCGAGAAGGTGACAGAGTCTGGCTTCCTACAACAAGAGCCCGTATCTCCACCTGTGTCACAGCCAGTAATGTGTCCCCTCCTGCCTTGTGATGTCTTCCATGACAAGGGCCGTGGGCCCCAACGGCTGCGGTCCCTGATGCCTTTCACACCCTGCCCTGGGCTTGGGGTGGCTCCCTCACTTTGTGTGCCCCAGTCCAGGGCCAAGGCTCCTCGGGGGGGGTCTGAGTCTGGGTTTCAGGGGCCCAAGATCATTCCTGCACCTGAGCCACACCCAAGAAGGTGGCACCCGTGCCCGGCCCCAGCCCACCCTGCGGACGACGTGTGGCAGTGACCCGCAGTGGCTCTACCTGCTTGGCTCCCGGCCATTAAAAGCCTCACCCGCGCCTCCCCGGGGCTGTCTCTCTATTCTGCCTCCCCTCCCCACACTTCCTTCCTGTGCTTATTTCTTTTTACAACAAAACTGGGTATTTTTAACCTGAGGTTTTCACTCTCCTCTTGTCCTATGGGGACTGGGTTGGGCAGGGATGTCGGCACCTGGGAGGGCTGTAGCTTGTGTGCCCTAGTGCTGGGCCCAGCCTGTGGCCCACGGTGTTTGCTTGTTTGTGAGAAGGTCTTACTATGTAATTCAGGCTGGCCTCAAACTCACAGGGATCCTCCTGCCTCAGCCTCCCAAGTGCTCTGCCCTGGTCTTTTGAGCTGTAGCTCCACACTCCCTGCTGGTTCTCCTTGCACGTATGTGAAGGGCTCTGAGTTAACCTTCTCCGTCTCAGCCTCAGCGCGGCCCCACCCCCTCCATCCTCATCTGTGAGGGGCTCTACCCCCCATCTGGCCGAGTTTCTCTGCACACCAGGTGCTTGGAGAAAAGCTTTTATTTGAAGCCCAAACAATTGTAAAGGGGAGATGGCTGGGCATTTAGGATTTTGTAGTTAGTGTTTTAGTTTGGTTTTTGTATTCTGCTTTCTTTAGAAAGAAAACAACAACAACAACAAGAGCTGGCAAGGTAGCTTAGTAGACCAAGCATCTGCTTAGGCAAGTGCAAGGACTGGGGTTTGATTTCCTACACTGCAAGTTGTGCTGGCCCTGCCCCTGGGCGAGCTGAGCCGGCCACTGAGACCCGGCATAGTGGAGCCCGTCTGTAGTCCCAGCACTGGGGACGCCGAAAACAAGAGGATCACTACGAATCTGAGCTGCATAGTGAGACCCTGTATCAAATACATAGAAAGAAAGAAGAAAGAAAGAAAGAAAGAAAGAAAGAAAGAAAGAAAGAAAGGCAACTAAACAGGTTGATAGCAGAGATTTTTCTTTTACAGAACGACTTACAGCGAGTTACCCAGGGCTGTTGGACCCACGTTTGAAGTTCTCGAAGGTCAGAATGCTCACACTGGGCCCCTCGGAGTCCTCACATGGGGAGCCCCGAGTCATGCTACAGGGGATTAGATGTGTTCACTGTTGTTTTGTGGGTTTGCCTGCATTTTAAAAATTCTAATTCCTTTAAATAAGGCACCTCCTGTTGGATGCTGGTAGTGACTCTTGGACGAGGGCCTGGATTTTGGGGTCTGCACCAAATATCTGCCACTGTCCACTCCAGCCTCCATCTGTCACCCCTCTCTGTCACACATGCTTTCCTGCTCAGTAGCCCCGCTGTCCTGGGCAGCAGTGCCTGTTAGCCCCATCCAGAGCAGGGCCACAAGCCTGTTGTGTGTCCCTTTCGTCCCCTTCCCCCTTCTTTTTGGTACCAGGAGTTACACTCAGGAATTGCACCATGCGCTTGCCAGCAGGGCGCTGTGCCGCTGAGCGGTTCCTGGCCCCACATCTCTTTGTAGGGTGGCGCTCTTCAGTCTGTGTTTTGAAGGAAGCCACATGAGCAGAGCTGTGTGGGGTGGATGCCGAGGAGGCAGAAGATATTTCTTGAGGGTGTCAACATTCACATCTCTGCCGTGCACAGGAATGCTGACCCCAAGTTGCAGAGGAATCCCTGTCAAGCGGGGGCCAGTGGCTCATGCCAGGCATCCCAGCTATTTGTGAGCCAGGTGCAGAAAGATGGAAAGTTACAGGCTAGCCTGGGCAACTTACTGAGACCCTGTCTCCAAAGGAAATGTGCTACCTGTAATCCCAGCACTTGGGAGGCTGAGGCAGGAGGATCGCTGGGAGTTCAAGACCAGCCTGAACTACACAGGGAGACTTTGTTGTTGTTTTTTAAAGGGCTAGGGTGTAGCTCAGTGGCAGAACACTCGCCCAGCATGTCCTAGGTCCAGGGTTTGTTCCCAGTACTGCAAACGCAAACTTCATCTCAGGAAGAAAGGGGTCAAGGGGACCCAAACTAGGTGGCATGTATCAGAAAAGGCTTCATAAGAGGGGAGAGTGGAAAAAAAAAAGGGGGGGGGGAAGAAGGGCCAGGGAGATGGCTCAGTAGAATAAGCACTTCCCTGGTAAGTGCAAGGGCCTGAGTTCAATCCCTGGTTCCGCCAAAAAAAAAAAAAAAAAAGAAGGGAGAGTGGAGCCCAACTTGGCTGTCCGTGCAGCTGTCCCAGCTCCAGGTGGGCACACAGGTGCACCGAGGATGGAGCCTGTGGTGGCAGAGGGACCACAATCCCCCTTCATCTCTGCCAGGAAGCTGCCCCCGCGTCCTGGGCCAACGGGCTGATGAGGACAGGGCACCAGCCTGGGCAAGAGGAAGTAGACTGGCTTCCTGTTTGTTTGTGACTCTCAGAGCTACACCAGCCGATCAGAGCAGCCCTGGCCTGAGCCCAGGTCCGACCCAGGAAGCCACAAGGTTGCATTGACGGTGGGTGAGCACGCTTAGGACAGCTGGAGGGAACAAGGGGGCGGGGCGGGGAGCAGGGGCTTCCCTCAGGCCCTGAGTGCATGCAACCCGAAACCACTGGGCAGCCCCCCTCACCCCAAAGGTCTTTTCTCGGGACCCTGGGCACAGTCTTGTTGCCTAAGGGAAAATCCTGGGACCTTGTTTGCAACAATAAAAGCTAACTTGTAGCAACAAAGTATCACAGCTCCTCTTGAGAGTAAACAATGTAACCATTTGAAAGACTGAAGTGGGTTCACCAGTGCTAAGGTGGCCATCGTGCAAGGAACTGCAATGAATGAAGCCGGCAATGTGTGGAACAGCATATAAGGAACATACTGTCTTGTGCAAATAAGGACAACAGAAGAGGATGTGCACATACAGGCTTAGGCTTACTCAGTGCGTGAGCTTTTCTGGAAAGACTTCTAAGCAACCCCAGAGAGGCTGTTTTGGGGCAGAAGGAGAGGAAGAGGTAAGTGCCCGCTACTTCTCATAATGTATCTTTCTGTGCTGTTTGCATCACAGTGAAGTGGATTTAACTGTTATCTGCAGATGAGAGTATAGATGGTTCCTTGTTTTATTCTTCTTTATCATTTTAGAATAAAAATTATGAAATCAGGTATTTTTGCTTTCTTTCTTTCTCTTTCTTTCTTTCTTTCTTTCTTTCTTTCTCTCTCTCTCTCTCTCTTTCTTTCTTTCTTTCTTTCTTTCTTTCTTTCTTTCTTTCTTTCTTCCTGTCTTTTTGAGACAAGGTGTCAGCATGCAGTTCAGGCTGGCCTTGAACTCACAGCCATCCTCGCACCTCCCAGCCCCACGAGTGCTAGCTCAGCAGGCACGCACCACTATGCCTGGCTTTTGTTTCATTTTAACTGGGGTCTCGCCGTGTTGCTCAGGCTGATCTCAAAATCAGCTTTGGCAGTTCTCCCAGCTCAGCCTTCTCATATCTAGGGCTGTAGGTGTGTACCCTGTGGCTAGCTAGAAGCATTCTTTCTAGGGCAAGTTAGAGAATCAGGCAGGGGCTCTGGCTCGAGCTCTGTGGTAGAGCACCTGCTTAGCATTTGTGAGACTGTACGTTTGGTCCACAGTGCGGCAGTCTACCTATCCACCCACCCACCCACCCATCCATCCATCCTGTGCATTTGCAAGGTGAAGCAGGGTAGAGCTAGGCTCAGCAATTCTCCAAGAAAATCAAAGGAAGGAGGTGGGAGACATGCTTTTCTTGAGGGTCTATGCATACCAGTAACAGCATAACCATCTCTACACTCTTTTGTAGATTTCTTATGGTAAAAGTTTGGACATTTTCTGACTTCCAACCACTCCCTCTCCCTATTTTCTCCCCGTTTTATAGCTTCATCATCTAACTTTTGGCCTGAGCCAAAGAAAAAAGGCCAGAAATCCTAAAAGAGAAGAGAAACCAACGGAAAGTGCAGCCAGATAGCTCAGTGGACTGAAGAACCTGCTTAGGCAGAGAGCAGGGACCAGGGTTCAATCCCTTGTGTGCTGTGCTGGTCCCGCCGCCCCAGAGCACGCTGAGACGGTGATTGAGACTGGGCATGGTGGTGTGCGCCTGTAATCCCAGAGCTTGGGAGGCTGAAAACAGGAGGATCACTACAAGTCCGATTTGTGTAGTGAGACCCTGTAGAATCTGTACTAGACACATTAAAAAAAAAAGAAAAAGAAAATCCAGCATAAAGCATTTCAATATCATGATCCAATTACCTATTGTTTGTAACAGCACCCACAAGATAGAAATCAAGCCTCTCTAAGCCCTTATTCTATGAGATTTAATTTTGCCCTGAATATTTTGGGGTAATTGGAGGGAAATTTGGGAGGGTCTCAAAAAGTAAATTTGAGGTTCCCTCTGCGTCATATTGACTCGCCAACAACTGGATCAGTAGTCCAAGTTGACCTCAGGCCGCCAATGTCTGAGCACCCAGAACTCTGGGAGGCTGGCTGGCTATGAAAGAGCCGGCTGCTGGTGCCCCGGCTGAGTTGGGTGGCACGGTCCGCCTGGCGTGTGTGCCCAGGGGCATCTGCGTCCGGCAGCCGTGTGCAGGGCGTCTCAGCCTGCTTGCGTCCTGCCTCTTCCGCAGGACGTTTCCAAAACGTCGCGCTCCTGGGCCACCCGAGCTTGGCACCTGGGAAGCAGTCAGCCTGCTGCCCCCTGGTGGAGGAGGGAGGACACAGCCGTGCCCAGCTTGGTTTGGAACAGACTACGGAGCAGCGGAGCTTCCAGAACACTGGCTGTGACGGTTTCAAGGGTTTGCAGCAGTTAAACCCCAACTTCCAGCAGCAGCAGCGGCAGCTGCAGCGGCCCAGGCCCTCGGGGCAACTGCTTAGCCCGCGGGAATCTCTCTTCTAGCTTCTCATAGCCTTAGCTGTTTTGAGAGGGAAAAAGCTTGGTGTATTTATGTCACTGACTGTGCCAATAATCCAGATTCAAGCCAGGTGTGGTGGTGCACTCTTGTAATCCCAGCACTGGGGAGGCTGAAGCAGGAGCATGGCTTTGAGTTCAAGGCCAGCCTGGCCGGAATGCCTGTCACAGAGTCTAAATACAAACCCAAATCTTTCCAGATCTAGGACTCGTGCACCTTCCGCCACATGGGTGAGAAATCTCAGGTGTCCCCAGGAGTGGCACAGGAAAAGGGCTTCACAACGAGCAGGCATGACCGTCGCTACCCACCTGTCCCACGCCTGGGGATGGGACAGGAGAGATCGCTTGGGCCACCCCTCTGTGAGTAGAAAGAAGACTTCGGGTGTCCAGGTGCCTCCACAGGGGGACATCACAAAGCCCAGAGAAGGTGGCACAACATGGGACAGCCTGGCAGCCTGGCTCTCGACCACTCTGCTAGCCACATCCCCGGTGTCGGGCAGGCTCGGCGTCCTGCTTCCAGGACTAAAAGCCAGCTTTGCGGTTCTCAGCCACTGCAGCCTCAGTGGGCTCAGGCAGACAGGAAAGGAGTCCTGAGGAAGCAGATCTTGAGAAGGTGGGGAGGGACCGGGAAGCAGGAAATGGCACTTCACGCTGAGCGCCTGGCCACCACAAAGGAAAGCTGAGATTGCAGGCCAGAGACAAAAACCCGTGTGTCCTGCAAGCCGGGGAGTGAAGAGCTGGGGTGCAGCCCATCATGGGGAGCCCTGGGGGTTCTGCTGCGGCCGGGACATGCAGGGTCATCCTGAGAGACTCCTCGGCCCGAGACTGAGCCCCCAGAGCCCCCAGTTTCTGGGACTCTCTGCTGTACTGTTCCTGGGGAAGCCAGCCTGCAGTCAGAGGAGAGCACCCTGGCCTATGACGTGGCCGCATGGGGAGGACTATTTGCGGCACCCTCTGACCCCTGCTCTAGACGCATTAATGAGGCCGAGAGGACGGCTGCTTTGGTCACCCCGCAGCCCACAACAAGCTGGAGTGGTCGGAAAGCCCCCTCGGGTGAAAGGCTTGGCTGCCATCTATGGCCGTGTTCCGAAGCTGCACACACTTCTGGTTGACGGCTAGAGCCTGCAGAGCCACTGTTATTGCCTGCCTGTTTTGCCACAGCCTGTAAGCTAGGGATGGCTTTTACATGGCTACAAAACATCAAAGAATTAACATCTAGTGCCCAGCAGAAATGACATGAAACTCAGGCTCAGTGTCCATTCACGGGAAAGTTCCACTCACTGGAACCGAGCTACCGTAGTGTCTTGTAGTTGCCACAGACATTGCATGGTCCATGAAGCCAGAGGCGCGCTGTCCCTGTACGGGACCCCAGACTTCAAAGGATTAGCTTCAGAAAGGGGACAACCCTGGAATCTGAAAGGTGGATTCCCATACAGGAGGGCTTTTTGTCAGAAACCAATCTAACTGCCCCTAAGTACCTGACTGTGTCCCAGGCTCAGCTGGAATCCCAGCACGCAGCCTCATACCCGCTGCTGTTCTCTGTGCCTTCTTTCTTTTCTTCCTTCCTTTTCCCCCTCCCTTTCTTCTTTCCTCCCATTCTTTTTTCAAGACAGGGTCCCAACTATGGAGCCCAGGCTGGTCTTGAACTTGCAGCAACCTTCCTGCCTCAGCCTCCTACATGCTGGGATTATAGGGGTCCACCACCATGCCCAGTCTTGCATGTGTTTCTGGAATGGCAGAAGATGGAAATGGGAGCCACACATGGGAAGGAATTAGAAAGGAAAGAGAGTCCTCAAGTCCCCAGAGGTCAGAGGATCTCTGACCCTGGTGCAAAACCACCTCCCCCACTGCTCTGGAAAGAAGGGCTTCTCCAGCTACTCCAGGTTTGTTGTGGGCTCCAAGGACAATGACAGCTTTAAACTGCCCCAAAGTAGCCTCATTCTCTTGGTTTCATTAACTCTTCTAATAGAAGCTGGTCAGAGGGCACTGGAGAGGAACCGTCCTCTCCATGTGGCCTATATCATAGGCCAGGGTGTGCTCCTCCGACCTCAGGCTGGTTTCCCAGGCCTAGTACATTTCCATCCACCCTCTCCCAGCTGCGCGCATCCAGGCTTTGCCAAAGCACCCAGAGCCAACCAGCTGCAGCAGGCCTCGTCGCTATTTATTGTTCAGTCTTCAATTTCAGTGTAGCAGGAGCTCCCTGGTCCATGCCTCCTTTGAAATGGAAGACTGTACAGCTCCTCCTTGGGAGAAATCAACCGGAGGTGGGTTCCTGGAGAAGGAGGATTTCTATTCTTTTTGAGATAGGGTCTCCATTTGTAGTTCAGGCTGGCCTTGAACTCACTGCGTAGTCCAGGTGGGCCTTGAACTTGCAGCAATCCTCCTGCCTGAGCCTCCTGAGAGCTGAGATCACCAATGTGCAACACCTTGGCCAGCCCAGCCTTTGGTTCTACCAGTCCTGCACATCCTGCCCCTGCTTCCATTCACTGGGTGAACATTCAGCGATTTCCCCAAGAGCCAGGTGCACTTGTGTTGGGGAAGGATTGGGGGAAGAAGAGGAAGGGTCCCCTGGCCTCTCTGATTTTAGAATGGAATAGAGGGTGCACACACACACACACACACACACACACACACACACACATATGCATGCGTGCATGTGTCTCAACTGCAGCTTAGTGGAGACAGGTGAATGCCCAACAGGACTGTGGCCACATTGTCCAAGCAAGCAGGAGGTCATGGGCTGTGGAGGAGGGGCCACAGGCAGCAGTTTGGTCGAAGAGAAGGAACTTGAGCTGCTATGATTGGGGCATCTGGACCTGGGAGGCCAGGCTGGGGTGAATAAGTAGTGGGGTGCGGCCCAACCATGGAGCATTGAGGACAGCAAGGACCCCGCCCAGGGCATCTTCAGTAGGGGCGCTACTGACCAAGCTGGCCTCATGGCCTCTTCTCCCTTTGCTGGGAGCCACTGTCTTTGCCCACTTGCACCTCCAAACAATGTGCCCCACCCTGACACCCGGGGTGGGGGCTGGAAAGGGGCAGGCAGCACAGGAGGCCTCAAAGGCCAGCACAAGCTGCTGTGCCCCAGTAAGCTGGTGTGGCTGCCGTAGGCTCCTCAGAAGTGAGAAGCCCTGTTTTGGCCAAGTGAAGTCTGAAGCTGTGTGCAGGATAGGTGACCCAGGGGAGTCCCCAAGGCCCCCTCACCCCTGTTATTTCCCTTCAGGTTGGCTGCTTCACCCACAGCTTCTGGCACGGGCAAAGGCCCAGGAGAGTCACAATGGCACAGCTCCGATGATCTTCGAAGTCACTAGAACGGTGCCGCAAAAGAGGGCAGGATTAGCCTAATGGTCCATTTTCTTTTCCCACTCGTTTTGTTTTTTGAGACAGAGTCTCGATATACAGTTCTGGCTGACCTCGGACTTACTACGGATCCCAGGCTGACCTTCAACAGCACTGGGATAACAGGAGGGCGCCACCACGCCCAGCTCCCCATCTTTCAGATAAACCCACCTGTGGATGACACAACCCTCGCCCCACCCAGCGCACACGTGGAGAACTTGCAGAGATGAGGCGCATGGTGAGCCTTTGGGGACTCTCCCTCCTCGTCCAGGTCCCCGGCCAGCTTGCCTGAGCCCCTGCAGCCTGAACAAGAGCACTATTCAGTCTGGCTGGGGGCGAGAGGGAGGAAGACACTTCCTGCCCCTGCTTTGCTGGCCAGCCGAGGACAAGCTTTGGTTGCAGGGCCAGAGCAAGAGGTTGATAAAGGCCCATTGTGGGAGCCTGAGAAACGCAGTAGCAGTCAGGGGCTGCTGGGCTAGGAAGCCAGTTAAGCGCTCTTGCACGTTTGTGAAAAGAATTACTTGCCGGAAGTCAGGAAGTCAGGAAGTTACGGCAGACGGGGCCCCAGCCTGCCCCTGGGAGGTGTCTCTGGCCAGCTTGCCACCCAAAGGGCTGGTGGGGCAGAGGACCCCAGGCTGTGCGTGGCTGCTGTGTGGCTCAGGGCTCCCCACACCTGGTGGGTGAAACTCAATCTCTCCCGCCAAATGCAGGAAACAGGGGTTCTCTAAAAAGGGCCTGGGAGACAGAGGAGCCTGCAGCCCCCACCCCGCAGGGTGTGCAAGCAATAAAGGGCAAGCAAGGAGGAAGGCCGTGGGAGTGCGGAGGAGTACACGCTGGCCTGGAATTTATTTAGGAATTACGCTTAGGGCGCGGGCCTCTCATGGTCACAGGCCGCACCACTCCTACAGCAAAAGCGCCCACTGCAGGAAAGAGATGCCCGAGGCCTACTCTACCCGTGCCCTAGATGGATGCCATGGGACAGAGGTGGCAGAGAGATGACTGGGTGGTGGTGGCGGAGGCGGAGCTGCCAGCCGGGTTGGAATGGGAGGGGTCTACTCTGCTGAGCCTGGGAGGGAAGGCTGCAGGGTGCTGGAAGAAACTGACCCTCGGCTCACCCCAAATCTGCACATCCGGACGCCCCGTCCAGCTGTGCTGGCCCTGCCCTCTGGGAGAGGAAATGCAGAATCCAGGTGGACAGGGGCTGGTGGTGACTAAGCACCTGGGGACAGAGGTCAGAGAGATTCCCCAAAGTTGCCTGGGGCTGGCAGGGGTTCATTGGTCCACTCCAAGTCTGCCGTCTCCCTCACCACCAGCCCCAGCGTGTTCCCTTGATCTCTCTCAAGGGTCCATCACCAGACCAGACCACCAAGCCACACAAACGAAAAGTCAGGGCTGAAGCTGCGTGCGTCTCTCTCCCCGCGTGGGGGCGCTGCAGAGCCCGCATCCGGGCCCCCCCCCCCAGAGGGTTCCAGTGCATAGCGGGCTAACCTTCCCTCCCCTTATCTCGTAGGAACCAACCTCGTGCCCACCCTCACTGACCAAGGCTTCCGGCGGGGGCTGGATTCTGAGAGCACATTTCCATCTCACTGCTCCACCCCAGCTAGTGACAGGAACACACACGGGGAAAGACTGCTAGGACGCTCTGTTCTCATTCCACCAAAAAAAAAAAAAAGAAGAAGAAACAACCCGAACCACAGCTGGAAGGTCTGGGTGCTGTTTATTGACAGCGCGGTTTACACATTTACTTTCTTCCCATGATTGATTCCTTGGGGCCCCAGCGCACCCGGGGAGGAGCGGAACACGGGATGCTTCAGGCTGGGACTCCGCCAGGCACTGGGGCGAAGCCTCCGGCAGGACGTATCTGGGCCCCTCTCGCTGGCGATCCAGGTCCATGCTGGTGCTAGGACCCCAGGGGACAGCGAGGTGCGGCCCACCCACCTCCGCAGGGGTAGATTCCTGCACATCTGTAGGGCCCCGTTCCAGGGAGCTGCCTCCTTCCACTGGTCCTTGAATCCTCACTAAAGGACAGGGAGGGGGCTCCGGCCTCCTGGGAAGGCCAGCAGCGCGCCCCTATTCCTTGCCACACTGCCCCGCCTTTATCCTGCCACTGTCAGTGCCCTGCCAGTGCCCAGGCCGGGGCGCCCGCAGCCGGAGCCACTCTTTGGAGCCATGTGACAACTTCTGGTAGGGAGGTGGATAAAAAATAGATGGGCATGGGAAGAACCAAAGAGCTTCGTTGGAGAATTGGAGGGTGGAAGTGATTTTGCTTTTATTTCTGTCACTCTAGCTCAATCATGAAATGTCACAGTGATTCATTTCTGGGGGGACGGAAGAAGGCGCCGTGCGTGCCTGCGTTTCTTCGGGGCGCGGGGCTGGCTCACTGCGGCAGCTGCAGGAGCACCGACTGACCCGCCGGCAGGTAGGTGATGTTGCGTGAGCGGGACAGCTGGTACGCGATGTCCTCGGCGGCTTCCAGCTTGCGCAGCTCGATCAGGCCGTCGCCCGCAGTGGCCAGTGAGTTGGCGATTAGCTCGGCTGCCTTGGAGTCGCCTTCTGCAGAGATGATGGCCGCCTTCTTCTGCTGCTCGGCCTGTAGGAGCAGAGGGGGGAAGAGATGGAGACCCTGCAGGGTCACTGGTGGCTGTCCCCCTCTTCCCTGATTCTCTGCACAGCAGGGATGAGCTTGGGGGGCTACACAAATAGCTGTCCTAGCCTGGCATCTCTAATCCCAGCACTTAGGAGGCTGAGGCAGGAGGACTGCCACAATTTTGAGGACAGCCTGGGCTACATAGTGAGTTCAAGGCCAGCCTGGACTACACAGGCTGTCTTAAAACACAAGAGGGGAATAAATCCTCAGGCTCATCTTCTACTCTCATCTGAAGTCAAAACAGCTTCCATCAGAAGCAGGTAGCGGGGCTGGTGAGATGGCTCAGTGGTCTAAAGCACCTACTTAGAACAAGCTTAGCAAAGCACAGGAACCACTGCCCGCCCCCTGGTGGGCTGAGCTGGCCACACACACACACACACACACACACACACACACACTCACACACGCACACGCACGCACACACACACAAATAAATAAAATTAAAAAAAAAATCTTAAAAAAAAAAAAAAAAAAGAAGCAGGTAGGACCTTGAGGACATGGGGACCTTTAGAGCGTGGGAGGGGAGCACAGTACGGAACACCTGCAAAACCCACACACAGGCATCATTTTGGCTTTTTGAGTGCAGCAACCCCAGCCTTGTACCTGCCAGGCGCAGGCTCTGCCACCGAGCCACACCCGGCCCCACACGCAGACTCAGGCCACCATCACTTTACTGTCCTGGTGGAGACTGCGCACCGAGCGCCCCTGGGCTCAGTGCTGGACTCATCACAAGGTACAACATGTCCCCACCTGCAGTCTCACAAGTCAAAGCCGCCCTCCCCTTTCTCCCTGATTTGAAGGATTAAAAGGTCTTGGATTAGGAACACTGGTGTGGGAAGAGGGACAGCAAATAAATCCTCCTCTCCACAAACGGGGAAGCCCAGGCTGCTGCGCAAATGCAAATACACTGTGTTCCGTCACACTTGGACACATCTGGATGGGTTTAGCCCAAGGAAAAAATCCAGGGCCGATAAGCACATCTGGTGCAATGTTTGATCTCTTTTGCTGTCAGCTTTCACTATGTAACCACGGTTAAGAATGACTTCTCAGTGGAGCTGAAAGTCTTCCAGGAGTAACATTTTTATGTGTAGGAGAGAGTTTTTGATCTTGGGCAAGTGGGAACACAATGACCCTTCACGTGTGCCTGATGAGCCCCCGAAGACTCTGGAACCGATTTTGGGAGCACGGCTCCTTCCCTCCTCCGGTGATCCCGGAAGGAGATGACAAGTGATGAATCTCCAGGCCACCCAGCAGAGCTGGGGAGGCGGGGCAGGGGGCCGCCATCTGGCCAAGCGCTCACCTTTTCCACCACGAATCTGGCCCTCTCCGCTTCCTGCTGAGCCACCTGTTTGGCTTCCACGGCTTCTGTGAACTCCTTGCCGAAGGTCAGATGCGTCTGGGGGAGAGAGTGCGGGCTGAGGCGGGGCCAGGACCGCTGGAGGAATCTCAGCCACCCTCGACCCCAATGGACTTGTCCACACTCCAGAGGCCTTGGCTGTCCCCACATGCTGCCGTCACCCTTGGGAAGGCCACCTGGTGTAGAGAATGCCCCCTGGGGCTCTCATGGAGCCTGGGGCAGCAGGAAGAAACTTCTCAACCTTGTGCCTCCCTGGAGGAGATACGGGGGCTCAGGACTCCCAGCTAGCATGCTTCCAAGATCCCCTGGTGCCCTGCACAAAGACCTGGGGGAAGCCAGACGGAAACTGAGCCCCTGAGAGCCAGGGATGCAGCCAGTTCTCAGGGATCCAGAGCCAAGGCCCTGCTTATGAATTAACCAGGCCCGCTTCCTCCCGGCACTGCCGCAGTCCACCGGAAGAGGCCAGGGAGACAGGGCGCAGACCCCGCGAGCCCGTCTGCGAGCACTTCTGGAAAGAGTTTAGAAGAGAAGGCAGGTAAAGCCATTGGCCAGGGTGAGGTCTTTGGTCTGATTACCTAGGCCTTCCCTGGTCACATAAATAACCAGGACTTGGCCGAGGCGACCGTCTCTACAGATGGGACCAATACCAGGAAACAGCACTCAGCATGCCTGCCTGGCTGGATCGAGCTCCTTAGTCACCCCACTTTATTTTTTATTTTTTTTTTTGCAGTACCAGGGATTGAACTCAGGACCCTGTGCTTGCCAGGCAGGCGCTTATTCTACTGAGCCATCTCCCTGGCCCTACACCCCACTTTATTGGGAAAGGAGACAGAGGGAAGAAGAGCGTTGGTTTTGCCACCGAGTGTTACTTGCTTCATTTCCTCGTCCACCTTGCCCGCAGCTGCCTTTTGTGGTGTTTGTACTAGAGCCTTGACCTTGCTGCGATCTCCCGCGTCAGCCTCCCGGGGCTGGGCTTGCGGGCTCACGGCATCACATCTGCGCCGACCTCTGCTTTCTGAACATCTAAGCAGCCCGACTCCTCCTGAGGAGTCGCGCCCACCTGCGTGCCTTCCACAAGCATTAACACCTAATTCCAAAACTGCAGCTGCGCTACGCTGCCCGACCCACTCTGGGATTCTTACTAGATGTCTGGGTAAGAAAACAGGATCTTGAGGAATGGAAAATGAAATATGTAATTAAGGAATAAAATTTCCTTCTCCGAGGCCCAGCTGAGGGCAGCAAACTCCCCAGGAAATCTAATTTTCTCCTCACACCTCTTAGATATGGCTTCTGTGGTCAGCCACATCTCCCCAGAAAGGAGCGTGTGGTCCTAGGGTAGCAAAACGCCAAGTTTTGCTACCGCAGGCTTTTTCCTGGCCCTCAGCTCCCCCTGGGTGCTCAGGTTCACAGCTAGTGTATGGCGGTGCTGCAGCCTGGTGGGCTGCCTGGAGGGGGCACCACGTGCCACCCCCCTGGAGCATCGCAGCCAGGAGGGGCTGAGGCCTGCAAGCCTAGGCAGGGGGCTGAGAACCACTGTTTAAACAGCTGCGGGCGCGGAGGGGAAGCTGCGCATTCCCCAGCAGTGCACAGGAGACCCGGATAGGAAACCCTACCTCACCGCCCGAGCACATCACTGCAAAGAGCTTTCCCAGGGAGGCCAGAAACTCAACCCCTTTGCTGCACCTGACACGCTACCCTGCTGGTAGCTGCTCACTCACACACACTCATTCTCACACACACACACACACACACACACACACACACACGGTAAGTTCTCAAGGGACCACAGGGATAGTCCCTGTACCACACTGCCAGGGGACAGACTTGCTTCCCCAGGCTCCAGCCTCCACTGTTGGAAGTGCCCAGGATCAGGCAGGAGGCAGATGCAGCAAGAAAGGCCACCCCTGGGGCTGTCCTCTGATATCTACTAGGTGCGGCACCCTTCCCCCCATTAAGCAGGCTCTTGGAACCCTTCTGGGGAGTACTCATAGTACTCAGAGACCCTCCAATGACAACCAGCGATTGTAAGAAAAATGAGTGTAGTGGAGAGGGGGGACACTCTCAAATGAAAAGAGCTGAGGACATAGCTCAGCACCACAAGTGCCTCCCTGGCAAGTGGAAGGTCCTGAGTTCAATTCCTAGTAACCCCTCGCCCCACATGCAATTTCAGTGAAAACACCTGGGAGCGGCTCCTTCTGGACTCTTGCACCTGGGAGAGTCCAGCCCAGAGCATGAGCCAGGCTCTGCAGGAAGTGGACCCCCCGCCCCAAGACCTCTAGCAGAGCTTACCAAGGATACATCATCCAGGATGAGGCCGAAGGTGGCTGCCCGCTCCGTGAGGTCGTCGCTCACCTGCCTGGAGACCAGCTCTCTCTGCGTGATCAGCTCACCGGCATCGAAGCGAGCCTGGTTGTGGGCACAGGGCAGGTGTGGTCAGGGAGGAGGCAGGAAAGCACGGGCCCTGCTGCCCTCTGTGGCATGCCCGCCACTCACCACCACGGACTTGAGGATCTCAGTGGTGATGGACGGCAGCACGCGCTCATCATAATCCTCACCGATGCTGGTGAAGATGCGGGGCAGCTGGCTGGCGACGGGCCGGAAGAGGATGCGCAGGGTTATGTTGACATTCTGCAAATCTTAAGGACAAGCGCTGGGGTTAGAGCCCCAGAGGAAGCACCTGTCTGAGCCTACACCTGCTACCATTTCTAAGCAAACTAGCTTCTGGTTACGACCCGAAGGGGCACTGGGCAGGTGTGCCTGGTTTCCTTGGTGGAGAAGCTCAGAGTGTTGTCAAGTTAGGAAATGCCTCACGAGGCAGCACAGGCCCGCCTCAAACCTGCAGCGATCTTCCCATCTCGATCTCTCAAGTGTTCAGATTACGGGTGTGCACCGCCATGCCTGGCTTGGGAAATTCTTAAAAAGACTTGGTGATGACGCTTTTCAACATGTCCCGAGCGTCCTCTGATAGGAACAAGCCAGAGGATGTGTCTGATGGGTGCCATGCAACATTTGGGACACTGAACGTTTTCAGATGACAAGCCAAGTCATGTGTGCCGTAGCTTGTTCACAACATGAACTAAGTGGCCATGAGATAGAGTCTGGCCAGAAAAAAACACAGGTACACCCAAGCCCCTCATCTCTAGAGGCACCTAGTAACACCTTCAGAAATAGGTACAGGGCTGGGGAGACAGCTCGGAGGCATGAGCGCCTGCCTGGCAAACGCCAAGTTCAATCCCCAGTATTGCATGCCATGCCGACCGTGGAACCGAGCATGGTGGCACATCCAACCCAGGTTTGGACCCTGGCGCCACTCACCTTTGCTGCCAGTGATGACCGGGACGTTACGGGGTCGAGAGCGGCAGTTCAAAGATGATGGGTTTCTGTACCCACGGGATGAGAAAGTGAGTGCCTTCGCCCACCACAATGTCCTGCACGCCACGGAATCGGTCGAAGATGACCGCTCTGTGCCCGGCGTCCACTAGGTAGCAAAATGACGACAGGTCGGAAAACTCCCTCACTCACAGCCCACCACTATCTTTTTTTTCTGCGCCTCCCCCTCTCCTGTTCTGCCTTAGGAGCTTGTGGTTCTGAACAGCAATGCAACTAAGCAATCACTTCCAGTCCCGGGCTTCACCTAAGGTCTTTGGTAACAGGATCTTAGCCTTCCTTCTCCTTCAAAGAACGGCTCCTGGCTTTCTGACCACCCACCCCATCTCTCACCAGCACACTTCCAGGAATCAGCCACCCAAAATCCTGCAGCCACAGAAATCTCACTGTTCCCTTGAGGCCAACCTGGCTCCAGGGTACCCCAGTGTTCCCAGAAGCAGTATCCTTACTACAGGAACCCTAACATGTAGGCCCTGTTCTTTCTCCCAGTAGTGCACTTTCTCTAAAATCTCAGCACCACCTTGTTCACTCAGCGATGGCACCAGCCACGCAGCTCTGCAGATGCACAGGGTAGGAAGGTCGGAGCAGCAATAGGAGCTAGGCCCCAAGCAGGCGTTCCTTTTTTTTTTTTTGGCGGAACCGGGGATTGAACTCAGGCCCTTGCACTTGCCAGGGAAGCACTTATTCCACTGAGCCACCTCCCTGGCCCAGGCTTTCCTAATTAGCTGCTCTGTCTTTCCCTCTCTATACTTCAGTGCTACTCCAACAAATACCTTTCCTCTAAAAATAACCCCACTCCCCCGCCCCTTTTTTGTGGGGCAAGGTCTCAGCATGTATTCAGGCTGGCCTTGAGCTATTATGTAGCCCAGCCTCGCCTCAAACTCATAGAGATCCTCCTGCCTCAGCCTCTCCAATGCTGGGACTACAAGTATATGGCACCATGTTCAGCCAACATAATTCTCTTGTTAGGCACCCACCAGGCAGGTCACACTACCGCTGCTTTGTGCCATGGGGATTATAGAATGGTGGACTTGGAGGTGGTCTTGGAGATAAACTAGCTCTACCTCACTGCTTGAAGGGTGAGGAAGCTGAGGCTTATGGAGAGGCAGAAGCGATATGAGGCCTCAAAGTAAAGGGAAAGAAGAGCCAGCATAAAACTTGGCCTTAGCTGGGTGTGGTGGCATATGCCTGTAATCCCAGCACTCGGGAAGCTGAGGCAGGAGGATCATTGTGAATTCCAGACCAGCTGGAGCTACAGAGTGAGGCCAGAGCTCAAGTCCAGTGTAAGCTGCACAGTGAGACCCTGTCTCAAAAAGACGGAAAAGGGCTGGTGAGATGGCTCAGTGGTCTAAAGCACCTACTTAGAACAAGCTACGCTAAGCAAAAGCACTGTGCCCGGGATTCAATCCCCAGCACCACATGCCAGCCCGCCCCGCCCCCTGGTGGGCTGAGCTGGCCACACACACACACATATACACACACACATAAATAAATAAAATAAATTAAAAAAAAAAAAAGACAGAAAAAACAAAACAAAACCCAAAACCAACCAACCAAACAAACAAACAAAAAAACTTGGGTCAGAGAGATAGCTCAGCCTGCCTGGAAAGCACAATGTCCTGAGTTCACAAAGTCCTGAGTTTGATCTCTGGTACTGCAAAAATAAATAAATAAATAAAAACCTGGCCTTAAAAAAAGAAACAAACAAAACCTGGCCTTGGGTCAGGGATATAGCTCAGTGGCACAGTGCCTACTAGATAAGCACAAGGTCCCGAGTTCGATTCCTAGCACCAAAAAAAAAAAAAAAAAAAAAGCCTGGCCTTGCTGGGGAAATGGGGCAGTGCATGTCAAAGCCATTTTCTTTGGAATGAGCAGAGAAAAAGCTCCTGTTCGGCTCCAGGTCACCCACATGGGTCTCAGGCCTGAGCTGACAAATTCCATGCGCAGGCAGAAGAGATTTGATCCTCTTTCCCACTAGCAAGAGAAACCCGGACGCAGAAGCAGCACTGGGTGGTGCAGGGTCCCTGCAAGCCGACACACGCTGTGGGACACAGCCAGACAGTAACCTGGACGCTCTAGGAGAACAGTGACCAACGGGACAGGGCTTGGTAAGACTACAGCCACGCGGTGCTCTCAGCCACAAACATATCACAGCCAGCAGCTGCCACGTGGAACGTGGCACAGGCCACACAGGGCCCTGCCCCAGGGGCTGAAGGCGGTGACACCCCATCCTAGCCTCAGTGGCTCACCATTGTATAAGGCAGAGTTCACCACGCCTCCTGCCACGGCCAAGGCCAGGCCGAACTTGCCGATGGATTCAAACACTTTCGCAGCCATGTTTCCTTCTGCTGGCCCCACTCACGCCTAAGGGAGTAAAACGAAACAAAGTAGAAGGATTCAACCTCGAGGGCTCACATCCCTCACACAAGCTGGCTGCTCACTTCCCACTCCCCAGCCACTCGCTGAAGACCTACTAAGGAAATACATTCCGGATCTAGCGAAGTGCCAGGACCGCTTTGCTGATTTTCTCCCGCAGCTTCTCCTTTGGAGTCTCACAAGGAGCAGGGTCTGGAAGACCCTATTCAACAACGGGAACGAGGCGTGGACTTCACACCCATAGAGAAGCCTGTACCCTACTAAACCACATGCTCATTTTTGGACAGAGGCCCCCAGGATGGTTCATTCTGATTAAACTTCGCTGGGGAAAACAACTCCGAGAATGTGCTACAGCGACAATGGCAGCAACGAAAGAAACAGTAACAGCTATGCAATGATTACTGCAGAGGAGGAAACTCTCAGGTGCAGAGCGGTGGCTCGAACAGGGTTAGGACTGGGGCTTAATTCCCGAGGAGAGTCGAGCTCCTCTCCTCACACCGCTTCCCGACATCCTGGTATAGGAATGACCCGCTGTTACCCACGCAGGACGGCATTCTGGGACCAGGATTACCGGAGGACCCACCGGACCCTAAGGCCCCAAGGAGCTGCCCAGCGGGCGGAGCGCTGCACACCAGGGTGGCGGGGGCCGGAGCGATTGGGCCTCCCTGGAAACTTTCTAATGCCCCGCCCCAAAGCCGCCACTGCCCGGCGCGCAAACCCTCCCTCCCTCCCGCTCAGACCTCGGCTCCCAGCTCCGGAGCCCTGATCGCACGTCTTCCGCCTGAGACCCGACACCAATCCTTTCCATTGCTAACAGCTTCTGGACTTTTCCTGCCCCTGTGCAAACCCGGCTCCTCCTGGGCTCAGTTCCTTTCCCCTCCCTCAAAGGCAGACCCAAGCATGCACCCCACGGGCCCAAACTGAGTATAAGCAAGCAAAGGAGAACTTCTGAGACGCCCAGTCACAGGCCTAGATCAACTCACCGCTCTCACCTGCTCCCACTCTGACCTCCACATGAATTCCCCAGCCGCGCCTACTGCGCAAGCGCCGCGCCGCACCGCCCCTTTCCCCGTCCCTTCTCCAAGACCCGCGCTTTCTATTGGTGGGCCGGAGCGCAGTCAATTCTGGGAAGCGTAGTTTGCAGCCTGGTGCTGGACCCGGAGTTCTCTCATAGGTGAACTACAATTCCCAAAGACCGTACGGCCTTTGGTCCCGCGCAGAAAAGACTTTTCTCTTTGGTGGTAACCTGTGGGATGTTGCCGCAGAGCCTTTTGGGGGGTGTAGTTCCCGGTTGATAAATGCACGTGCCTGTCCTCCACCAAGTTAGGGACTTTGGGAGGATAAGCCCCAGGGCACTAGGAAGAGGGGCCGGGCCTCTGACCGCTGGCAAAGATGGCAAAGGCAAACTTGCAGCGGGAGAAAGAGAACCGGTGGACTCTTTGGAGAAGTTGTGATGAAATAATTGGTGGACTGAAGACAAATTGCAGAAAGCTAAAGGCTGTCCTTTCTCTAAAACCCTGTCTGGAAACGCCCTCAGAGTTGAGACTTTGATTGCCAGAGCCAGAGAACCTTAGAAGCCATCTGGACTAGAAAACAGAAAGAATGCCTGCTAGGTCATGAAAGGAGTGAGCAGAGGGACAGATTGGCTTAGAATCCAGTCCTCCAGGACACAGTGCTTTAAAAACCTGTATTTGGAAAAGTTACAGGACATGTACAAAGAACATGTGTGTATCCATTCTCAGATTCACCCATTGTTGCCTTTCGCTTTATGTTCCCCCTCCCCTCGTTTCTTCCCACGTAGGGAAGCGTGAGTTTTCCAGGAATAAGGACGACTTCCTATTGCAGTAGATGTAATATGTCCTCTGCGTTGCGACTTTGTCAGCAGATCCAATAACGGGTTTTGTAACTTCCAACACAGGAAAAAATGAAGCCCT
>NW_004524632.1:6427230-6429583 GCF_000260255.1 Octodon degus | reverse complement strand
TGTTTAAGACAGGGTCTTGCTATGCAGCCCAGGCTAGCCTTGAGCCCACTTTGTAGCCCAGGCTGGTCTTGAACTTCCAATGACCCTCCTGCCTCAGCCTCTCAAGTGCTGGGATTATAGGTGTGTGTCATCATGCCCTACAATTACATTTATTTATTTATTTATTTATTTTGGAACTGGGGATTGGTCTCAGTCCCTTGTCCTTGCCAGGCAAGCACTTATTCTACTGAGCTATCTCCCCAGCCCCTACAATTACATTTTTTTTAAAAATTATTTATTTATATGTGTGTGTGTGGCCAGCTCGGCCCACCAGGGGGCGGGGCTGGCTGGCCTGCGGTGCTGGGGGATTGAACCGCGGTCCCTGTGCTAAGTAGGTGCTTTAGACCCCTGAGCCATTTTACCAGCCCTACAATTACATTTTTAAAAGGCGATGTTCCTCATTTTATACTTGTCTGGTATTTCATGATTCAATTCAGGTTTTGTGTTTTTAGGATATTACAATGATGTGAAGATACTTAACAAAACCGGGCCATTTCTGCCTTCTACTGGGATCAGATTCTTTCCACTTTTCCTGCCTTTCTCCACTCTGTCCCCGTCCTATGTCCACCCCCCATTTACACAGTCAGAGGGCCAGAGGCTCTCTTCAGGCGGTGCAGGTCTGCACCAACCACAGTTTTTTTTTCCTTGTGTCCCCGCCCCAAGCCTCTGAGGGAGCTGGAAACCCAGTGTCGTCTTCTTCTTCTTCTTCTTCTGTTTCTTCTTCTTCTTCTTCTTCTTCTTCTTCTTCTTCTTCTTCTTCTTCTTCTTCTTCTTCTTCTTCTTCTTCTTCTTCTTCTTCACCAGCGTCTTGTTTTTTTTGGGGGAGGGGTGTATCTGGGATCGAATTCAGGACCTTGCACTTGCCAGGCAGGTGCTTGTGCACTGAACTATCTCCTCGGCCCAAACCCAGCGTCTTACTGCTCTGTTCTCAACACCTACAGCGGTACAGTTACACAGTGGGCGTTCAATGCAGTATTGTTGAATTAACTAATGAAAAAAGGGCTACGAGGTAACTGAGTAGGCAGGCTGTAGCCAGAAGGCTGCTCTCGGGTCTTGCAAAAATAGCCTGAGTAGGGCTGGCCAGATAGCTCAGTGGATTAATGCGCCTGCCTAGGCTGAAGCAGGGACTGGGATTCAATCCCTGCCTCCCCACTGAGCCGGTAACTGAGCCTGGGCATGGTGTCACGTGCCTGTAATCCCAGTGCTTGAGAGGCTGAAAACAGGACGATCACTAAGAGTCAGATCTATATAGTAAGACCCTGTAGACCCTGTACTAAATACAAAAAAAAAAAAAAAAAGAAAAAAAACCTGAGTACTGTTTGTTTCTGTTTGCCTCTAATTCAATCTCTATGTCAGGAAGGCTGAAAATACTAATATAATCATATTTTGAACAATTTAAAAAGAATTTCCAGGGGCTGGTGAGATGGCTCAGTGGTCTAAAGCACCTACTTAGAACAAACTAAAAGCACAGGGACCGCTGTTCAATCCCCCAGCACCACATGCCAGCCAGTCCCGCCCCCTGGTGGGCTGAGCTGGCCACACACACACACACACACACACACACACACACACAAATAAATAAAATTAAAAAAAAAAAAAAGAATTTCCAAGTCTTACAGCATGCCATATTTTGTTATCCCTACTCTTTTAGTTTTTTGAGACTATGTAATCTAGGCAGGCCTTGAAATTCACAACGCAGCCCAAGCTGGCCTGGAGCTTGCGGGCATTGTCCCGCCTCAGCCTTCCAAGCACTAGGATTACAGCTGTGCACCGCTGCGTCTGGCAAAGTAAAGAGAAGCCACCAGCCCTATTTATCAGGTAACAAGATGGAGGTTCGAGAACGGAAGTGCTGCTCGCGGCCACTCACCGGTTCGCAGCCTGGCTGGACCGACCACAGATCTTCTAGGTCGACGCCCTTGCTTCTTTCCTGAATTTATCAGCTGCGCCACCTGGCACAAGTGACCCCACCCCCAGGTTGTGCTCAGGAAGCCCGGGTCGTACCGGGGCAAGCCCGGGTGGTACCGGGGCAGCACGTGAAAGCCCGGGTGGTACCGGGGCAGCACATGGACTTTCGGTCAGCTATAAGTGGGCAGGTGGAGGAGATGGGTGAAAGCAGATGGAGGAGGATTTTGGAGAAGGATTTGACTGCGGTGAGGTAGAGCTGAGGGCAGAGCAGCGCTTGGTCCATCACTTCGAAGTCCCTGCCCCTCCAAAACAACCCCAAGAAGTGGCCCTAGCTTGCTGTCCCTCTTCAGCCCATCCCAGCCGGGTGCACAGACCTGAGCTGGGAACAGCTGCATCTGGAGTGTTGCCC
>NW_004524632.1:6424133-6425680 GCF_000260255.1 Octodon degus | reverse complement strand
GTCCCTTTTGTATTCTATCTGGGCTGCGGGATTTAGGGCCGTGCCAATAATTTAGTTCTCGAAGAGCCATGACACACTCCAGACCCAGCCACCTCTGGAAAAGCCCCACCTCTGATCGCATGAGGCTCTGAGGGGACCTCTGGACACACCCAGAACAGCACACCACAGGCGGACGCATGAACGGACACGAAGGCTGAGGCTGCAGGCATAGAGAAGTGGACCCAGCTGACTTCAATAGAACAGACAGAAGCAGGGACGGAGGCCTAGGCTTGGCGGTTCTGGGCTTGGTATTTCAGTGGCTCACCAAGTTCACCACTGAAGCATGCCATCCCATCCTCAGCCCTGCCTTCCACAGGGGCTGGCTTGGGTCCTTGTGCTTGTCCCCTTCAGGCCACCAGATGGCTACAGAAGGTCCAAGCTTAATATCCTCAAAAGGCATGTCACACTTTTGGGCCCCTTTGTAAGAGTGATGGAGAAAGTCCCAGAAGTGCCCGCTACACAGCACATCATGTTTTCCTGGGCAGAAGTGTGTCACCTGCGGGTTTCTAGGCCACTCACTGGCAGAGCAGTGTCACTGAGGAGCCCCGACTGCTCTAAGCCCGGTGATGACCCAGAACTCAAATACATTAGAATGGGCTTCTTATTAGCAAGGCAGCGGGTGGAAGAGAGACAGAGCGAGTGGATGTCAAGACTGCAACCCACGGGGTCTACTTGGGGAATGCTGTTGCGCCTGGAGGGTGACATTTAGGTTGAGAGGTGGAAATAGGGCACAGAGGACAGCCTGTGTGTGTCAGGCACACAGCAAGGCCGAACAGGGGTCGGCTAGGAAAGGGATGAGGATGTTCAGGAAGAGGGGGTGGCCACGGCGCCGGTGCCCAGGGTCCTCATGCTGCTGTATCGGCTGGGTGACGCCGATACAGCAGGGGCCAGGAATGAGAAGACAGCCTGTCGCTTGAGCAGCGGCTGTAGCTGTCCTTACAGGGTGACCCAGAACCTACAGCGGCTGTAGCTGTCCTTACAGGGTGACCCAGAACCTACAGAGGCTGTAGCTGTCCTTACAGGGTGACCCAGAACCTACAGAGGCTGTAGCTGTCCTTACAGGGTGACCCAGAACCTACAGCGGCTGTAGCTGTCCTTACAGGGTGACCCAGAACCAGGGTGTCCGGGGGCAGCTCTCCTGGTGGCAGGACAACTGAGTGACGTATGGCCTGGCAGCAGCTCCTCACGGCCTGGCTGTGGAGACCTGCGAGGCTGTTGGCTGCCATGGTGGAACCAGGTCGGGACCTTGGGCCGCGGAGGGGACCTCGGGCCGTGGAGGCTGGCGTCAAACTTGTGATGATCCTCTCACCTCAGCC
The DNA here is from genome assembly GCF_000260255.1 of Octodon degus. Taxonomy (NCBI): domain Eukaryota; kingdom Metazoa; phylum Chordata; class Mammalia; order Rodentia; family Octodontidae; genus Octodon; species Octodon degus. Next base: position 6,424,325 of record NW_004524632.1, on the reverse strand, counting down.
TCCTGAGAGCAGGGTCGACAGGCGTGTGCCACCACACCAGCTGAAAACTTTGTTTTAAGTGCAGAGGGAAGTCCCTGGCAGTTTTAAAGCAGAATAGAGCATTCCTTTGTGCGGGTTGAAAACAACCAGCCCAAGGAGGAAACTGTAGATGCTCACAGATGGAATTCCCCAAAGAAAGAGCCCTGGAATAAT
>NW_004524632.1:6422749-6423818 GCF_000260255.1 Octodon degus | reverse complement strand
CACACACACACACACACACACACACACACATAAAAAAATAAAAAAAAAACTTTAAAGAGAAATATAGAGCTGGGTATGGTGATGCACACCTGTAGTCTCAGCACTCAGGAGTCTGAGGCAGGAAGACTGCTGAGAGTTTGAGGCCAACCTGGGCTACACAGTGAATTTAAGGCCAACCTGCATTATGTAGTAAGACCTTGTCTGAAAAGAAAAACAAAAATTAAAGGGACTAGGAGTGTGGCTCAGTATTAGAACACTCACTGAGGTCCTGCGTTCAATCTCCAGTAGTTAGTTTATGAAAAATAAGTATAGCTTCCCAAACAATACTATTTTGTGAGAAGAGTGGCATTGATTCATTTTGTTTGTTTGGAGAGAGGATTTCACTTGGTAGTTCAGGCTGGCCTCGAAGTCACTAGATATGTACCTGGGCTGCCTTCAAACTTGAGGCAATCCTCCTGCCTCAGCCTGCCAAGTGCTGGTGCCACAGGTGTGCACCGCCACACCTGGCTAGCAGTGTTACTCTGCCACACACTTCTGACTATTGCCTCAACATAAGCCCGGAAGCCATGGGGCTAACTGGTGGTGAAATGAAACCTGCAAAACCGGGAGCTAAAATAAACCTTTTCTCTTTATAAGTTGGTCCTCCCAGGTGTTTGTTACAGTAGCAAGAAGCTAACTAAGACAATGCTCAATAGCATTTGTATCCAGGAAGTGCAGAAAGAGTCCCTGAGGTGCCACTATATAGCCATTAAAGTGCCCAAGATTAAAAACAGTGGCAAGACCAACTGTTGGAGAGGATATAGTGTGATAGGGATGTAAAAGACCCGAGCATGTTTGGCAGTTTTCTAAAACATTAAACCTGCAGGGGAGATGGCTCAGTAGAATAAGAGCTTGCCTGGCAAGTGCAAGGGCCTGAATTCAATCTCTGGTTCTTCCCGGGGGGGGTGGGGTGGGCAGGGAAAGAAAAGAAAAAGAAACACAAAAATAATGGGGCTGGGGAGATGGCTCAGTAGAATAAGTATTTCCCTGGCAAGCACAAGGGTCTGAGTTCAATCCCTGGTTCTGCCAA
>NW_004524632.1:6418113-6421259 GCF_000260255.1 Octodon degus | reverse complement strand
ACACACACACACACACACACACACACACACACACGCATAAGGTCCTATTGTCATTGGGTTTTTGTCTTTATTCCTAGAACAACACTTGGTAGGCAGATTTCTCACGGATATTTGATGAATGAATTACTGAAAGCATAAACATGATGTTAGAGATTGAAAAATTGAAATGAGGGCTTTTTGTTTCGCTTTGATTTGTTTTGTTTTTGAGATAAGGCCTTGACGTAGAGCCTGGGCTGGTCTCAGACTTCTGATGATCCTCCTGCCTCAGCTTTCCAAGTGCTGGTATTGTAGGCATACACCACTATGCCTACTTTTGAGGTAAATTTGAAATGATAAACTCAAGGGCTGGCCAAATAGCTCAGTGGATTAAAGCATCTGAAAGCAAGCACAGGGTCTGGGGGTTCAATCCCTGGGCCTGCCGTGCTGGCCCTGCCCTCAGAGGGTGGTGGCGTGTGCCTGTAATCCCAGCTCTTGGGAGGCTGTAAACAGGCAGATCACTACGAGTCTGATCTAGTAGTGAGACCCTGAACACACTGTGGACCCTGCCCTAAAATATACAAATAAATAAATAAATAAATGATAAACTCAATAAGGAACTTGGAAATAAAACTTCTCTCAGAAAATAGAACAGCTGGATGTGGTGTTGCACACCTGTAATCCCAGCACTTGGGAGGCTGAGGCAGGGGAATTCTTTTGGGTTCAAGGACAGCCTGGAAGGGCTAGGGAGATAGCTCTGTGGTCTGAGCACCTGTCTGGCAAGCATAAAGACATAGGTTTGATCCTAGGTATCACATGCCATACCACCATGCCAGCCACCCAAACTGGGTGTGGTGGCACACACCTGTAATCCTGACAAGGATTCCAAGGACCCCCTGTCTGAGACAGGAGGATCACTGTGAGTCTGAGCTACGCAGCAAGATCCTGTTCCAAATAAATAAAGACTTTTTTTTTCCCCCAAAAAGGTAAAGAACAGCCTGTGCTACAAAGTGAGCTCAAGGCCAGCCTGAACTGCATAGACCCTGCCTCAAAAAGACAAAAATAAATAAAAAGGAAGAACTGGAGTGGGAGTGGCACTGGACAGCTTCCTGGAATCCAGGACGGCCCTGAACAAAGCTTTCAAATTCCAGGTGACACGGATTTGCTACCTGGTCCTCTACCCCTGGCCAAGTGCTCTAGCACATGACGTGTTCAAAATACAAGGCTTCATAAATTCTATTTGGGGGCCAGCCAGATAGCTCAGCAGACTAAAGCACCTGCTTAGGCAGGCACAGGGACTGGGGTTCAATCCCCAGCATGCCATGCTGACCCCAACCCCAGGGTGTTGAGACAGTGCCTGAGACTGGGCGTGGTGGTGTGCGCCTGTAATCCGAGTGCTGGGGAGGCTGAAAATAGGAGGGTCACTATGAATCTGGGCTACGTAGTGAGACCTTGTGACAAATACATTTAAAAAGCAATTCTCTCTGCTAGGAATCTCTTAGGAAGCTACTTAAGGATAAACTCCAGCAGAGAGAGAGAGAGAGAGAGAGAGAGAGAGAGAGAGAGAGAGAGAGAGAGAGAGAGAGAGACACACAGACCGACTGACTGACAGACAGACACAGACATAAGGGTTAGAAAATAGGTGAAGTGGCACATGCCTGTAATCCCAGCATTATTCAGGAGGCTGAGACAGGAGGATCACTGAGAATTTGAGGCCAGCCTCAGCTATATAGTGAGTTCCAGGTCAGCCTGTGCTTCATAGCGAATCCCTGTCCCGAAAAGAAACTAGATTATCCAACTGTGAGGGGTGGGGGCAAAAGGGATTTGAAAAGACTAATGGAGAAGTGTGCTTTGTGGGCACCCAGAAAGTACACAAAAGAGCAGATGGGCACAGGGGGAGGAGGCCTCCAGGGAGAGAGAAAGTATTATAACTTCCGCCCAAGAGTGTGGGGATTTTTTTTTTTAAATGTGTGTGGCACAGGGTCTCACTACGCAGCTCGGACTCGCAGTGATCCTCCCGTTTTCAGCCTTCCCAGCACTGGGATTACAAGCGTGCACCACTGCGCCCCGTCTCATTTGCCATCTCAGCGCACCCTGGGGGTAGGGCCGATATAGTGTGGGGATGAATTAGTGATAGGTACAAAGAAAAGTAAGCAAAAATTTTGAAGAGACACCAAGTTTAATTCCAGGGGATGTGAGCTGGCAGAGCCTAGGAGGTGCGCAGCTCCTGGTCCTGCCTGTTTTCACTGGACTTTCTGCCGGAGTTCTCCTGTTATTAAATATTCTCTGTAAGCACTGGGGAGAACAGGCAGAACGGGAAGTGGAAATGGAGCGTGGCAACAATTCTTTGGGGAAGGGAGAAGAGAAAGGAGGTGGGGGTTGAGGGCAGCTCCTAGATCCGGTGTAGGCTGACAGCAGCTACCAGAAAAGTGTGGGGGGAAGGAGCACAGTCTTTTTTTTTTTTTCTTTCTTTCTTATTTATTTATTGTCTTTTTGAGACAGAGTCTTACTATGCAGCTCAGGCAGGCCTTGAGCTCACTTTGTAGCTCAGGCTGGTCTCTAGCTCACAGCGATCCTCCTGCCTCAGCCTCCCAAGTGCTGGGATTACAGGTATGCGCCACCATGCCTGGCAGGAGCAGAATCTTTGGAAAGGAAAAGGCATTGTGTGCAGAGCAGAACTGGACGCGCTGACTTGTGCTAAGCAAGCAGCTCTGCTAGCCCTTTTTCATTTTTATTTTGAGGCAAAGTCTTGCGAAGTTGCTCAGTTGAGCTTGGGATCCTCCTGCTTCAGCCTCTGGAGTCATTTCACCAGCATTCCCGGGTGGAACTGGGATTTCTAAGGAAGTGTAGCTCCTCACTAGAACCATTGCCTAGCGGGTCCAGGGCCCTGAGCTTCACTCCCAGAACTGCAAAAATAAAAGAAAAAAGGAATTGAGAAAAAATAAGTGGTCAGCAAGGCGCTGGGGGCAGAAGTGAAGGGAGGAGGGGGCCTGTCCTCCCCGAGGAGGGGCACAGAGGGCTGGGATGGGGGGACATGAGCAGTGTGAGAGAGGAGACCAGTGTCGCTGGGGACTTGGACTTTCAGCAGTAACCACTGGAGTGGAGGCAGATGAGGCTCTGAGGTTGATTGGCGTCCAGCCTCCACCCTGTGCTTTTCTTCTCCTTCCGCT
>NW_004524632.1:6345419-6417728 GCF_000260255.1 Octodon degus | reverse complement strand
ATTACAGGTGTGCATGCAAGGACTCAGTCACCTCCTCAGCCTGCCTGGGAGGCGGGGCCGGCGTAGCATGTGGGATAGGGGATGGAACCCTGGTCCCTGCGCTTGCCAAAGCAGGTGCTTAGTCTGCTGAGCTCTCTCCCCTGGCCCTTATGTGCTCACTTTTGTGGCCCCCAGGCTGGTCTAGAACTCTCGGAGAGCCTCCTGGTCAACTTGCCAAGTGCTGGGATTACAGGTGTGCACTTGCATCTGGGGCCAAGATGGTGCACCCAGGATCCAGGGCCAGCACCATATGGCATGAGGGGCTGGGGATCAAACTTGGGTCCTTGTGCTTGTTAGGTAGGTACTTATGCCTCTGAGCTATCTCTCTGGCCCCTGGGGAAGCTGTTTAGTCCCGTAACCCCTCCCCAGGCAGCCACCAGCACCCCTTCCATGCTCCCTGTGCCCACCATACTGTGTGCCAGGTGCTGCTGGGCCCTGGGAGCTCTGGGTGTGCGTGAGTTGCCGGCTCCTCTTGCTTTACCCCAATTCCTCGGCAAGTTTTCTGTCCGGCCCAGGCCTGTGAGGGAGAGTCCAGGCCCTCTGCTGCGCTACTACGCTACCTCCAGGGAGGGAACAGAGTAACTCCTCCTTGCCTCTGGCTTCAGGCAGGGCTCTGGCCGTGGCTGACCATGGGCTCTGTGGGCTTCTGTCTTCATGGGCCTGGCCCTCAGGGGACTCTGTGACACTGTCCTATTCCATGCACACCATCCAGCACACATAGAGCTTGGGGTCACTGTCCAGTCATCCCAGGACCCTGAGCTCATGGCCAAGGCCACTGAGTCCTCCTTGGCAGTGACCCCAGAAGACCAGCCCAGTGGTCAGGTGCCCCATGGCCTCCATGCAGTGGTCAGGTGCCCCATGCTGCCATGCTCCGGGACTGGCACCCTCAGGTGTCGGTTTTCAGAAGTGACAGAGTGTGACTCTTGACTTCCAGGTTCTCTAGGCGAATCTGTTGCAGAGTTTGTGGAAGGGCCAGAGAATGAAAGGAAGGCGGTCCAGGCCTTATGTCTGTGTCACCCCTGGGAAACGGCTTCTTCAGGTCTCCAGGCCACATGGTCCTCGGGAGCTCTGGGCTGCAGTGACAGTGGGTACGGATAGGCCTTAAGCAAGGAAATCTGGTCGGAGGGGAGAGGGTGTCTTGGGCCAGCGTCTCCTGCAGCGGAAGTGCTGGGTCTACCCGAGCACTGGGCTCCCCTGAGGTCCTATGCTTCAGGGACTCGCGCTGCAAACGCCGCACCCTCGTGGCCGCTAGGGGGAGCCAGTGTCCTTGAGCGTTCTGCGGTGTGGCGCTCTCTAGGGACACGAGAGTGGGGTGCGGGGGTGGGACTCGAAGGCGGGAAGGGAGAGGGTCCGGGCCTCTAAAAGTACCTGCTAAATCACATCCCCTTTAACCTGGGCTCTGCCCCCCCCACTGTGGTGACAGCGAGGGGTTCCAGTCCTAGGAAATAGGCAGAGTCAAAAGCAAAGGAATCCAGAGCAGGAATCAAAAGCAAATCCAAACTTGGTCATCGCAGCCCCACTGCTTGGCATTGCCCGAGGCACAGCCGCGGGGGCTTGAGCCCACCGCTCCTGGCACTGCCCTTTCCCCTCACCCTTGGCCTCGCTGATTTCTGCAGGTGCGCACAGCTTCCTGCCCCTGCTTCCTCCCCGATTTGGGGGGGGGGAGGGGGGGAGACGCGGTGCACCTGGAGGAGCGGGTGTGTGATGGGTGGGTGACACCTATGCGCTTGGCATCACCAGGCCTCTCGCCGAGGGCGCATTTCACTCCCAAGCGTAGACTGGGCTTCCCACTCTGGACCAGGCCGCTCCAGCTGCACCTCGGAGGCACCCCAGGCCCGCTCTCCCCGTAGGTTCCACCCAGGCTTGAAGTCCAGGTGGTCATGTCCACCCCTCCTCTCACACTTCCTCTTCCCGTTGTCCCGTGGCCAAGGTCCAGGCAGGCCTCCCTGCAACGTGGCCACCGCGCCTCCCGCCTCTCTTTCCGGAACCGGTTGGTCTCCCTGACTCCAGTCTGTCCTCTCTAATCTATCATCTCTCTCTCCGCTACCAGAGAGCTCTTTCTAAAGCACAAATCTGATTATGCTCATCTCTGCTCTAAAATCTTGGCTGTCGCCTGGTGGCCTCAAGATAAATCCCAAGTCCTAATGGGGCGTCCAAGTCCATTCCCGGTCTGGCTGTTACTTCCCAGCGTGCTCCCCACCTGCTGCCCAGCCCGGAGCCCCCAGGGGCTTCACACTCCACAAGCACTCTGGCCCTGTCTTCCTCTTGGTGGATTAGGGACTCCTCCCTGAAAACCGAACTCAGGGACAAAAGTTTATTTCACATGAATCCTTCCATCCTCCCTACATTTACTTTCCTACGTGTCCCCCGCAAGGTTCCCAGTGCATTTCTTGCATGTCGCTTTTTTAATTCTGATTTTTATTAGCACACGGTGCCACACACGGTGGCTACTGATCATGGGGAATTGATACACGCGGGCAACACAACTCAGTTCTTTTTCCGTCCCCTGCCCTCCCCTCTCCATCTTTTGCTGCCCTTCCCATTGGCAAAAGATCCTTGCATTTCTCGATACCCTCCCTGTCCGCTTCCTTGCTAGAGCAGAGGCCCGGCTTCCGGTATCACCACAGCTACCCAACGCTTGGTGCGCGGCGGGGGCGCACTACGCATGCTCAGGGCATGCGTGCTTGCCTTGCACGCTGGCTGGAAATCATCTCTGATGGAGCCAGGGTGTGAGAAGGATAGGAAGTGAGGTGGGGGAGGCATGGTTGGGGACAGGAGGGGCTTGAGCTTTGTGGACCAAGTAAAGAGTTCAACTCAGGAGTTTAATCTACCCCCCACTCCCCCAGTGACAAGGACTGGACACAGTCCCTTGACACTTTCCTTTCCAACCCTTTCATGTTTTAGCATGAGGCAGGGGTTTCTCTACACCGCCCGGGCGGTGCATGAACTTGGAATTCTCCTGCCTCAGCTTCCCGTGTGCTGTGATTATGGGTGTGCCCTACCATGCCCATTTTATTTTTTTCTGCGTGTGAGCTCAGGTACAGAGTCGCCTCCAAGGGTGACAGAAGGTCACCTTCCTCATCATTGTCACTACCAAATGACTCTTCCTGGGGCCTCTCCCCCTCACAAGGAGAGCCAATCAGCATTCAGGACACATGAATCTTCCACCCTCTGGACTTCTCATGGAAGAATTGGAGTTTAGTTCTCTGAGCCATCAGACATCTTCCAAGGCTTTTAAGAGAGACAGTGATGCTATTTGATTTGCACTTTATAAAGATTGTGTTGTCTGCTCTGTGGAGAATGCCTTGTGGGGGACAAAAGTTGGGTGGGGAGACCAAAGGGAGGCAGCAGAAGGGTGCAGGTGAGCAGAGGCTTTGGTTGGGGAGAGGGGAGGCTGGTGGGTTTGGGAGGAGAGACCAGAGTGGTTAGTGGGAAATGCAGGATTTGGAGAGAAGATGATGTCAGCAAACGAAGGTTCCAGAAGTTCTCTATGGAGGGGGTTGAGGTACAGCCATTTGGTTGGAAAGGGAGCTTGGGGCTTGACCAGCTGGTTTATAGGGCCTCATATGGCTCTAAGTTAAGAGGCAGATGAAAGTTTCTAGGGAGATGACAGAGGGAAGGATTTGCCCCCCCCAGCCAATCCCTAACCCCAGCAGAGACAGACCCCAGGGCCTTTGCACAGCAGGCTCTGATGATGCATGTGTGCCAGCCTCATCCAGGTCCCCGGTGCAGCCCCTTCGGTGCATTTCTGAGTGTCCTTGACATCCCTCCTGCCTAGAAGGGGCCCTGCCTGGGATTGATGGAGAAAAGAACAAAGGACTCAACAAGGGAGGCTGCCCTGAATCACAGGGAAGGAGCAAACCAACTGCTGTCATCCTGGGGTGGCGGAGGCCCTGGGCGGAGGAGCTGGTTACTGGCCCCCCAACCCTAACTCAGACCCCTCCCCCAGCTCAGCCAGCTGCTGGGGTGGGAAACCCGGAGGAAGGAGGCTGAGTGATTAAGAGCTCTGGTTGTCAGGGTGAGGGCCAAGGGGCACGCCCCCCCGGGTGACATTTTCTCGAATTGTGTCCCCAGAACAAAAACGAGTCTTATTTGAGGAGCAGTAGGGGGGGCAGGGTAGGGGGCCAAAGTGGTTGAGTGGAATCGTGGCTCCAGGGAATGATGATTACTCATCAAAGGCCAGGGCAGCCTGTGTCTTTGTGTGCCCTCCGAGGCCTGCCCGTGCCTGGCCATCGGCCCCAGCACGGACACCCTGCCCCCCTGGTGACAGCCCAGTGAAGGGCCAGCAATCCTGTGTGGGTGCAGGAGTTGGGTGACCAGTGGGCTCCAGTGTGGAGATGGGCCAGGAGAACATGGCTGCAGGTGGTGGTGGTGGGGGGGGACGGGAGTGGATCCCTGTCCCAAGAGACCAGGGCAAGGGGAGGGGCAGGACCCTTAAAGGTGTCAACTCAGCCCGGATGGAGAGTCCTGGAGGGGCCAGGGGCAGAGGGCCACTTCCTGCTACAATGGCTATTTTGGGGCCTGAATCAAATCAAATCCGCCGCATCCCCCAGAGCCCCCAGCAGCTGCGCAGAACAGCTGTCCAGGCTGAGGAGGGCGCAGGGCGGCTGGAGCTAAGCTTCCGCCCCCCACTGATCTCCGCAGGCTGCCCAGGGGTGTGGGCTGCAGGGGAACAAGAAAGAGGGTGTGAAGGGCTTTGGGCTCAAGTCAGAAACCTAGTAACATCTTGTGCCTTTGCCTCCCCTGTGCTGTGCTGCCTCGGGGCTGGGGCTGCCTCTCTAGGGCCACCCTTGGGATGCTCCAGGAGCAATTCCCTGCACCCTTCCTGGACCCCTAACCAGATATCTCCCTGCCTGAGCAACTCCTCCTTCCCTGCCCCTCCCTTCTGGAAGCCCCCAGGCCTTCCGTGGGCCTGACTCTCATGGACCCAGGATGCACCTGAGAAGACTGGCTTGGAGATTGGCTACCTCCTGCAGGAGGCCTTCCTGGGGCAGATCCCAAGGAGAAGCCTCTTTCTCCTTGGTCCACCCTGGCCTGAGGCCAGCCGGCAGCCACCAGTATGACCAAGGCTAGAGATGCCCTGGGGAGGCCCTGTCCCTCAGGTCACAAGTCCATGACAGGGTTCCTCGTGTCCATGGTGTGCAGAAAGGGGCCCATTGTGCCGGGGGCATAGCTGAGGGGTGAGTTCACAGCCTGGAGATGTCGACCCTGGGCTGGTCCTGGGCTTTCTGACTACAGCAGGGGGCATCAGGGAAAAGCCGCGGGGCCACTTGCGGGGGCGAGGGGCAGGCAGCACAATGCACACACAGGCCCCAAAGCCCTAGGAGGCTGCGGTCAGCACAAAGCGCCCCACGCCCTCGCCCCACTCCAGGACAGCCCCGCTCTGCATTCCTGCGGGCAGATGCGCCCGACTTTCCCTCCCCAGCCAGCAGGAGCCGGGCAGCAGCTCCCCGCCTTCCGGGGAGGCTCCGGACACGGCGCGGAAGCAGGGATGCGGCACCTGTCCTTGGGGGCTGGGCGCTCCCTGAGCCCCACCTACACTGGACAGGGAGCAGGCAGTTTGGGGTGCTTTGATCTTCAGTACGGAACGGGGCCCGTGTGCATGAGGCGCTGAGCTCGAGAGAGGTCCGGGCCAGGTCCGCATTCCCCAACGGCTTTCAGGCCGAGCACTCCATCCTTGCAGAGCCCCTCCCTCTCCCATCCTGGGCTTTGCCCCTCGAGGGAACTGGACAAGAGCCCGCGAGGCCGGTCAGAAGGCAACTGCAGGGCCGGCCACACTTGTCACCGGCTGTGTGGAACTTGCTTTAGGCCTGAAGCTACAAGGCGGGTCCTGCGCTCCGGTCAGGGCCATTCGCAGGGCGCACAGTACACCGATCTCCCCCGAATTTCCTGAGCCCAGAGGCTCAGCCCCACCTGGTGCTCCGTTCCTCCCCAGGCTCAGGCCGGCTCAGCCTGCAGGACCGACCCTGGTCAGCCAGTGAAGCCACCCAATGTGCCACTCCCTGCATTGTGGGGTCCGGGGAGGGAGAGGGGGCAAAGCCAGAGAGAGGGTAGCAGCATTGGGGGGGTGAGAGGGAGAGAGGGAGGGAGAGAAGGGCGGGGAGGAGGGACCCGCTGGAGCCCACGGAGGTGATGGGGAGGGAGCAGAGCGGAGACAGCGCAGAAGTGCTGAGCCAGGAGCCAGGAGGGAGGAAGCGCCAGCCCCCTCCCTGCTTCCAGCCTCTGCACAGGCAAAGCTCCAGGCAAATGCGTCCCTTTGAGAGACCAGCGTGAGGCCCCAGAGCACACCACGTTCTGCTCAGATCACCTGGGCACGTGTGTCTAATGACACCATCACCCTGTGCCACCACTACCCCTGGGCCAGCCTTCGGGTGATGCTGGAACCCAAGAGGGGTGAGATGTGCCCACGACCCCGTGGGGCTCGGTCCTTCTCCTCTGCTGGAGGTCCTCTGCCTTAGAGCTAAACTGCGCTGCCCACTAGGACACACGGCCTTGTGGCAAAGACCGAGCTACCTGCCCCCCTCTGCCGACTGTCTCTTTCATGTTGCTAATCGCAGGGGCCCGTCTAATTGATAATTAGCCTTGAGAGCCCAGCCTGCACTTGGCTAATTGCTGTTTGTCTCACCCTCATCTCCGGCAGCCGGCAGCCGAGCCAGTGCCAGCTTAGCCGCCTGGGCTCTATCCGGGCTGCTGGCATCCATGCCAGGCTCCAAGGCAGCCCCACCCTTCTCTCTTTCAGGGAGCCTCGGGGTACAGCCTCTCACAGCAGCAGTGTCTGCCTTGAGGGTGGTCCTTGACAGTCCTGGGAAACCGCAGACTGAGCCCAGCTTTTAGGCGTCTTCCACATTGTTATAGGAAAAGATGGCCAGCTGGATGTGGTGGTACAAGCATGTAATCCCAGCACTCCAGGAGGCTGAGGCAGGAGGATCTCAAATTTGAGCCCAGTCTGGGTGACACAATGGAACCCAGTCTCAAAATAAAAGATTCAAAAGGCATTAGAGATGCAGCTCAGTGCAAAAGCCCCCAGGGTCAGTCACTCTCTACTGGAAAGGAAAAAATGAAGAAGAAAGGAAGGAGAGACAAAGATGGCCATGAAGGAACCACAGTCTCGGCTGGTACCAATGATCACGGAGGGCTCCAGGGAGGAGGTGGTGTCTAGCATGGGGTTAGGATTTAACCATCAGAGCAGGGAGGAAGGACAGCAGGCAGAGGAAAAGCCCCAGAAGCTTGTAGAAGGCTCGTAGGCAGGGCGGGGTGAAGGCCGTCTGGGGCCTGGAGGTGGCTGGTACAGTGTGGGCTAAGCATCGGGCTAGTGGGGAAGGACCCTGGCTGAGGACAGGAGGACCTGCCCTGGGGGCCAGCTAAGAAGGTCAGAGCCATGCACAGCTTTTGAGATGTGGAGAGAGAAGCTGGATCTGAGAGAAACAGGGTCATTCTAGGGCCCTGGAAGGATGAGGGTGGAGAGGGAGGAAGGTGGAGGAGGACCAGGACTTGGGCCTTATTATATTCCTTTTTTTTTGAGACAGTCTTGTTCTGTAGTGTTCAGGCTGAACTTGAATTCACTTATGTAAACCCAGGCTGGTCTCAAACTCAAGGTGATCTTCCTGCCTCATCCCAAGTGCTGGGATGACAGGGGTGTGCCACCCTACCTGACTTTAGGAACTTGAACAAATAAGGCCACTGTCACCAGAACTGACCATATCTCAGTCCTGTCCTTGGGCCTGTCATGATGTAACTGGCATCTTGTCGGGAGCTGCTGTTACCATCCTCCTTTCCAGATAAGGAAACTGAAGCTTGGAGAGATTAGCCTTGCGGCCAAGCCAGCTGCTCGTAAATGGCTGGGGGCAAACTGAGCTCTAACTTCTTAGCCACATCCGTCAGCAGGACTCTAGCTGCCTTACCCCTCCTGTGACCAGCGGTGCTAATCTAGAGTTTGTTTGATTGATTAATCAAATAGCACAAGCCAGCTGGGTGTGGTGGTGCACATGTGTAATCCCAGCACTCCGGGGCTGAGGCAGGAGAATCGAGAGTTCAAGACCAGCCTGGGCTTAGCCAGAGTGAGTTCGAGGCCAGTGTGGAGGACATAGGGAGACCTTATGTCTAGAACAAACTAACAAGCACACTAGCCTGCCTGTCCTCTTTGTATAGAATCTTCTTCCTGTTCAGCTCTGTCTGGGTTTTACCCATCCTACTGTGTCCAGGGCAAAGCCTAGCTCTTCCAGGAAGCCAGCCTGGATTTCACGAGCCCCCGTTGTCATGCTGGAGATTGGCTCTTCGGTGGACTTGGTATTGGGCTCATGGCAGTACACAGGCACTATCCACACTGCTGGGGACGGCCCCGGGCCAGTCTCCTTCTCCTGCTGAACATCGAGCGCCCTGCATCCCTGGTCACCTTCGGTCCATCTCCCAGCCTGGCACAGTGCACTGCACAAGCACCTGTCCTAAGTGTGGGAGGGACTCGCTGCTCCTGGCTGTCCCTTAGATCCAAGTTGGCCCTCCTGGAAGCAGAGGAAGGCAGCCAAGATCCTCCTGGCACAAGCGTGTCCCAGACGGGGCCTCCCCGGAAGTGTGCTTTGAAAAGACCCGCATGTGGAAAGAGGAACCAGTCCTGGTGCTTTTATCAAAACCATCAGTGACATCTTGTGTTTGCCTTTCGGGCCTTTCTTTCCTCCAGCAGTCCTGGCCTGGTGCCCCGAACATAATCGGCACCAGGATTTTCCACAGGGTGGGGGTGGGGGCCCCAGAGAGGGGCGGGGTGGGCAGATGGCCCCTTGTCCTTTGCCCCAAGCACTCTCAGAACCCGAGCACTCTCAGAACAGGGGTAGGAGGCCCCACTTAGGGAGCCCCCAGATGCTTCCATCTGGGCTGACCTGCAGGGTCCTTGGCGGGCACTGGGACCTCTGAGCAGCAAAGGTGGCACTGTCTGCCTCAGTCTTCCCCGTGGATGTCCTGTTGTCTCAGTTGTGTGGTCACCAGAGGCAAGGGCTTGGCAGCTCATTTGCCTTAATACCTGTATAGACCCAAGCAGATCACCAGGGTCTCTGTGCCAGTGATAAAGAAATTGTGGCCTCTTCCTATTGCAGTATGGGTGGAGATGGCGGCACCAGCACCGAGCCTGCCCCTCAGCAGGACTTTGCAAACTGAACTGGTTTCATTTTAACCATCTGCTGCTGGGGTGAACTCGGCCTTTGCACTGAGCTACATTCCCAGCCCTTTAAAAATATTTATTTTTTATTGGGCTCGGGAGTGCAAATCCCAGCACTCAGGGGGCTGAGGCAAAAAGATCTCTGCAAGTTCAAGGTCAGCCTGGGACTAAACAGTAAAGTCAAGGCCAATCTAAACTATACAGTGAGATTTTTTATTTTTTTATTTTTTTGCGGAACTGGGGCTTGAACTCAGACCCTTGCGCTTGCCAGAGAAGCACTTATTCTACTGAGCCATCTCCCTGGCCCCTTACAGTGAGATCTTTAAAAACTTTTTTTTTTTTAAACTTTGAGACAGAAATTCCTGAAGTTGGGCTGGGGATATAGCTCAGTGGAATAAGTGCCCGTCTGGCAAGCACAAGGTCCTGAGTTCAAATTCAAGTACTGGGGGGAAAAAACCCCAAAACCTCAATCCCTAAGTCACTAACTTGTCCGAACTGGGCTCCAACTCAAAAGCCTCCTGCCTCAGCCTCCCCAAGTGCTGAGATTACACTAGCTTACCCACCCCACGTCCAGCCAGGGCTCAGAGCTGAAAGCTTTCTGCCCCGGATGGTGCGGACTCTTCTGGGACTTGTGGAGTGCTAACAGCTACTGCTAATTGAGCCACTGGAGGGGCCCGGCCTTTGCCTATCACATCTCCTGTCACTCAGTCACAAGAGGTCCCCTTACTGTCCCTAAACACAGAGAGAGTCTTAAAGCGACTAAGAGTCCTCTGGGTCACACAAGCAGGCATGGTTGCCTGCTCTCAGGTGACACGGGCAGCAGGTACCAGAGCCACACCCAAGCAGCCTGGCCACCAAAGTTCACTTCCCTAAGAGCAGAGGCCTGGGCGTGGCACCCAGGTCGTGGCATCCGGGTTGTGGCACCTGGTCCCCACACCAGGCAAGGGCGGCAGGGTCAGTTTGGTGCTGGACTCCTAATGGGATCTTTGTGTGAAGGTGGTGAGTGGGCAGGAGGGTGACTGGGGACAATGAAGGAAGAAAAGGTGTGTGGACGAGGAGGCCACTGTGGGGAATGTCTGTGGAGGACTTTGTCACAGCTCTGTCTAGCTGTCTGCCAGAACCTCCTGCGGTCACGGGCAGGGCTTTTGGAAGGCACTTGGATGATAGTCTGCAAGCTGACTTGGAAGGAAGCCATGCTGTCTAACAGGACTGTGCTTTGGTCTTCTAGGTTGCCGGAAATCAGAGCATCTGGGGCTGGGGCAGGGTGACCAACCGTCTCTAGCAGAACATGGGTCTTCAAAGACCAGAACCCTGTCCCAGAGACTCAGCAGACAGAGGCTGCCTGCTGGGCCTGGGAGGCCCGGAAGCTCTAGAAGAGCAAGAGCTAGCAACTCTCAGACTTCAGCCTGCACAAGCCCCTGGGGAGCGCATCTAAGAGCAGGTTCTGACTCAGCAAGCCGGGCTCCGCCCTTGCCTGTGAGGCCCAGGCTGCTGGTCCAGGACCCCACTTTAGGTGGTCAGGATCAAGGCTCTCCAACTGGGGTTCGCTGCCCAGACTGCACATTTATGTCCCCTGGGGAGATTTTATAAAGAAAACAAAACAAAACAAGACGCCAGGCCCTAGCCCAGACCATACATCAGAATCTCAAGCCTGGCATCTGTAGCTCACAGAGTTCCCGGTGGAAGGGGCCAAGCAGCAGGGGTGTGACAGGGAAGGTCCAGCTGTGCCCTGCAGGCTGGGACAGCGGCTCTGAGCTCCCTTCCCCACCGAGGAGCTGGAAATAGCAGACAATTCCCACGGAGACCTGGCCCCTGCCCTGAGCATGGCACTCCCAGTAACCCCAGAAGGGCAACCAGGGGTGCCCATATCAGGAAGGGGATGGGGCAGGAAGGGCAGCCCCCTCGCTACTCTGTCCCCACCAGCCCCTCGGAAGTGGCTTTGTCCAGTGTCTAAGGCACTGGGCTAAATATAGCCTGGGCTGGGGGCTGAATTCAGGCTATTGAGCCTCCTGCTTGCCTCTGCCTGGGCCCTGGAATGCAGGGAGGCTGCAGAAGAGGAGGCTGGGGGCGAAGGGGACATGGGTAGGGAGGGGACAACTCACCCAGCCAGCTGGAAGGGGAAACCCATGATAGCTCATCTTTAAAAATTGGGTGCCATGTTGGAAAAGAGACTCCTTGTCTTGTGCTATGCCCAATTCATAATTTGAAGTCCTAACCCCTAGAGGGGCTGTATTTGGCACTGAGGTCTCTAAGGGGGTGAAGTTAAATATGGTCATAAGGGTGAGCTGACCCCATAAAATTAGTGGTCTTATAAGAAGAAGAATGTACTTGGGAGGCTGAGGCAGGAGGATAGCTATGTGGGTTCAAGGCCAGCCTGGGATTGGAAAAAAAAAAAAGAGGAAAAAGTACCAGAAAGTGTTCCCCAGTCGCCAGGCCTCCTGTGTACCCCTTCCCATCTCAGCGTGTGTGACAAGGCCAGGCGAGGTGGGGACAAAGCCAGAACATGGCCATCAGCAAGCCAGGAAGAGAGCCTTCACCAGAGCCTGACCTTGCTGGCGCCCGGGTCTCGGACTTGTGGCCTCAAGGACTGGAAGAACATAGGTTTGTGGTGTTCGCACCGCTTGTGTAAGGTGTTAGGTTGTGAGGGCCCTAGCTGGGTACCTCAGAAGCAGTTTGTCTCCCCCACACATGCGTCCACCTATGCCTCCTAGAGCCTGTCCCTTCCAGAAACCACTTCCAAGGGGAATTCTCCCGAGGTCAATTTCACACATCAACATTGACCACACGGTGCCTGGATATTTGGCCCAAGCATTATTGTGGGGCAAGAGGTGCATTTTAGGAAAGGGGAGTACCCACTCCCACTTCTTGGACAGAAACTCACAGATCCATATCCGGGCTCCTGAGCCACTGGGGGAGGCTGGGAGCCACACCCCTGACTTTCCTGGGTCTGCAGCTTGCAGCAGAGGGTGGGATTTCTCCACCACCACATGAACCAATGCCTTAGGACAGAGCTCCTTCTCTGAGCACCCTGGCTGATCCATCTTCCCTTCTGAACCCTGTGCAGTCCGTCTTGGACCAGTGCATTCTAGGAAGTTCTTGACACCTAGATGACATCTCTATAGCTGTAACTAGGTTCCTGGGCACAAGGAACATTGGCTCAACCGCAGCCTCTAAAAACACATCACTGGGGGTCAGGGAGATGGCTCAGTGGAATAAGTGCTTCCCTGGCAAGCGCAAGGGCCTGAGTTCAATCCCTGGTTCCGCAAAAAACACATCACTGGGGGTCAGGGAGATGGCTCAGTGGAATAAGTGCTTCCCTGGCAAGCGCAAGGGCCTGAGTTCAATCCCTGGTTCCGCCAAAAAAAAAAAAAGCATCATTTTGCTCTGAGGGATCAGAGACCCTAAAGGAGGAGAGCAGCACACAGCAGAGACTGGGTCAGACCTGACCCTGGTCTTTTGTCCACACACACACACTCATGCAGAGCACCCTGCACACAGCATCCCGGGTGCACTGCTTGCCGTGGCACCGAGCCCCACCCGGAGGAATGCGGGCGCTGTGGCTCGTCCTGCCCGGCCTGTTTAAGCGGTGAGTGTGCAAGCCGGAGAGGCCGGAGGCACATTAAGGATTAACTTCCTGGCTGCAGCCAGCCTGGCTCAGCCTTCCTGTTAGAGGATTCTGTGGGCAGCCTCCACCCAGAGACACAGCTCTGCAAAACCGCAGCCCCCTCGCAGGCCTGGGCCCCCACCAAGCCCCCTGGGCGCCCAGGCAGGAGTTGCTCCTGCCCCTCCTGCCGAGGTCCCTGCATGCCAAGGTCTGGAAGCTGGGGCACTGAGGGTCTCAGGTTGGGGGAGGTGTGCGAGCTCTCAGCCCCGTGGCTGCCAAGCTGGTTAACGAGGCTTGAGCCCTGACTGGATGGGTTATTACCTTCGGCATACAGGCCACTCGCTTTGGTCCTTCCCCTGCCCACATTTGGAGTTTGGGGGACTTCTAAACCCCTATCATGAGGAAGACAGTGGTCAGCCCTGAGTTGGGCTAGAACAGATGCAACAGGGGCTAGAGGACGCCCAGGATGTGAGAAGGAGGGTATGGTAACAAGGTCAAAGGTGGGGTCCCAGCGGTCACCAGGAGAGCCCTCAGAGGCAGGGGCTCTGTCTTCCACCTCACAGAGGCAAGGCCCGCCTGCCTTCCAAATGCTGCAGCCCGTGCAATGGGCCAGAGGCCTAGGCACTCGGACCGCAGCTCCCTTCCACCCCCAACTGACAGAGGACCTTCCAGGCCACCCTGAGCCCCCAGCTGCCCAGATTGGTGCCGCCTGTCTCCAGGACCCCTCTGGCTGGGGCCTGGGTGCTTCTCTCACCACCGCACCCCCTTTCTGCTGCACCACTGTCGGCCTCAGGCCAGCAAGCCAGGAGAGCAGCCCCAGTGGGGTGGGTGGGTCGTCCAAGCGCAGCGGGGAGGGGGGCCATTAGGGAGTTGAGCTGCTGCAGGCTGGGAGGAGGCTAATCGATGGGCTCATGTTATATTTATCAGCCACAGTACTTAGGCGCTGCCCTGAGCAGGACTAATGGCTTCCCCATTGGAGACGCCATTACAGGAAGTGTAGTGGGGGGTTGGGGGGGGAGATGGGGACCTGGCAAGGTCTCCTCCTGGCAGTATCCCCCACCCCCAAGCCCCTAGCACCTGGCTGCTATTCCGCGGACTGCTGGGATCAGACGTGGTAATCATCGAGTGTGCGCCATACCTTTCCCTTCTTCCCCACTGTCTGCCTGGGAAGTACACCCAGAACACTGGCCAGAGTCACCTCTGCTGCCCTGTCTGTCTCCCCCTCGGTGCCGCCTTTTCCTCTACCTTTTCTGGGGCTCTTGACGGAAGCCACACCCTCTCCACCCTCCCACTGTTTGAATGACAGCCATGTGGTCCAACCAAGTGACTCGGTTTTTCCTACGGTGGAAGCCGTAGTGGTTGCCATGGTGATCTTTCAGGGTGGGAGTGGGGGGAGTCTGCTACTTTCTCTAATTGCCTTAACTGCCCATTTATTTAGGGCAATTAGTCCCCTCCTTTCTCTGACCCCACCAGGGCTATTCTCAGTCCACACAACATTCCTCCAAGATGGGGTGGGGCCTGTTCCAGAATGAATGGGGAGGGCAGGAGGCCAGGGAAGGGACAGAAACACCCACAGTCTAGAGCCCACATTTAGATACTGCCCCAGTCAGACAAAGTCCTGTCACTGGCTCTTGGCCTCTAGATGGCTGCCCTCCCTCTGGTGACACCACTGTCCTTGGCCAGCTCATCCTAGTTAGCTCCTCCCCGAAGACAGCCCTGCACTAGCTGCAGCTCTCTAGAGCTCCTTCCTGTCCTGCCAGGTGCCACTGTGTCCCTCCCTGGGGGCCCATGGACTCCCTCATCCTGCTCCACTCTGCGACCCCTGCTGTCCTAGAACGCTGGAGCTCGGTGACGGCTGAGAGCCCACCGAGCAGGTCAGGGAGTAGCAGGAGGAGGCAGAGGATGACTACATCCAGGTGCCCTGATGCCAGGCCAGGCCGCCTGGCGCTTCGGTGACATCTCCTTGTACCTTGCATTTTGATAACCCTGGCTCTGGCCTGGCCCATCTGAGGAGTCTCCTGAGGCCCTTCTGTCACAGACGCACCACAGGGCTCTACTCAGGCCTCTGGCTCAGCTGCTCTGCTAGGCCACACTTTCTGTGGTCCAGGCCCCCCAGCACAGCATGGCCTCCTTAAGGGGCAGACTGAACTCAGCTGACCCATCCCTTGCTTTTTCACTGTCAGTTTGTGCTTTAGCATTACAGAAGCCTGCTATGTGTCTCAGTACCTTTCCCTGAGGACACAGGAAGCAATCTAGGTGTTTATGCACTTAGTGTGACCAGTGGAAAGACATATGCATGTGTGCAAAAGTGGCAAAACAGGATTTGCACCCACCTTATGCTGGCTTTGCATATATTTACCTGAGCATCACAATGGGTCCATTAGACCCACACCACTAAAGGATTTTTTTTTTTTTTTTAAGTTTTCTTTTGATTTTTCTGGTAGAAGTAGTCCAATTCAATACAATGGCACATGAAAAACCAGATTCCCAAATATTGGAGGAGTTCAAAAGTGAATCATCAGAGGCTCAGCTCGGTGGCACCATGCCTGTAATTCCAGCACTTGGGAGGCTGAGGCAGGAGGATTGTTGCAAGTTCAAACTAGAGCAGTCTGAGCTATAAAGTGAGCTCAAGGCCGGCTTGAACTGCATAGTGACATCCTGCCTCAAAAAGACAAAGAAAAGAAAAGAAAAGAGAGTGAATCGAAAAGAGAGTGAATCATCAGATTACTTGTGCATGGACGAGCCCATTGTGGTAAAATACACGCCTTATAACAGACAAGTGGTGTGCGTGGATGATGATGATGAGGGTGACTTTGACGTTGGCCGTGTGAGCCAAAGTTCTTGTGACAGTGAAATGAAGCAAGAATTGACTGGTACAGACAGAGGAAGTGCAGATTCCGATGGCAAAGTAAACAGCAGTGCGAGTACGTATTTGAATAGTCGCAATGCTGTGGGACGGCCGCCCAACCAAGTGGAACGATGCAATGTTTGAATGCCAGCGCTGACGCTGAATGAGGGAAATGTAACACACAAAGTGCCACAAGGTGCTGGGAAATGCACGAAGGCTGACGTGCAAGGGCTGGCTCTGTATGCACCAAGAGCCGTGCTCGAAAATCCCTTATGGCCCTCACTAGCTGCTGAAAGCATTCATAGGCATGCTGTACTTAGCACAGATTTCTCATGGTGATAGCAGGAATGTAGGAGACTTACGGAAGAGTGATGGGTCCAGATATGGCATACCATTTATGCCCGTGTAGTTGTGAAGACTTGTTATTATTTCAACTTAGATATTTATCCTGGAACTCAGACATCATCAAGTCCTTATCGGTATAGTAAGAAACCCAATGATGTGGTGAACAGACATTTTTAGGGGGTGGGACCAGGGTTTTACTACGTAGTATAGGACTGGGGGGATAGCTCAGTGGGCTGGGGAGATAGCTCAGGAGAGAGGCTGGGGAGATAGCTCAGGAGAATAAGTGCCTGGCTGGGAAGCACAAGGTCCTGAGTTCAATCCCTGGTACTGGGAAAAAAAAACAAAAAACAAAAAACGCTATGTAGTATAGCCTGGCCTTGAACTTGTTTAAGGAGCCCAGGCTGGCCTCATACCTGCAGTCATCGCCTGCCTCAGCCTCTGAAGTTCTGGGTTTCTAGTGCGTACTGCCGCGCCTGGCAGTGAGCAAAATAGCCTGAATGTGACAATTGGCTTAGCGGTTTGCAGTTGGTGTTGAATTTGGTAATGGGGCACAAGTTGACTGGCACAGGAACAGTACGCAGGAACAAAACAGAAATTCAAATTGCAGCTTCAAAACACAGAATTGTATAGTACAACATTTGGATTTCAGAAAGATGTAACATGGGCTTTGTATAGGGCAAAGAAAAACAACCTGGCACCACTAGGGTCAACACTTCACCACAATGGTAGTATTGATAGAGAAACCTCAATAAAAACCAGAAGCCAAGGGGCTGGTGAGATGGCTCAGTGGTCTAAAGCACCTACTTAGAACAAGCTTAGCAAAGCACAGGGACCGCGGTTTAATCCCCCAGCACCACAGGCCAGCCAACCCCGCCCCCTGGTGGGCTGAGCTGGCCACACACACACATGTGCGCACGCACACACTAAATAAAAAAACAAACAAACCAGAAGCCAAGACAGGAACTTTGAACAACAAAGCAGAAAGTGGAGTAGACGTTTTTGGTGAGTTACTCAGCAACTATGACGCCACTTGAAGCACAAAGCATCAGCCAATGGTTGGGCTTTACTCGATCCTAAACATGTGTGGACTAAATAGTTTGGTAGTTTACAAAGAAAATAACAAGTGCAAAATATTACTGAGAAATTTTCTTGGAAGATTGTGACTGAAGCTCATAAGAGTTCATTTACAGCCGAGGAAAGACTAGGTGTTTCTGCCCAGGGAGCTAAAAAAGAAAATTGTGGAGCACACTGAGCTGACGGGTGAGCGGGCGGGCGCAGCATCATGGAGACCCACTAGGACAGGAGAACAAAAGCCAGCGGTGCCCTGCCAGGAGCATTTATTTATTGTGTGTGTGTGTGTGTGTGTGTGTGTGTGTGTGTGGCCAGCTCAGCCCACCAGGGGGCGCGGCTGGCTGGCATGTGGTGCTGGAGGATCGAACCGCGGTCCCTGTGCTTTGCCAAGCTTGTTCCAAGTAGGTGCTTTAGACCACTGAACCATCTCCCCAGCCCCTCTATTGGTATTTTAATTGTAGTTCATATAGGAATTCATTTCTGATGTCATCTTTTAGGTTTTGTAAGGAAGCACACAGCTCATGTGAAAATGTTGGTGTCTGTTCTAAATGTGCAATATGTATTAAGAATGCAGGGCGGGGGAGATAGCTTGGCAGTCTAAATGCCGGCCTGGTAAGCACAAGGGCCCGGGTTCGATCCCCGTAGCCAATGCTGTGTAGTTCCCAGAAGTTCCAAGCCAGCCACTGAAACTAGGTGTGGGGCGCATGCCTGTAATCCTAGCTCTGGAGAGGCTGAGACAGGAGGATCACTACGAGTCTGAGCCGCATAGCGAGATCCTGCACCAAATAAGTAAAACATTTTTTAAAAATTTGAAAAAAAAAGATTTTAATAATTTATTTTATTGTTAATTTCAGTTCCTGTTAACAACACACATTGTACTCTAATAAGAACCTCCTGAAAAGACAGCAAGACCAGCGAGACGTCAAGTACGTCCTATAAAGCAGCCAGGAAAGCAAAAGACCAGCGCCACCCGCGTGAGTGACGTGCGTGCAGGGAGTGTGTGGACGCTGTGTGCGAGGACTGCCTTAGGTGTGGTAACTGAAGTGAGGATTATTACTTTGTTGTAAGGTGCTATTGGTATTTTCATTGTAATTCATACGGGAATTTATTTCTGATGTTCTTTTTTTAAAAAAAAAATGTATTTGGTTGTTGCAGGAACTCACTATGGAGCTTGGACTCGTGGTCCTCCTGCTTTCAGCCTCCTCAGGGCTGGGATTACAGAATTGAGCCACTACACCCTGACTCAGAGGCTGCCTCAGCATGACCCAGGGGCAGGGCCAGTGTGGCATGTGGGGCAGGGCTGTGCCCAGGATTGAACCCAGGTTCCTGAGATATCTCGCTGGCCCTCTGATGTTCTTTTTTAGCCTTTGTATACTAAATATCAGGTGATGTTGAAAATTGTGATGCTTCTTTTTTTTTTAAGAACTTTATTTACGTGTGTGTGTGTGTGTGTGTGTGTGTGTGTGTGTGTGGCCAGCTCAGCCCACCAGGGGGCGGGGCTGGCTGGCATGTGGTGCTGGGGATTGAACCGTGGTCCCTGTGCTTTGCTAAGCTTGTTCTAAGTAGGTGCTTTAGACCACTGAGCCATCTCACCAGCCCGTGATGCTTCTTTTATAAATACTAAATATTAAAACCTCAATACCTTCTTTTTGTGATTTTTTTCCTGTTAAGTAGTCATTGTTTAATATCATAAAACCCATAAAATTCAAGTTAATAATTCATCAATAGAAATATTCTGAAGAATAAACCCACATTTATGTACCTTGTTATGGCATTGTCACTTATCTTGATGACAAAATCAGTCTTATCCGGCCACCATGCTGGGGGTCACCTGAGTCTCCCAAAGGCCTCTTGGTTTCAAGTTTGGGGAACAACTGTGCCCCTGATTTTTCTCAGACCCTTTGGTTTTTCCTCATTTTTTGTAGGCCGAGCCACATTTGGGCCCAGAGATCCTGTGAGTGCTGCTCACCCATTTAACTGGGGACTTTGTCCCAGTGTCCCCAAGCCCCTTTGCATCTATCTCTGCCGTCATCACCTGCCCACCAGCCTCCTTCCTGCAACACTGGGGATACCCCGAGTGGGAGGAGGGACAGAGGAGTGGGAAGGCAGCCTGGACTCAGCCTCGGTGTCTCCCTGGCTCCAGGACAAAGAGAGTTATACTGAGAGTGACCTCACCCTTTGGGCATCCTCTGTGGGACAAAAAGACCATTGTTGTCCGGCCTGAAAGCAGGAGGCAGAGGATGACACTCCAGTCCTCAGGCCAGCTTTGGAGAGCCTGCTCCCCTGGCCGAGACCACCGCAGCATGGGGAGGGCGCAGGCATCAGGAGGCCTGGCTGGGGGAGGCTGCCCCAATTCCCACGCAGGCAGAAAACGGGGGTACCTGTTCAGAGTCCCCACAGGGTGACCTCAGTCCTAGCATATGATGCCTGCAGCTCCCAAGCCAGACCCAGACAGTTTGCTTTCTGATTTGCTTTTTACCCCCCACTGCCTCTGAGTTGTTTGGGTTTTTTGGGGGGAGTGGGTCTTTTATTCCCTGGGGAAACAATGGATTCTAATTTTCCTTTTACAACAAGTTGGAACAAAATCTTCCTAGAAGTGTGATCAGTGAAGTAGAGAACACTGAAGCTCCTTTGACTGAGGGGAGGGGACAGAGACTTCCTAGAACCCCTTAACTCAACCAGTCCCATCCAGGCCCCTTGCAGAGTTTCTTCTGGGATAGGAACAGGCGTGACCCTCCTGGCCCTCCCCGCCACACCTTTGCCTGTAGAGGTCTCTCACTGCTGCCTCTGAAAACACCTGCGTCTGCCGCATGGGTGAACCCCCTCCTCCAGGAAGCCCTCCCGACCGCCCCTTTATGTCCCTATCCCCAGCTAAGCCTCAGAGCTCCTGCAGCTTTGGCCAAGGATCTCCCCATGTGTTGTCTTCACCCTTTCTCCTAGAAGCTCCTTGAATATATGTCCCTGTCCTTTTATCCCAAGCCAGACCTTGCAGGAAAGGGAAGGCACGAGTGAGGGCGGGCTGGGTGTGCAAGCTCCCTGGACCATCACACTGGCCCCCAACACACAAAGACACACACACACACACACACACACACACACACACGGCTTGACACAGACGCCTTCCCCCACCCTGTCCCACGAGGCTTCCTATGGGGTAAGGGTGAAGGGATGAGTTGGGGGCAGGGGCTTCCCTTCAGATGTTGTTGGAAAGACAACACATCTCCTCCACAAGCTCCCTCCCACTTCCCAGCTCCATTTCCCCTAAATATTTACTGATTTTTATTTACATTCCTTGCCCAAGGTGCCCGGCCCCTGTCAGGTCCCATTTGCCTGCCCTGGTTTCCTCCTGCCAGCTGCCCCCTAGGCCCGCACATCTGGAGTCAGGAATCTTGTGCGGTTGGCAGCAGTCTTCCTCCGGCTGATGGGTGTGTGGGGTGCTTAGGTCAGGGGGCTGGTGGCTCTGGCAGGGCTGGGCAGAGGGCTGAGACGACAGGGCAGTTGCCACCGCTTCCATGGCCACCCGGATCTGGGATCGCTTCAACCCCCTTTATTGCACGGGGACTTCTGGAAGCCCCTGATGTATGCCAGATGCCAGGAGCGCTGGGAGGAAGGGAGGAGGGTCAGTGCGGTGGAGGCGACATTGTGGAGACGCTCTTCCTGGTATGTTGTTGGCGACTTGTAGAGCTGCCTACTCGGAGCCTCCCCACCCCCACCCCCAAGGATCCAGGGAAGGCTTCCCCATCCCACCCCTGGGCTCCAGCCCCTGTCACCTACTACCCCTCTGCCATGGCTCAACCGCTCTCCACCCAGCACCTCCTGTGGGAGGCCAGGTACTGTCCCAGGTGCTGACGCCAGTGCTCAGCTCACAGCCCGTGTGTGCAGGCCCTGCTTTCTCCAAGGAGGCAGTGTGTGCAGGCTGGGGTGAGTTCAAGACTTGCAGGTTCTGAGGGAAGAAAGGCAGGCAGTGGGGATGGGGAAGCACGCAAGCTTATTTTTTGATGCAGGATCTCACTATGCAGCCCAGGTTGGCCTTGAACTCATAGCAATCCTCCTGCCTCAGCCTCTTATGGCTGGGATGAGAGTTGTCCATCATGCTGGGCTTGGGCTTGACTCAGAACAACAGCTTCAGGGGCACTTCCTGGAGTGAAATCTTCCCTCTTCCTGCTGCACCATTGGTTCCACCCTTGGGGCAGGGGCCAAAGCATCTCTGCCCTCTGCTCTGGGTTGGACTGAGGAGGGGATTTCAAAGGGGCAGCAAGGTCTGGGCTCCCAGGCCTTGAGCCCAGGCAGGGAACAGCTGTAGAGCCACTGTGTGGGGTTAAGACAGGATCTTGCCATCTAGCCCAGACTGGCCTTGAACGTGGGCAATCCTCCTGCCTTAGCCTCCTGAGGGCTGAGATTTTTTTTTTAATGCTTATTTATTTGGTAGAGGGTCTCGCTATGCAGCTCAGACTTGTAGTGATTCTCCTGTTTCAGCCTCCCCATCACTGGGATTACATGTCCAGTTGGTTCAGTGAGGCATGTGGTACTCGGGATTGAATCCAGGTCCTTGTGCTTGCCAGGCAGGTGCTTAGACCGCTGAGCTATCTCCCCGACCCAGGGCAGAGATTTTATAGGTATGCAGTTTGCCACTGTACCCGGGGAAAACTCTGTTTTCAGACAGTGACTAGGTGCTGGCTACAGCACACAAGTGGTGGCATCCTCTGCCAGGATGACAGCTGCTCTGACCTGCGAGCCCTCAGAGTGAACCATTTTCCCACTGCAGTGAGCCGAAGCTGAGTTCCTGGTCCCTGCTCAGGCCTCACCGGGTGACTTCCACCGGGTGCCTCACATGTGCAGACCTGACTCATTCAAACAAGGGCTGGATGAGTGGACACCACAAACGACTCCTCTGGACACAGAAGGTGAAAGCTGGCTTGGCTCCTCCCCTGTGGAAGAACAGTCACACAAACGTAGTCACAATCACAACCACAGTCAGTGCAAGAAACAAACAGGAGAAGATGGTGCCTTCAGACTACCCCGGAGGAGATGAAATGAACCCCTGGTGAAATCCGAGGTTGGAAGGATGGTCCAAGAAGCAGAAATGTACATGCAAAGGCCTTGTGGCTGGAAGCCACCGGAGCTGAAGGCAGACGAGGCTGGGGTGCAGACAGCAAAGGGGATGAGGACAGAGAGAGGTGGGCAGGGACTGCTCAGCCATGTTGAAGACTGATCTGGGCTGGGCAAGGTAGCGCAGGCCTATGATCACAGCACTCTGGGAAGCTGAGGCACTAGGATTGCCGGGAGATCAAGACCAGCCGAGGCTATGCAGAGTGATGCTGTCTCAAAACAAAACAACAAACAGACAAAGAAACACGGAGGCTGCAGGTCAGGGTAAGGATGGCAGGTGTGGAAACCTGTGGGGAGGCCCCCACGGTAGCACAGGTGGGAGGTGATTGTGGCTGCAAGCAGGACAGGCGGGGATGCGCTCACTTGGGGAGCATGGGGCCCAGGGCAGTGCCTGGAGGCCTGCTGCAGCCTCTCACCGGTAAGGTGGAAGCAGCAGTTGCTCTCCCAGGCCCTGGATGAATGAATGGCAGCCTGGCTCCTCCTGGGCCTGCCCTGGAAGGCCTTGGAGGGAGGTCATGCAGGTAGCTGGCCCCTGATCAGCCTCAGTCCACGGAGTGCTGCGGAAGCTGCTTGGAGCATGGTTTGGCCCTGACTCTGCTGAGACAGCGCTGGAGGAAGGTTTGCTGCTAGGACCAGGGAGGGGATAAGAGAAGAGCCGGAACCCAGGAGAGGGAGGAGGAGGCAGAGAGTCTCTAGCCACCTCCCCAGCAGGGCAGCTCCCCAGGGTAGAGGCAGGAGCCGCTGGGGAGGAGGGCGGGGCTTCAGAGCCCACCCCGGGAGCCTGACAGGCCTTCGGGAGCCTGTCGGGAGCCTGTCCTGTCGGGAGCCTGCCGCTCGGGAGCCTGCCACGCTCCTGTGTCATGATCAGAGAGCCCACCTGGGACAGAAAGACACAGAGGGACAAAGTGGTCAGATGCCCAGGCAACGCGGGGTGGGGGTGGGCTGAGGGGTCTTCCTGGGAGGAGGGGAGCTCACCACAGCATTGGGGGTGCTGGAGTCGCCACCTTGGAAGGTCTGTGGCTCTGCTCTGATCTGCTCCCCCCACTGGGGAGACCCCGCAGGGAGCACCCAGGGGCAGGTGGCACAGACCTCACTGTGCCTTTACACACACTCAGGGGCTGAGCGTGACTCCACCCAGAGGCCCTGCAGGCTGTGCCAGTTCAAGGGCAGGAAGGACCGGAGGTAGAGGAATCAATAGCCCCACCACAGGGAGCGGCCTGGCAGAGGGCCTCACAGCAGAACTGGGAGCCAGCAACAGACAGCGGGCAGACAGCTGGTGCACACGGTGCTCGCGTGGGACACTGGCTGCTCCCTGTGACCCGTGCCAGCTGGGGTGGAGAGAGGAGAGCTCTGCATCCCTGTTCCGCTCTCCACTCGATCTTCCCGACCTCTGGTTCTGCCCCCAGTGCAATCCCTCCTGTCTTATCAGACTGTCACCAGAAGAACAGCACGCAATAGGGCAAAAGTGCTTCGCAGATGCCTCACCAAGGGCCCGAGCCCAGCGGCGCCTGGCCCACCCAGAGTGGCTGCTCAGTATTAATGAACAAACAGATGAATGAATGAATGGTGAAGTGGAATCCTCCTCCTGGGAACTCCTAGAACTTTGGAGACGATAAGACTTAAACCACAGGGTAGCGAACCAAACTGACTTTGGAGGCAGCAAGATCTTGGTTTGAGTCCCGTTCTACCACTAGCCCTGAAGGTCGCTCACAGCCAGTGCTACACCGAGTGCTCCCGTGGACACTCGGTGTAGCACAGCTCCTCGTCGTGCCACAGCTGCCTGTCCCCCCCCATCAGTTGGCCACTTTCCAGCGTGTGTTCTGGGGGCTGTTTATAGACATTTCTTGCAAAGAAGAAAAGATTGTGTGTGATGGAATGAGTTTGAAAAGGCACGTCAAACATGCTACCCTGGCTGCGTGCCAAGCTTACGGGACTTCTGTCTCGGTTACTTTGTTCCCTTTGGAGACAAAATCCCCAGCACCCAAAGTTGAAGGAAAAGTTCATTTAGCTCACAGCTTGTAGAGGTTCCAGCCCACAGCTGGCTGGCTCCAGGGTAGGGTGGCACGCAGAGGACATCGGAGAACCAGTTCACGGTGGGCAGAGGGAGCAGAGCAGCAGGGGGCGACCCCCTCCTTTCTGTGCTTGTGCCCAGGCTATTGAGGGTGCTTGTGCCCAGGCTATTGAGGGTGCTTGTGCCCAGGCTATTGAGGGTGCTTGTGCCCAGGCTATTGAGGATGCTTGTGCCCAGGCTATTTAGGGCGGGTGGCACTCACACCCTTCATCCTAGGGCCCTTCATCCCAGCGCTGCCCATGAATCGGTTCCACTGTCACACTCTAGATGCAGCCACCTCTGCAAAAGCCCCACCTGTGTCTGCCTGAGGCTTTGGGGTGACATGTAGACACAGCTGTAACAAAGTCTCAGAGCCTTTGTTTTGTGCATGTGGAGTGTGAGTTCTCAGGGACCTGGGAGCCCCAGGAAAGGACATTTCCTGCTGTGATCCCAGCTACTCCTCAGGCAAGAGGAAAGTTCAAGGCCAGCCTGGCCAACGCGGCAAGACTTTGGTCTCAAAATAAAAATTTTGGAAAGGGCTGGGGATGTAGTTCACTAGTAGAGCACTTGCCTAGCCTGAGTTCAGTCCCCAGCACTGAACATTTTTTTCCCAACTGATTTGACATTTCTGGCCCTACTCAGCTTTCAGGAAGACTGTGGAGTGGGATGGGAAGATAAGGCGGAGGCAGAGGGGGCAGTCTTCCTGGTAGCCAGGTACCAGCTAATCGGGGTCTCTGCCCTCCTGCGCTTGCAGCCCAAGGGCAGGCACGGGCCACCAGGAGCTCCATTCCAGGGCAGAAGATGTGGGTGCTACATCCCGGACCCGGGAATACTCTGGCTCCTGACCCCACCAGTACCACAGCGTTGGCCGGCTTCCTCTCCATTCTCTTCTCAAGAATCAATAAATGATCCGCGTCCAGGTCAGGTGGCCTGTGGTTGTTTCTTTAACCCTCATTGACGGGGTGGACAGTCCCAGCACTCATCCCCCAGAGGAACAAGGGGTCAGCCGGCCTGCCGCCTCTTCAGGGCCTTCAGTCAAGTGGAGCACTTGGCTCCGAGACTCACCCAATGTCTGGGTTATTTTGAATCCATTCTATTGTCAAGGATCCAGGCCCTGGCACTGGGACAGAGCGGGTATAGTGATACCCATAATGATGCCAGTGTCTGACCCAGGCCCTCGCCCGCTCTGCAGAAACCTGCTAATGCAGCACCCGCTCCTTCGCCCCCGACAGAAGGGCGAAGGGGAAGCTTAGGCCTACCCCATTCCCCAGAGACAGGGTGCATAGACTGCTGGCTCCTGCTGCCGGTGCTCCTTGGAATAAGCCCTGGGCCAGGAGCTGGGAACCCTGGCATCCGGATTCACTGTGTAACCTTGTCTGAGCCTCAGTTGCCACATTTGGTCATGGGGTCTCAAGCCCTGGCTTGCTGTGGTCTGAAAGCCACCCTCCCCCTTAGAGATCTTCTGTGGGCTCACGGTTGGGGGCATTGGCAACCCCTCCCCCACCCCAAGGGGTAACTGAGACTGAATCTTCTCCCCCTACTCTCTCTTTGGAACCACCCCGGAAGATGGGTTTGTTTTCCCACGTGAAGTCTGATGGGGTCACTGGGCTCTTTATCAGCCTCAGCAGCCCCCTGTTGGCCTCCTGGTGGCTGATACATCGTGTCAACTTGAGAGAAATCTAGAAGCCTAAGTAAGTAACTCCGGCAGTTCTATACCCTAAGGTGTAAAGAAGCTGCCCATACCCCTTCCCCATGTTGTTCCTTGTGTCAACTCGAGAAGTGTAGAAGGTTAACTAAAGGGCTCAGCAGGGGGCTGGGGTCCTCACTTGGTGACCATCCTGAGCCTGTGTGGGAGGAGGGCAGGGGGATGGTGTGGGTGTCTAGGACACGCTGCAGGGCAGACATCCTGCATAAAACATAAGGGAGGGGAAGAGGCTTGCCCACTCCCTTTACGCTCTTGTTGCTTTTGCTGTCCTCTGTCACCTTGAACTGTTGCCCCATGCCACATGCCTCCCTGCCTCAGAGCCAGCTGTAAATGGACTGAAACCTCCACAAACTATGAGCTAAATAAACCTTTGCTTCCTTAATTTTGTGTGTTGGGTATTTTATCTCAGCAAGTAGAGAAAAGTAACCACAATAGGCTCCAGGATAAAGCCATCCTGCAAACACATAAAAAGTCCTTGGTGGCCCGGCTCCGGCCTCCTCCCCAGGGCCTCTGTGGCCACCTCAGCCTCCAGTGCCAGCTCACCGCAGCTCCCCAGAAGGTTACTGCCCCGCCACTGTGCCTTGCACACGGGTCTTCTGCGCAGAGACCTTCCTCCTGTTTGCTTGCCACACAATTCCTATCTGCTCTTCAAGTCTAGGCTCAGTTGTAGGTGCTCTGCTCCTCTGTTAAATTATAAATTACTCTTTCCTTTTAGGGTCCTTAAGCATTTGCAAGTCATTAGGACCGTGAGACCGGAAGCTCCTTGGAGGCGGAGGCTGTGGCCATTCGTGTGGGGTGTGCCTGCTGTGGGACAGGGGTGCTGTCAATGCGGAGTGAGTGAGGGCGCAGGAATGTGGAGGGACGGCTGCTGCCCCAAAGCCCAGGAAGTCGAAATTCACAATTAGCTGTTGTTGCTGTGGCTGCTTTTATGCCACAAGCTGAGCAGCAAGCCAAGCAAATGGGACTCCCGGGCCTGCACGGGCAGAGCTGGCTCCTTTGTAGCTTCCTTGCCTTCCTTGCCTGACTGCATCCCTAGGCCCTGGGCCCTCCCTGCACCATGGTCCCCTCCCTTCTGCCTCTCCTCTCCAGGCCGCTCTTCCCCTGTGGTCACTTGATGGCCACCTAGCTGATGCACAGTGGTCTCCCCATCCCAACTTCCTTGACCCGCCAGATCTCTTCTGCCACGTCTCACCCAGTCACGGGCTCTGGGATTCGGAGGCCGACGTCTCTGGGGGTCATCGTTCTGCTAACCATGCCCTGGGAGCGGACAGTGAGTCTGCTTGCAAGAAGGAAGGGAGCAGCAGCCTGTCTGGCCTCAGTTTCCTCCGATGTGACCAGAAGAATGGAGCCAGCAACAGGGTCCCCAGAGTCTTCCTGAGGAAACATGCTAAGAGCCAGACTCTGCCCCCAAAGCAAGAGGATTGAGGTCAGAGGCCAAGAGCGCCATTGCCTTCTCTGTCTTCGGTGACACCTGCCTATATCTAACCAGAGTGCCCTGTTGGGGTTTCTGGGTATTCACTGAACCCTGCTAGCATGACTCAAGTAGGGGCACAGGGTCCCGTGTCCTCACAGGGTGCCTTCCTTTCTCCCTAAAAGCTAGCCCTGCTTCTCACTCAGAGATCTCAGGGGCAAGTGACCTAAGTGGGAGAAGAGATTTTCATAGAGAAAACCACAGAGGAGTTCCGGGAAAGCAAACAAAGTTGGCTGCAACTTGGGAAGCAAGGCTGCAGAATCCATCGTGGGGCAGCCAGCAAAGAAGGAGAGGAGGAGGAGGAGGAAACGGAGTTCTGTCCTGGAGGCGCTTGGAGGGGCCATGCCGAGGAGCTGAGAGAGAAAACAGGTGTGTGCAGGGGGCGCGAGGAGATTGACGGCCGTGCGTGCTGCAGGAGGCCTGGGGGACGCGGGGCCGGACGCTGCCGCTCTGATCCTCGCGTCCAGCAGCCGCCCCCAGCCCGGCCCGGCCCGGCCTCCTCCGTGGTTCTTCAGTGAGAGCTTTCCTGGGAACCACTTGTGGGGCAGGCAGATGTTTGTACATGAGGCCAGATGCTAAGAAATGGGGCCTCTGGGCTTGCCGGGGGTGGAGAGGTAGGGAGAAGGACCGGAAATGAGCGGGAGGGAAGGGAAATGATCTTCAGCCAGGGCCCTTGTGTAGAGCGAATCCTCAAAGGCACCCGGGGAAGCAGGTGTGCTGCCCATTTTGCAGGTGGCTCAACTGAGGCAGGCACCACCATCTCGGCTCTGACTGCCTTCCCTTTACCCCTCCCTTTCCACCCTGCCATACTGTCCCATTCTCCAGGAGGTCACTCGTCTCCCAGCCTTACACAGACCTGTCCTTCCCGTTGTCCTTAGGCTGGGTGCCGTCCTCTCCTCGCCTCATCCTCAGGGAAGCCCACCGGCCTTCCCCAGCTGTCCTGCTGCACCCGCTGTGTCTCTCCAGCCTGCCAGGACAGAGTTCTACCTGCTCCCGCTAAGCTCCTCCCAGTGGTTGGTGGCTGCGGGTTTCCTGCTGGAGGGGTCAGGGGGTATAGGGAGAAGTACAAAGGCAGCCGCCCAGGGGCCCGATGAGGTGAGTCTTGGCTTCCTCCCAGCCCATAAAGAGACACATTAACTGCCTCCTAGGCAGCCAGCAGGGAAGATCAAAGGGGCCTGAGGCAGCGGGACTCCTTCAGTTTGGGGTCACCCTGGCACCTCCTTTTCACCCTGCATCCTAGGAATCTGCAGTTGAAGGGGAATGGTTAGTACAGTGACCCACTCTTTCCTGTACCACCCCGCCACCCCTAACCAGGGGCCGCTGGGACCCTGCGTCCAGCGTCTGCCTCTTCTGCCTCCTCATGGGGGGTTCTCTGCACTGTTCACAGCATGTACGTTTTCTTTGCACCCCAATTTTCTTTTTTTTCTCACCGGGATTCAGGGGCCCAAAGCCTCCTGGGCCTTGCTCCGCCTATAGCAACCCTGCCGGCTCAGAAAAAGAACACCAACCCCCCGCCATCCAGCCACTCCCAGGAAGTTTCCATCTATCTGTCCCCCAGGTCCTTCCCCAGTCTCCTGCCTCCGGCCACACCATCGATTGTCACAATTAACAGGCTCAGGAGATCAGGAGCCACCCCCCTGGCTGTGTTTGCCCTCTCTTCCTCGCTAGCTGCCTTCCTTTCCTGGGAAGCCACCTCCAGGAGAGCTCCGAGGTCAGCCCACCGCCCCACGCAGTCTTCTCATCCCAGCACTGTACACTTGCCTGGTTGGGCCAGGGACTCACCAAGCCAAACATTCACAAGCCAGAAGGGACTTAGAAAGGCTTGCCCTGTACGTCACTAAACAGAAGGGCAAACTGAGGCTCCCACTTGGGTTCACAATCCGAATTCCTTGGATCCACTCTGTTTTCCAAGTAACTCGTCCATAGTGCTGTCCAGATCAGTACTTGTGGGTTCAGCAGTCACACAGACCATGGCCAGCTCCCGGGTGGCTTTCTAGCAAGACCCTTAGCGGACGCCTTCAACTGGGGACCCAGCCAGACAAACAGGAAGTCAGAGAACAGAGGAGGAGGGGGGCCATCCCCCATCCATCAAAGCGTTATCGAACATCTCTGTGGTGCCAGATCCCATCGCGGAAGCACAGTCGCAGCCCCTGCCCCGGCCTCTCTTGCATAAGGAGCGTGGTAGACACCCCGCCCCCACCCCACCCCTGGACTGGGCTGGCAGAGGGGGCTGAGTGACTGCAGGAGTCCCAGTCATGCTGGCAGGACAGTGCAGGCCTCAGAGCAGGGAGACGTCCATCTGGGTGGGGGAGGATGGTACAAGTCAGCCGGGAGGCAATAGAGACGAGCACTCTTAGCAGAGGTGACAGGAGGGCCAAAGGCCAAGAGGGGTGAGAACCTTGGTCCATTCTGGACAGTTCCATGAGGCCAGTTGCATTCTGGGCATTAAGAGGGGAAGGACCTGAAGTGGGTTTAGAAAGGCATTCTGAACCCACTTGTGAAGGACCTGTAATGTTTTGTCTTGAAAGTAATGTGGAGGCTACCTCTTTAAGACAAGACGTGAAGGACTGTATTGTATTTGGGGTTGGCGCCCACTTAACAGCAACCTGAAAGAAGGAATTGTGGGTGCACTGCCCTGACAAAGGGCTAGGATGGCCCAGGCAGGAGAGGCCCAGGGCCTGAGTGGCCATGCACTGGGGAGTCAGGGCCAAGAGGGCCCCATCTCATGAGGACACTGACCAGCGTCCACCATACCTGCCTGCGGGGCTGTGGAGGAGGGCAGGGAGGTGGGTGGAATGTCTGTCCCCATGTTGCTGACTTGCGTGGGCCATCGGACAAGGGACAGTAAGTTCAGCCCCCCACATGTTGGGGTAGAGGTCCTGGGGGTCTGCTGGCTGGGCCAGCGAGCAAGCAGCTGGACAAATAAAGCTGCGTCAGGACGGCATCAGGATTGTGCAGCTCAGACTTTATCTGTCTAACACTGAAGTCAGACAGGCCCAGGTTCAGATCCAGTTCTTACATCCCTGCTCTGAGCTCTCAGACAAGTCCCTCCACCTCTCCAGCATCAGTCATCCCATCTAGGAAGTAGGGACAGTGGCCAGGAGTGGTGGCACACACCTATAATCCCAGTGCGTGGGAGGCTGAGGCAAGAGGATCATCATGAATTAGAGGCCAGCCTGGACTACATAGTAAGACTCTATCTCAAAACAAACAAGCAAACAAACAAAAAATAAGTAAATAAAATGGGGGCAGTAATGGTGAGGAAGGAATGAGACCATCTTCAGCCAGGGCTGCTGGTCACTTGTCTCTCTCTCTCTCTCTCTCTCTCTCTCTCTCTCTCTCTCTCTCTCTCTCTCTCGGCAGAACCCAGGATTTAACTCAGGCCCTTGCACTTACCAGGCAAGTGCTTATTCTACTGAGCCATCTCCCTGGCCCCAACTTGCTTATTTCTCTGTCATCTCTGACACCCCAGAGCAACCTCTAGGTTCCAGGCTCTGCTTCTTGGAGAGTCCAGACCAGCCACTCCCTCTTCTGCCATTGCCCAGCACAGGCTTGGTGCCACCGTCTGTCATTATTGGAGTCTGTCTGTGACATGAGTGCAGAGAGCCCCAAGGACTTGGGTGGTAGCCCTGGGCTGGCAGCATGGAGCTGCCCTTCCTGGCTGAGGTGGTTCCTGACAAGCCCCTGGATGGCAAGTATGAGGGGTCATCCTGAAACTAGTCCCGTGCCGTCCTTACTATGATCAAAGACCCATGAAAAACTGGAAGCCCAGGTCCAGGAGGGCAGTGGGGTTACCAGTCAGGTGGGTGGGGGAGTGGTGCAGGAGGAGGTGCATCTGGGAGTATCCAATGCCTGCATGTCATGCAAATGACATGCAAATCACCCAGGTGCAGCCCTGCAGACCGCAGTTCTCCAGCCTCAGCAGTCCTGAGGGGGCGGGGTTCAGCGAAGGAGGCATCCTCCCCACCCCTGGGCCAAGACCCGGCTTTGGTGGTGATGGGGGAGGAGGGCCGAGCGGCTGGCTAATGGGCTCATGATTCATCGCTGGGCTCTTGTCTGCGCTAATTGGCTCTGCCGGCCGACTGATTCATGGCAGGGAGCCGGGCTCTGGGGGACCCCCGTGTCCCTCCCCCGCCTCCCACCCAAGATGGCTTTGTGAGGCTTTTAGATCCAGGATCCTTTCCAAGGGATGGTAGCTCAGCATCCATCACTGCTGACAGACTGGGGCTCCAGGTGGGGGCGGGGCAGCAGCTGGGGGTGCTCCCCACCGAGCTGGGCACCCCAGCTACAGAGGGGCAGCAGCAGGCAGCAGGGGCCTGGGCTGGGTCCTCAGGAGTGACACTGTGAGTAGGGGGTTGTAGAGCTGGGGGAGATGGGGTGTGGGGATAAGGTTGGATGGGGGACAGGCAGACACGGGAGCCTAGGAAAGGCTTGGGCAGAGACTTAGAAACAGAGAAGGTGGCTCTGGGTGTCGCAGGGCAATCCAGAGCTTCATCTTAAATCAATGGTGACAAACAAGACCTGAACTTTGATTGAGGAATCGCTGTGTGACCTTCAGTGGGCCAGCTGACCAGGCTGAGCCGCAACATCTCTGACTGCAGAAGGTGTCACCATAGACAGGCACCCTTGGAGAACACACCTTCGGAGCATCTCGAGTCCCTGCATCCCCGGTCATTCATTGCTCTCTGCAGTGATGGAAGGTGACACTGGTGCTTGTTCCTTC
This sequence comes from Octodon degus, assembly GCF_000260255.1. NCBI lineage: Eukaryota > Metazoa > Chordata > Mammalia > Rodentia > Octodontidae > Octodon > Octodon degus. The sequence goes on along the minus strand of NW_004524632.1, from coordinate 6,385,618 downwards.
TAGATACAGGCAGGGATGGGATCACCGCTCCCCGACAACACTCTCCCAGTCCTCAGTGTGCAGTGGATTCTCGAGTGCGTCCACCCCTGTCTCTGCCCTCTGTCTGCCCAGAGGCACGCCCTGCAGGCTGGAGGGAGAAGCGTCCACTGGGGCAGAGCAAGGCGGGGCAGGGCTCTGGCTCAACGGGGAGTGCAGCCCTCCGCCAGCCACACCAGCCTCCCCGGGTGTCGTCTCCGCTCCTCCCTCTGACCCTCAGCCACATGCCATTGCTGGCAGGGCCTGCAGCTCTAATTCTCTAGAAAACCTGGGATCAGGCTCTTCTGTCCTTGTCTGCTGCCACCTGTGCCCTCGGCTGGACACTGTAGCAGGTCCCGCGCTGGCACCAGCCACCCATTCTTGCCACGGCAGCCATAAACCTGATCCTGTCACTTCTCCACTCAAAGATGTCTCCTGGCTTCAGCTTGCTGAGACAAGGGTCTTTCTGTATATTTTGTGTTTGCCTTGGACTTGATGGCACCAGCCCTGCCTCGGCCTCCCAGGTGCTGGGACTACAGGTGTGTGACACTAAGCCTGGATGCTCAAAGGTTTATGTTCTATTTTTAGCAGGAATTCCCACCTCCTTGCTTTATCTTGGGTGACCTTGTGTGATCTGGCCCTGGCTCTTCTCAGAGCCCACTTCCAGTCAGGTTCCAAACCTACTAGGCCCACTCCCATTCAGGGAGGTCAGCTTTGCCCTTGCAGATGCCTCTGCCCACAACCCCTCTTCCCTTGAGTTCTGCACCTGGCCGATTCCCTGTGGGCCCTCAGGCACGAGGGCAAGGTCACCTGTGCAGAGGGACCCTCCTCACCCATACATCCTTCCCAGCCCCTGCATTCTCTGTCATTCCATCTTGCTTTATCATCTTCAGGTCAATTATGAAATAATTTGATAAATTCTCACTTAATTGCTTACAGATCTGTCTCTGAGCCTTCCCCATCCAGGCTCTTGTTTTGGGGGACGTCTCCTAGTATTCCCGGGGTGAATGCAGGACTCCAAGAACAGGCCTTGCCACCGGCTTCTCCTCATACAATTGTCATTGTCATTGTGGGGGAGCTTGTCTTCCCCGGGCCCTCCTCTTGGAACAGGCAGTGGGCCCCCTCCCAGGCCAGCCCACCCTCTCCATAGCCCTTTTTCTCCCTCCCCTACCTCAACACTGTCTCCCCTGACAGAAAGCCCAGGCCACAGCTTTGAGGTGGAGGCCACCAAAGCTGTCCTTGCCTGCTCAGCGGCCCCTGGCTTCACAATGAGCCAGGTGGTTTGTGGGCTTGCAAAGCCTGTGGGGGGGACACCCCAGCAGTGACTTGAAGTGTGGCATCCACCACACTGCCACACCCTGGCCCTGTGCCCCCAGGCGTGGGAAGCAGTTGTCTCTGGAGAGAAGAGCCCCTCGATGGGGTGGGGAGGCCAGGAAGTCCCCACACCTCGCAGTATCCATCCACTCAGCTGCAATTTCAGCTCTCGTGTAACCCCATGACTCCCTCCAACCTTCTCCCGGGATTTATTTCTCCACCTCCTGCCCCACCCCGGAGGAAGCTGTGGGGTCAGAGGGCAGAACAGAAGAGGCCAAGTTCATGTCCTCCATGCGTGGAGGCCAGGGCCAAGAGGAAAAAGCTCTGATCCACAGCTTGCAATGAGACCAGGCTGGAGAACAAATCCCCACTTTCTGGAAGGGAAAATGGAGGCTTCGAGGGTGGAGGCGCAGCCTGCCTGGTGCCCCCTGGGAACCAGGTTCCTCCTGCTGCCCCTGCCTTCAGAGAGGCCTCAACTTCCTCAAGCTTCCGTGCTCCCTCTTGGTTTCTTGAAGTTGTGAGGTGACCTCTGCAAAATCAGCGGGCAACCGGAAGTAAAGTTTGTTCTTTCCCGGAGCCTCAGTTTCCCAAGAGGTCCTTTTCAGCGCTGAGCTTTTTATTCTGTAAGGTCCATGGAGCTGAAGATAGGGAGGAGGGGCTGCTGTGTGCACACGGGGTGGGGGGTGGGGCTGGAAGGAGGACGCAGTGGTGTCTACGGTGCCGCCCTGAGATCTAGCACCTCGGCTATGTCTGATCTTTGTTTTCCCTTTCCAGTGCCTCTTTTGTCCCCCGAGTTCCCTGACACCAAGATGTGCAGACTGAGTTTACTGTTGCCAGAAGGCTTGGCCATTGCCACGCTCCTTGGGGCTCACTGAGAGTGAGACCAGGGTCCAGGACCACCCTGGGAGGGAGCCACAAAGCTTGGGAACCATTCTCAGAGACAGCAGGGAAGGGACGAGACACCAACAGGTTGGATTTCCCCCAACTGCACCAGGACCGAGCCTATTTTCTCAGCCACCCAAGTGCGGTTTTAAATGGAAAACACAAGGCTTGGGGCAGAACCCTGTTTAGCTGGAGGTTGTCCCGCCCTCCCTTCCCATCCGGGAGTTTGCTCTCTGCGAAGGCAAACACGTGATTATATTTATTTCCTAGGCCTAGGAGGCCTGACACTGCTGCTCCCCTCCTCCCAGCTGGAATTGGAATGGGCTCCACCCCCAGGAGCTTGGGGTTGCGGGGAGTCGCTGCGTTGTGACAGAAGACTGGTTACCAGTCTGCTAAGGGTGACTTGGAATGCTTGGCAGAATCTCAGTTTTCCTGTCTGTAAGGTGGAGGTGACCAGCTCCCTTGGGTCAGCCCACTACGGACATGGTCTCCAATAAACCAGCCTGCTGTCTCCACCCATATGACAGAGCACTACGATGTGTAGCTAGGGGCTGGGGAGGTAGCTCAGTGGAATAAGTGCTTGCCTGGCAAGCACAAGGTCTTGAGTTCAGTCCCTGGTACTACCACAAGAAGAAAAAAAAAAAAAAGTGTAGCTAATCAAGTAGTCCAAAAATGGCAGTGTACGTGACTTCCAGGGTCAGATCGTGAAAGACATGTGGCTTCCTTCCTGTCCTGGCCCAGATCACCAGCTCCGGGGAAATAGGCTGCCATGTTGGGAGGATGCTCAAGTCACCCTGTGGAGAGGGACTGTCCCAGGGGGCCGAGGCCTCAGGCCAGTAGTCACGTCACTGAAGCAGCTGAGAGAGTGCAGCCTTGGAAGTGACTCTTCCGTCCCATCCTCCTTCAGTTGACTGAGGCCCTAGGTGACATTGGGCTTCAACCTTTTAAGAAGACTTGCTCCAAAGCCTGCTCTTGCGGCATCCCTAGTTGTTATGCCTAGCACCTCTGATGGTAGGTACATTTGATTCCTCCTACTGCGCAAATTCTGCTTTTCTTACAACCAACACTTTTGGTAGCTTATTTTTTTTTTTTTTTTTAGACAGGAATTTGCTAAAGTGTTATGTTGTTCAGGCTGGGCTTGAATTTGAGCTCTTCCTGCTTCAGCCTCCCAGAGTGCTAGGATTTCAGGCACTTTCCCTCCGGCATTTCCTGCCTCCACACCTCCTCTGACTCCCACCCCAGCTCTAGGACTCCTTCTGCCCCTGCATGCCCGACCTTCTCCTCTGTCCCTGAGTCCCCACCCCATCTGCTTCGGTTTAAAGCCTCTGTAAGGGCAGCAGCGGCGTGATTTGTGGTCAATCCCCTGCAGTCTCTGGGCCTCAGTTTCCTTATTCCTACAACTTTGAAAAACACTTTACAAACAGTGATGCGCTGTGTCTGACACAGCCTTCCCTACCCGCCCCCAGTTGCAGCAGCCCAGGGATCACTAATGCTAGTCCCCCAAGCACCCGCCTCTGTGCCTGCTCACCCCTCCCCTCTCCTACTTATTTTTCTCAGCCCAACTCAAGGGCTGCTCCTCTCCAGAGCTCTCTGCTCCTCCTCCTGGCAGAGCGGCTGCCTCTCTGTCTTCTGCATGGGCACTTTCCCTGTCTTTGTCACCCTCCTTACGTCTGCCTGTGTTGTCTACCTCCTGCCACCCTGACCAGTCACCTCTGTGTGTTGCATACACCACGTGCTCCATAAAAGCACATTTGCTGTGATTGTCCTGTCCTACTTAGGAGCATTGTGGCCTCTTCTTGCTGTGCCCAAGCGTATTCTCTCTTTCTTTCTTTTTTGAACCAAGGATTGAACTCAGGCCCTTGCGCTTGCCAGGCAAGTGCTTACTCTACTGAGCTATCTCCCCGGCCCGAAGCACATTCTCTTTCAAAAAGGTCTTCATGTCAGGTGTGGCTGCAATTCCAGCACTCAGGAGGCTGAGGCAAGAGGATCACCTTGGGGCCAAGGCCAGCTGGGGCTACACAGTGAGTTCAAGACCAACCTAGACTACACTCGAGACCCTGTCCCAAAAAGGAAATAGGTCTTCAGAACACACTCCCCTCCCCACTGAAAATACTCGTGATCAATTCCCTGCCCTCTGCCAGAAGAACCCAAAGGGGGCAGGGCTGTGGTCTGGCCCTGGGTTCTCTCCTAGGACCCAAAATGGACGGGGGAGGTGGGGAGAGGGGCAGGCGGGTGGGGGAGCAGGAGGCTGGGGCCCCCACCCCCACCCAGGGGGATGCCTTTGGCTCCTCTGCCGTGGGTGGGAGTGGAGTTCAGTGTTTGGTTTTCTGGTATTTCATTTATGCCTTGGAAGTCGGCTCAGGCTGCCAGGGGGTCTGGGGAGGGGAGGCGGGCTGGTGGCAGGGGTGTCTCTGTGAGTGGTCCCTGACATCTCATTGGCTTCCTCCCTGCGCCAAGGGTGAGATCAAACATCAAAAGCAGCCGGCTGGTGCCTGGGCTAATGGAGCCTGGTAAGTCTCTTCCAGATGTGTGCAACTGTTTCCCCCTCCCCATCCTGAGCCTAGGGCCTGGAGACCCCCAGCAGCTGCTCCGTGGGTCCCCCACTCCCAGGTTTGGGACTGAGGCAGCCCCTCCCTGTCTGCTGCATGGGACCACAGTTACCTCTCCCTCACCTCCCTCCTCCTGCCAAGGATGCTTTGAAGGCACTATCCACTGGGAAGGCTTTCTTTTCTTTTTCTTTTGTTTGTTGAGACAGGGTCTCATCATGTAGCTCAGGCTGGCTTTGAACTCACTCTGGAACCCAGGCTGGCCTCCCACTCGCTGTGATCCTCCTGCCTCAGCCTCCCAAGTGCTGGGGTGACAGGTGCATGCCACCGCACCCAGGTGGGCAGTCCCTCTCGCTGTACAATCTCCATCCTTCCTGCTGCAAGGGCAGCGTATCTCCTGGGACTGGAGGAAGGTAGAGAGAGGAAGCCTGGGATCATTTGGCCAGGGAAATGTGGGGAGATAATGAAATATGTGGAGCTCAAGTTCATTTGAAAATAGGAGCACTCTGCTTCCAGGCACTCGGCCGGCAGTGGATGTCAGCCTCTCAGCCGCCCGGTCATCTTCCCAAATGCTATCAGCGCCTAATGAGGCTGTAATACAATTGAATGTATTACAAACTTAATTGTTTCTAGAAATGTACCCGGCTGCAGACGAGGCTGGGAGGATCAAGCCGGGGGGAAGAGCTGGAGGCACAGGATGGAAGGAGAAAGAGGGACGGGAAGAGAAGGCAGGCAGAGGGGCCTGAAGGAGGCCGGGGCGGGCGGAGCAGAAGCCAGCCAAGGGCAAAGGCAAGAGGAGGAGAAGGAGGAGCACAGGGGCGCGAGGTGGCAGCAAGGGCGCCGCCCAGCGGGAGGGGAGGCTGCGTGGGGCTGCACACAGGTGCAGGCGATGCAGAGGGCAGGACGTGGAGGCCCGCGGTGCAGAAGTAGAGGCAGCTTCCGCAGGAAGGCCGGGAATTGATCGCAGCCCCCAGCTGGGTTTTCCAGCGGAGCTCAAGCTGGGCCTGGAGCCTTCCAGGACATGCTCCGCTGCTTGAGCCCTCTGCTGATTTATCCCTCTCCTGGACTTCTGCTCACTGGCCACCACGTACACAAACACACAGACAGGCTCTAGATGCTGGGAATTCACCTACAGCACCCACCACCAGAGACTCCCAGCTAGGGGCAGAGACGGGGGCGGGGGGGGGGCTGGGACCAGAAGAGCAAGCGTGGAGGGAGCCTGACCGGTTGTTGAGCGAATAGTGTGGGTGCTGGCGCTGGGGACCTGGAGGAGCGGCGTCTGCAGCAGAACCCCCCCGCAGGCAGGGGTGAGCCTCAGCCACCCTGAGCCTGGCACAGAGCCGGACGGAGGCACGTGATGAGTGAACAGGTGAAGCCAGGAGCTCTGGGGTTGTCGGTGGCAGAAGCTGTCCCAGACAGGCTTCCGGGGGGAGAGAGGATTCATGGCTGAACATGACTGAAATTTCCTGGAGTGGGGCGAGGTCAAGGACCAGGCACAGGCAAGCGCGGTGATAAATGCCGCCTCCCAGCATCCCTTGCTCCGCTTTCTTGCACTCTCAGCACAAAGAACGCCAGGGCCACCCCTTCCTGGGTAGATTTAATGAGATGCCCAGCCCTGAACCATCAGAAGCTGTCCAGGGTGCTGTCACCCAGAGAGGTAAGAGTGGAGTAAAAGTGAGCCTCCTTCTGTAAAACAATCAAAGACAGATTTCCTGTAAGCAGAAAATGGTGTGTGGTGCCAGGCTACTCACACCCATGACAGATTAATAGATGAATGATTAGGTACATAAACTGGGCTTTGAAGAGTGAATAGGAGTTCATCTAGAAGAAGCCACATATGCACACATGCACACTGAGGTCCGATTTCACATTACTTCTCATCCCGGGCTACCCACCTGGGCCTGTCCCCATCTGTATCTGTATCACTCCAGAAGCCCCAGCGGGCAGGGACAGTGTCTGCCACGCTCCATCTGGGCTCTGCCTGTCCATTTAGACATTTAATCTCAGCCATCGGGCTCTGCAGCTGCCTTGCATTGCAGGCAGGGTGCTCCCTCCCTTCCCGGGAGCCCTAGGCCCAGCCAGGCCACTGCCCATGGCGGAGGGGTGAAGCCCTGAGGCTGGCGGACAGCAGGAAGGTCTTAAAAAGTCACTTGCGGATTGTGCACGTGATCATCCGACCTTAAAGATGAGTATTTGTAAAAGGAAAAACAACACGCAATGGCTCCCTCCTGTCCTGGAGCGCAGCACTTATGGGCTCTGTGAGTTCCTTGGCCATGGACAGGCTCCCAGTCCATTTCCTCCTCCTCCTCCTCCTTTATCTGCCCATCAGTCACCCACAGTCATGGGGCACTGCGCTAGGTGAGTGGACACCCCAAGAACAGACGCAACTGCCACAGGGGCTCAGGGGAAAGGCAAGAAAAGCGGGCTGGTGACAGGCAGACACCCAGCCTGAGGGGATGGAGGGCTTCCTGGAGGAGGTGGCACCACGGAGCACATGGGTGGGGCAGGGCAGGTGGTAGGGCTGGGGAAATAAGCCCAGTGCAGGGGGTGCTCAGCCTTGGCTCAGCTGTTGCCTTTGGCCAAGTTCCTCCGGGTCCCTGCCATCCCATGCTCTGCCGCTCATTGGCCCACTTGACCATGTGCACTGCCTTCCTGTGGGGACTCCTGTGGGGGCCCGGGGGCCTGTGGCTGTCCTCCCTCTCAGCATGGGGGGGATATGCTGGCAGCGCAGGATGGGGGCGGAGCCTACGGGAAGGGAGAAAGGGTGAGAAGAGGGAGTTTCCCACTTGGGAGGACAGGCAGATTCATGAGCCCTGAGTCTGAGTGCGGCTGAGATCCATGGTCACAGTGGGCCCCCTTAAAACTTGGGGACTGCGAATGAGCCTCTGCAGAGGGTGGAGACGGGATGAGAACCTCAAAAGGCAGAGAAAAGAGAAAAAAGCTGCTGGGGAAATCTTGTGTCTCGGAAGCAGCCTAATGAATTGCAGAGGAGGGTGAGCAGGGATCAGCTTGCCCAGGGCCAGCCCCAGCCCATGAAAGGGGTGGCTGGCCCAAGATAGAGGGGGGAGGGCTCCTGTCCCCACCAGATCCATCCTGTGATCTCAGCTGCAGGAGGAGGACCAGGTGGCCCACATCCAATGGAAGTCGGCTGGATGAGGGGAGAAAGCACAGAGGCTCTCTGGTCAGCGCCCCAGGACTGCGGGGCCCAGGTGGCCTCTCAGTGGCCATCAGCCACCTGGGCTGGCCAGAGGGTCAGGACACTCACAGGAAGCAGAAAATCTGAACCCAAACCCCAGGGGGGGTTGAAGCCTGAGTTTGCAGATGCAGGGAGCCCCGGGTCTGGTGAGCAAGGTGGGGGTACGGAGCTCCTCCTGCCCCTGACAGGCGTGGATACTGCCCACCAGGAAGCTCTCAGCCAGGGCTGAGATGGGAAAATACAGCCAGGGCCGCTGCTAGGACCAGCACGTATACTACGAGTACTGTGAGCGCTGCGCGCGGTAAGCTGTGAAGCCCAGGCTGGCCTCGAGCTGGCAGCGACCCCCGCCTCAGCTCCCAAGTGCTGGATGTCAGGTGCATACTGCGGTGCTGGCCCAGCGGCACCGGAGCCCTCCTTTCCTCTTGATCCTGGTTAGCATCCTCATTCAAGCCCAGCTTAGGAGGATGGGGCTGACATGCCCCCTGTTCTGCAGGAAGACGACCCCAAGCAGGGACAGGGAAGTCATTGGCCCCTGGTCACAGCTTTGAGGAGCCCACGGGGCCCTGACCTCCTGCTCCTCTGTGCCTGCTGGCCTGTGATGGGGACACCAAGACACCATGTGCCAGTGAGCTAGGGCCACCTCACCTCTCCGGCCTGTCCAGCTCTGTCTGTCCCTCCCTCCGGGCCGTGGACCTTCCCTTCTCTGTTCTCTCTAGACTTCTTCTCTCTTCCTGACTCTTCCATTCAGACTCAGTTTCCATGTCCTCCTCTGTCCCCAATCCCATACCCAGCAGCTCACTAGTCCAGAAAGGGGATAGCAGACCCAGGGCTGCCTGCCTGTGCCGCATGGGTCCCTTCCCTAGGGCTGGCCAGCTGGGGGTTGCTGGGACGTTGGCAGGGCCCCAAGGCCGCATTTCCCTACAGGATACCGACAGCCTGGGGAGCCCACTGGGCACAGGCAGGACAGCCCTTGGGCACTGCTGAGCCTCCTCCCCACTCTCCACCCCGTGAGGTCACATAGTCAGGCAGGGCTGCAGGCGGCCTGCCCCTGTCCACGCTTTCCCCCCACTGCCCTCCTCTTCCTCTCTGTCCCCCTTTTCCCTCCTCACCCACTCCCAGTTTCTTTGGCTCTTGACATTTCTGAGAGCTGTGTTTTCTCTCCCTCTCTCCCCTTCTCTCTCCCCCTTCACCATCCCTGCTCTTCCTCCTCCTCCCCTATCGATCAGTCTCCCCAGCTCCAGCCAACGCTGAGGCCTTGGACGGTACTCACAGTCTTGCTTTAAAATTTATTGCCCAGCGAAGGAGGCGGCAGATGGAAGTCTCCCCACCCTACCCCCACCCACCCTTCTCCTCATCCCAACCAAAGCCAATCTTGACGAGAGCGTCGTCCATCAAACGCACCAATATGCGGTTATTTATAGGCCACCCCCTTCCAAGAAAGCAGGCTTTTTTCCTCCTCTCTTTTCTCTGAGCTTCTAGCACTGGGGAGCAGAGAGGGGGGACGGTCATCCCTCAGATTCTAGGGTAGGGGGGTGAAGAAGTGTCTTGATTGGAAATGAATTAATTAGAAGCGAGGCTCTTCAAGTCTCCGAGTTGGGTTATTTATAGTGTTCGGTTAATTTTGATAATTAACACTGGGGAGGAATTGCGAGTTCCGGGCAACTTGGTGCCCGCCAACAGAGACACACTTCCCGCCCCACCGGCTATGCCGCCCGCCCCGGCCCTGTGCTGCTCCATTTGGGCTCTATCAAAATAGGCTGCTTCCTGCCTCTGAGTCCTGAGTCTTCTAAAAGTGGAGTGGTGAAGGAGAAGCCACAGGCGCAGGGTCTCAGGGCTCGGGCTGCCAGGATCTGGGTCTTGGGTCTCTCACCTGTCCAGGAGCAGGCCAGTGCCCCTCTTCTCTCCTGACCCAGTGTCCTGGGGAAGCTGGTGCCAGGCTGGTCTGGGTGGCTTCCTGCAGTGCAGTCCCCGATGGGGACAGTGGGAGAGGCACATTGTGAGATCTTCAGGGATACCTCCTTCACCAGGACAGCCAGGCAGAGAGAGGTCAGCCATCCAAGGAGCCAGGAGCCGGAGAGGACCAGACAGCAGTCACCAGGTTTGGAGGAGGGAAAGAGATGAGCCAGGATCCTTGGGGAAGCAGGAGCTTTTGACTCAGAGCCCACCGTCTGCACGGGGCAGGGACCAAGGCCTTCAGAGTAGGCCTGCAATGGGCCTGGCCCCTGCATCTCTGCCAGCTCGCTCCCCTCCCCGCCCCCTCACTGACTGGTCAGCCTTTTGGGACCTGGCACTCCATGCTGCTGTGCCTCAGTTCCCTGTTGACTGCCCCGATGTCCCCTCGGCTAGGAATGTCTGCACTGCGCTCCTCAGGCATCCCCTGTTCGTGTGCAGCCTGCTCTAGGCCTCCCTGCTTGGTTGCCTTTTCTGGTCTCCTAACCTTGCAAGTGGAATTCTCCTGGGACAGACAGCCGGTGAGAGAGACGGGCCTCTGGGCTGTGAGGACAGCTAATGGGGACAGCGTTGGCCCGCCACATGCAAGGCCCCAGCACCTCAAAAAAGAGGTACTGTAAAGACTCTGGATTCCGAAGGCTCCGGGAGGCATCTGCGTGGTGGTTCACAAGGCAGGAAAAGGACTAAGTCTCCACCCCCAGTGGGGGCAGGTGGACCACCAGCACAGGTACAGGAAGTAGTGGGTGGCCTGTCCCTGGGCAGCCTCCTGTCCCCCTGGAAGGAGCGCAGAGGCGGTCCGGAACATGGAGGGGAACTTCAGTCCTGTCTCACAGTCTCAGAGGGAAGCTCCACTCCAAGTCTGCCAAGGGCCAGAGCCAGACCGGAAGTGGGATTTGTGTCCCGGGACCAGGTCCCTTCAGTCATTTTGCAGCACTGCCAGCCCTGCCTCCTCCTTTCCTCTGGGTCCCTGCCTTTGTCTCAGGTGTCTCTACCAAGCCCCTTCTCAGAGGCCTCACCCCTCCTCTCCCCTCACTCCTCATACAAGGCCGCAGAGATACCAAGCCCCGCTTCCTGCTTCCACAATGGTGCTGTGTCCTCTCCTGGTCCCTGGTCCCCACCCTTGCTGACCCACCCCGAGAGGCTTCCCTCCCAGCTCCTGTGCTCTGGACCTGCTCCACTCTGAATTCTCTGTGTGAGACCCTAGCCCTCCATGGGGAGAGCCAGCAGCCCCTGGCAGCTCTCAGCCATGCCCCTGACCCCAGGCCACCAAGACCAACCCTCAGACACCTCAGAGTGTTTGGCCCTCGCTTTTCAGCCCAGCAGCCTTCGGGGAGCTGCTGCTCCGTCTCCAGCTTCCTCTGAACAGAGAGCACATTTTTAATTAAAGTGGAAAAAGAGCTGAAAATCTGTTCGCATTTAATCATCTTGACGACCTTTTTGCTTAAGAGTTTCCAGCTGAGGGGGGAATGCAGGGGAGGGGAGGGGGAGACATTTCTGAGCTGGCCGGTAGGCAGAGGGAGGGCAGCCCCTCCGGACTGAATAATGGAGCTGAGAGACAGTGTGGAGGAGGAGGTCTGAGAGCCGACTCAGCACTTCCTCCGCCTCGGCTCCTCCTAGGTGCCCCACCCGCCCCTCTTGGGCACCTGGTGGGCTGTGCAGGAACCTGGCCCCCTCACCAGGAGTGGGGGCAAGGCCAAGGAGTGGGCCTGGGGGGCCCATCGCGACCTAGGGAGAACCCAGCCACCTGCCTCCTGTCCGTGGCCCTCTTGCTGAACTGCTCCTTAGCCTCTTGCCACAACTCCCCAGCCCTGGAACATGTCATGTGCTGTTGGGCCTCAGTTTCCCCCACGGGAGTTAATGTCTGAGCTGCTTCCACTTCTGATAACCGACTTCCACCTGCAGTGGGGTACACTGGGAACCCCAGGGGTAAAACACTCCTATTTGGAGAACGCTTTGGATACCAAGTTCTCCAAGGCCACGGGCTTGGCTCCACCTGAGGAAAGAAGAGGGGGGAAGAGGAGGGGAGGAGAGGAGGGCAGAGGGGCAGAGACGCACATTTTCTCCAGCCTCCAGTAGACTCTACTCCCTGCTGGAAGGAGGGAGTGTGCCTGGCAAGGACTCTGTCCCCCTCAGACTAGAGTGTCCCCAACTCAGGGCTGCATCTTCTCCCTCCTCCAGGATGGTGGTCCTTGAGCCAGTGCAGTTGGTGACACTGGAAGCTGGGCAGAAGGTGCAGGGGCTATCGTCTCCTGTCCTGCCCTGTCCAGCCTGGTCTCTGGGTCTTCTGAAAGAGCGGCCCCCAACTCCAGACGAGTGGGAGTGGGAATGAGCAGTCCTCCCTCCCTGGCCCCAGGCATCCTCCCCCGTTTGGAGCAGGCCGCCTGACGGAACCCAGACTCTATGTCCGTGGCCTTTGCCCTCCCTGCTGGAAACCAACCCAGACAATTGCACTTGACCCCACTTCCCAGACGCGCTGCAGTGCCGATAAGCTGGGGTCTGGGACGGCACTTCCTCCAGGCATTCCCGTGGGAATTTTGATGGAACCCAACGCTTAGCACAGCTCTGGCTCTTATCTGCAACCGGAAGGACCCTGGAGTCCAGTCTCCCCGGCTGAAATGTCATCTCACCCCTCGTCTGGTCTCCAACCTTAAGGCCTGAAGCCGCCATCAGCAATAGCATCATAGAGGAAGCAAGGTCAGGTGTGTCCCCTTCCCCAACTTTCGAGCACATTCACACCCAATGCTTCCAGACTCCTCAGACTAGGTCTAGGAGGCCCAAATTTTAGGCCTAATTTACAGATGAGGAAACCTTCAGAGCAAAGGAGGCACTGGCCCATGGCCACACAGTGAACAATGGCTCGGCCACTCATCTTCCTGCTTTTGAGATCCCCAAAAGCCCCAGCCGTGGCTTAGTTCTTAGTTGTCTGTCCTTGAACGCAGGATAGAAAGAGGACTGACTCCTCCTGAAACCTGGGTATAGGGAGGATCGCAGTTTTGATTTGAGGAAAAGCTCCTCGTGGAAGGCAAGGTCCTAGAGGAGGAAGAAGGGAGATGCTGGGGTGGATGCTAGCGTCATGAGGGCCAGGCTGCCCTGATGCCCACCCAGGAGCCTGGCATCTCCTCTGCGTTCCTACCATGAGGCCTGGGACTCTTCAGGTGGTAACACCGCCCAGTGGCACCATCCCTCACGACACAAAGCCTGGGGAGACTGAAGTCCTTACCACCAAGGTTGGAATGAACTGATCAGATCTTGGGGTTCCGGGAGCTAGCCCCTAAAGGATGCAGACGGGAAGAAGGAAGCCTCTGACCAAACTCCTCTGGAGGCCTAAGGAAGACAGATGCACCTCCCCTGCTGGCTCCAGGGTGGGACTGTGGGTTCTATGGGCTCCTCTCAGGGCTTGGGAAGGCCTTGGGAAGCTGCAGCGGACTGCGTGGGAGGCGGGAAGGCAAGGGAGGGGGGGTAGGAGAGAGGGGGAGGAGGAAGGGGAGGGGGAAAGGGGAGGAGGGAGGGGAGGGCGGGCCCTGTACAATTGCCTCACTTTGATGCTCCAGTTAATCTAACTGGACTCCAAAATTGCTAATTCCTCCCACCCTTTTGGCCACTAACTCAGCCCAGGATCAAACCTCCAGGCCCCACCCTGCGCCCTCAGTGGACAGGCCCCCCCTTGTGGCGCAGAGGAGTCAGCTCCCAGGCAATCCCTGCAGCCCGCTTCAAAGCCACCAAGGTGGCTCCTAATGGGGACAGCAGGTTTCACTTACCTTGCCTGGCTGGCTGCCCAGGGCAGATGGGATGCAGCTGGCCTGGCCTGCACTTCCTCTTTCCTTTGGCGATGTCTCCCGCAGAAACCCTTGTCTCAACGCCCACCTCTCACCCCTCTGCGCTTGGACTTTGGCACTAGGGCTTGGAGGTGACTCGTTCTCTTGTGGCGTAGGAAGAGCTGAAGATCAGGCCCCTGCCCACCTCCGCCCACCCTGCCCTGGCCTCCAGGCCCAGATTCTAGATTGCAGGTCAGGGGCCTGGAGGGGAGGGTGTGAGCTGACCGGTGTCCCCCCACTCCACTCGGGGCTGAGGCTGCTAGTGCTGCTTGGGGTGTGGAGGGAGTGACCTGGGAACAGGATGCTAGTGGCAAGGAGCCGGGCTTTCAGGGCCACTAGAGCAACTTCTTTGGGGGCCCTCCGGCCAGTGGATTAACTTATTAAGCCTCAGCTGTCTGGAAAATGGTGTCTTGTGGGGTCCCAGTGGGGACCAAGGGAGATCCTGGTGTGGCTTCCTGTTCCATGGGTAGGTGGAGAAGTGTGAGTTCTTATTGTTTGCCCTTCTGTTTCTGCTCAGAACATGGTGTCAGTGGCAGGCTGTTCCCAGGGTGGAGACCAGGTCCAGGGACCCACACGGAATGGGAGGGCAGGGAGCGGTGTCAGGGAGCCTGGCTTCCTCCGGGGCTGGGTGACAGCCGGCAGAGAGAGGAATCAGGCATCCAACTCTCACTGCAGCTACGGCTACAGAGGCAGGGAGGTAGGTGGCAGGGTGGCCAGGGCCACTGCAGTGGCTCTGCTGGTGGCGATGCTTGGCTGTGGCCACTGCAGTCACCTGGTAATCGCTGGGATTGTTCTGGCAGTGACGCTCCTGGTGGTAGGGAGGTGACAGCAGTCATGATGGTGGTACAGGTGGGGGCAGCAGTGCTGATGGCGACTGCCATCGTGGTGCCCGTGAGTGTGGCCATCGTGGTGATGCTGGGGTAGCTACATGCAGCTATGATGATGGGGAAGGTGATCCTTAGGATGCCAGAGGTCCTAGAAGGGCTGATTCTGGTGTAGGTGGTTGGTGCCCCAGCAAAGACCCATCCTGATCACAGCTGCACAATCTCCTGTATGGCCAAGCCAACGTCTTGCATTATAAACTACCCCTCACAACAAATTCCGCACCCTGCAGAGCATCAGCTCTGTGTGGGCAGCTGCCTTTGCTCGCTATGGAGTCTACAACACCTAGAAGAATGTGTGGCCTATAGTAGATGCTCAATAAACACAATAAAAAAGAGATGGAGTCTTTTCTGCAGTGAGCACTGCCTCCTCACTTGGCCCTCACCCTGTCTCCTCAAAATTTCCATTGTACAGATGACAAAACTAAGGCCAAGTGATTTAACACAACTGGCCTAAGTCCACATGGAAGTGATCGGTGGGCGCAGGGCAAGTTAGTATTCTTCTCCGGGGATCTGACTCTGTGTACAGTGCCTCTCGGCTCTGTCTACCTGATAGCTCTCTCTCCAGCAGCACTCAGAGTTACATTTGAGTCTTAGGCTCCAGTTTACTCATAGAAATCCTGCTAATAATAGTAAGCTTCGCTGTTTGTGATTGTTTGAAAAAGGCTTAAATGATCAAGACCATGGAAATTATTAATAACCCGGGCCCAGGCGTGGTGCTGTGGGTCATATTAAAGTGTGTTGAGATGGATAACCTTGGCAATAATAGTAACTGCGATCATAAATTAATAACAGGAGTATTTAAATTAATCCCACACTGTCGATACCCTTGATAGTACACGGATCGACGCCGCTGTTAGTACTAATGTTGCCCCTTCCTGCCTGCCGTGGATTCAGCAGAGGAAGGCAGGGCAGTAAAGCAGTAGTGGGAGGAGATATTTTAGATGTGATCCCTGTCCCAGAGGGAGAAGAATATCTTCAGGGACTCCTGAAGAGGGGCTCTGCCCCTGGCCTCTCACACCCAGTCTCTGGCCCATGAACAGTTCGTGTTCAAGACCACAACAGTGTCTAGTTGTGCTTTCTGGGGTCCTCCCCTGGACTTTTTTTTTTTTTCCCCTGGAACTGGGGATTTAACTCAGGCCCTTGCGCTTGCCAGGGAAGTGCTTATTCTACTAAGCCATCTCCCTGGCCCTGTGGACTTTCTTAGTTACACAAGAAAAATTCATAGACTGTTCAGTTTCCCTCCCATTCCCACCATGAATGAATGGATCAATGAATGAATGAATCAATGAATGAATGAATCAATGAATGAATGAATGAATGAATGAATGAATGAACCAATCAATGAAGTTCAACTGCTCTAGAAAATGACCCACCAATGGTGACCTGGCCCTCTGTATGAGACCTCTTTGTCTTCTTCCCCCATCATTGAAGAGGGGCTATGCAGATGTGCCCTCCTAAAGCCGTGTGCTCCGGGGCCTAATGTCTAGGAACCAGGAAAGGGTGCAGACAGGCACAGGGGACAAAGGAGGGGGAACAATACTTTGTGGTAGATTGGTGGTACCTTCCTGGGTCAGCAGTGCCTGTGATTTGACCCCCTGCAGTTCCTACAGAATGACAGTGGTGGCACCGGGGACAATCACATACAACGGGCCTAACTTCCCACTGACCACTCAGTGCAGGCCATTATTGGACACCTACTGTATACAGAATGCCCAGGCAGTCAGATTGGAACCCGTGGGCCTGGTCTGCAGGAAGCTGACGCTCACAGTTCAGTAAAGTTTCTGTCCTTGAGATGCATCTGGGGTGGGTGTGTAGGTTCAAAGTATATGTGTGCACTTTGTGTGACCCGATACACGGGGGCACTTCTGCAGGTGTGATTGTTCATATGCATGTGGAATTCATGGCATGCATCTTCCGGTGTGCCGGCGCATGGAGGGGTCTGCGTAGAAAGCCCCGGATCACATGAGTGTGTAATATTGGCGTGAGCACACTCCAGAGCACGGGCACATGCGCAGGCTGCGTGCTCCCAGGTGCCATGTGCACACCTGTGACTCTTCCAAATCCGTCATTCGAGAATTCAAATGTGTTTGGGATGGACTCCACCTTACACGTCCCCTTGCACACCACCTGCACGCATCCTAGGGCTTTGTCCAGAAATCCTAGCCCCGGGAGGAGGAGGGATGAGAGGGACAGAGAGGCCAGCGAGCTCGCTCGCTCATAAGGGCAGCGGGGTAGGGAAGGGAGCCAGGCACCGGGAAGCGCTGAAGCCAGAGGCGGAGAAAGATGGGTAGGAGCACAAACCTCGAGTCGGGGGAGAGGACGCAAGCCGTGACGGGGACGCCCTGGCCCCAGGCCCACAGCGTTCGGGCCCTGCGCGGTTTTGGGCATCTAGTACTGGGGCTGGTGGGCCGGGACGCGCAGAAGCGGCAGCGGGCGCGGCTTCCCGCACCTCCCCTCCGCTCCTCCTCCCCGCTCCCACCCGAGGCAGCGGGGCGGGCGGGCGGGCGCGGTTCCGGGGGTGGGCGGGCCGGGAGGTGAGGAGGCGGGGCCGCCACACTGGCTTCACCCAGGCGCTGCCGCCCGGCTGCCAGAGCGAGCGGAGCCTCGGCCGGGCCAGCTCCGGCGGGCGCGCGAGCGCAGCGCAGCCCCATCCGCCCGCAGAAGGGACCGAGCCGGACGCGGAGCTCTGCCGCGAGAGGCGGGCGAGCCGGGCAGGTGCCGCGGGCCGCGCCATGGACGGGCTGCGCCTGCTGCTGCTGATGTTCCTGGGGGTGAGTCCAACCCGGTCGGAATCCCGAGGGGAACCGTGGGTCATCACCCAGCCAGCAGAGGAGCGCCCGGGTCCCCAACGCGGGGAGCGGGGAGCGGGGGTCGGGCGAGGACCTCCGATGCCGGCACTCACAGGGGAGCGCCCTGGAACCTCAGAGTGCAAAGGCGAACCCAAGTCTCGGGATGGGGATGGGGCAGGACCCGCGCGGATGCCGGCTTGGGGACCGCGGGGCTGGCGTAGGGAGCTGGGAGGGGCTCGCGGAAGGGGGCAGGGGGCTCTCGGGCACCTGAACGACGGGATCCCGAGGCGACTTTCCTCTCAGCATCGCAGTCTCCGGGGAGGCATAGGACGGAACCGTGGCCGGGAAGGAGGAGGAAAGAGATGAGGACAAGAGATGTGGGGCCGAGAGGGACCGGGGCGGGACGGAGATGAGCGATGGAACAATAGGGGAGGAGGTTGGAGGGACCAGCGGCGGAGGGGACCCGGCACGGACAATGGGGACTGGCCAGACAATAGGGGGGAGGGGCGTCAAAGAACAGGTTGAGCGGACAGGGGCTGAGGGGAGTAGAAGTGGTTTAAGAAGAACAGAAGAGGACGAGGGTTATGAGAGCTAGAGAGGTGCAAGCAAGACGGGAAGCGGAGCGAGAAGCGAGCGCGGACCCTAAAGTGGCGGCCCCGCCTGCCCACGAAGGGACAGCGGGGCGAAGACACCGTGCGGGACCGACGCTCCCCGCGCCCTTCCTGGCGGCCTCGCCCAGTCCGGGAACTGCTGCCGGGCATCTCGTGCGCCTCGCGGGGGAAGGGCGGGTTGCGCCCCCAGCCCACTCCGGGGTCCCCAGCCGAGTGGGCTCCTCGGACACCGCGTTCACACTATGCGTGGCGGCTGCGCAGTGGGAAGCCGGCGTCCCTTGATCTGCCTGGCGGCGGTCGCTGCACCGAGTGTGGAGAGCAGGGACGCCCAAGGTGGAGACCGTCCCGGCCGCGCGCAGTCGCCGCTGTGCAGACTCACGCAGCCCGCAGGGGGCACTGCCGGGCGCCGGACGACCCTCCGCAGCAGGAGCCGGCCCTGCTTCGCTGCGCCCTGCGCTTCCCAGCCCGGCTATCAGCTCCGCGCGGCGCGAGCGCTGGCCCTCCGCGTCCACTGACTCGGCCGGGCGGCAGGTTCTCGCCTCAGCACGGAGTCCTGGAGGAGTTCTAGGCACCTAGGGGCTGTGATCTGGCGCACGGCCTGGAAGGTTGGCAGTAGAAGTGGCTCCTCACTCTCGCTGCCACCTTCCCCTGAGCATTGACCCTTCAAGCCCACATTTTACACAGGAGGAGACTGAGGCTCTGGGAGCTCTTCGAGGGCTTGGCTTAGGTCTCACAAGTCCCTTGGGCCAGAGTCGTGGCTGGACCCCCTCCCCAACCTGACTCGCAGCCAGGTGCTCCCCCATCTCTCCGAGTCCCAGCTTGGCCTAGGAGCGGCGTTTCACACGGGGTTGGGGTCGACACCCTGGCGTCAGGTGGCGGTGAATTATGGGGGCGGTGGACAGCGACTTCTCCAGGTGCTGGGCCCATCGCAGACGCTCACACCTGCTTCCCCGGAGCTGTTCGTACCTGTGGCTTTGTCTGGGGACCTCGGGGGGACCTCGGAGGGACTGCGGGCGCATTTGCTTGTTGGAGATGGTTCTTGGCTGGGGTTGGGGCGGGAGGTGGACCAGAGAGGGTGGGAAGGGGGCCCGGAGCGGCCTGCAGTGGGGATCCCGACGGGGACGGGGGCGGGGGCGGGGGCTTAGGACTGGGCAGGAGAGGGTGGCCAGGAATAGGGCAGAGGCCAGGAAGATGGAAAGCTGGCCTGGGGGTGCTGGGAGCTGGGGGAGGGGAACCCCGCGCAGACTTGCGGCTCTGGCCGCTGCTTCCGCGGGGCGGCTCAGCCCGGGCAGGCGCTGCGCTGTGCAGCGCGGCTTGCGAGTTTCTTCCTCCTCCGCCGCGACGCGCGCTGAAACCGGAGCGCGCCGCGGCAGGTCGGCTGGCGGGCCGCGCCGGTAATGGAGGCACTTTGTCATTCAGACGTCTGTAACCAGACCCGCTGCGCTAGCTAATGCGCCTAAGAGGGATGCGGGGAGAGGCAGCGAATGGACGGCGTGAGCGGCCGGGCCGGGTGGAGGGTGGGTGCGCTGGGCGGTGGGGAGGTGGGGAGACTGCCGTGGGGGGAAGGCAGGGCCCCCCCTGTGTCAGCCCAGTCCACCCTAGCGCCTCGCCGTCTTCCTTAGAGGACAAAATGTGTTGCGCACCTACTACGTGCCTTGCCCTGCCAAGGAGCTTTCTCCCGCGTTGTTGAATCTTCAAGAAGTCCCAGCAAGGTGAGTTTAGCGAGACCTATTTTACAGTTGAGGAAGCTGAACTTTCCAGACTCACGCGCAAGAGCAGGCTTCCCAGTTAGTAAGGAGCAGCGCCACCGCTGGAGTCGCGGAGGTTTGGCTGGGTTTTTACTCCAGGAGGTGTGGCCCTGACTTCCTCCCGAGCCTGGGAGTTGGCCTTAGAATTCAGTGGCTTCTCCCCACGGGGAGCCCCGCCCCCAGCCTTCATTTGGCACCCTGGGTGATTAGGATAACCGTGACCCAGAGGGCTGCGGGGCATTGCCAGGGCCGCTGCAGGGTCTGCGTCCACCTCGAAAGACTGCAGAAGTCTGAAAACTCCTGCCCCACAGCCCCATGCCCTGGGGAGCCCATGCCCAAGGTGTGTGATGGTCAGGACAGCCTGTGGGAGCATTCCCCATAATTTCAGATGTTTCCAACTTGCTTTCTATTCTGTGCAATTTTTTAAAATACTTTTTTCTTGTATTTTTCTGAGACAGGGTCTCCCTATGTAGTCTAGGATGCCCTCAAACTCCCCAGCTGGGACAGCAGACCTGCCCCTCCAGGTCAGACTTTCCAAAAAGTTCTTAAAAGTCTATTCATTCCAGGCTCCTATCATCTTAGTTCCTTGAAAGGCCTGAAATGGTAATAAATAAATAGACTGTAAGCATTCTGGAAAACGTGGAATCACTCTCTTGGAAATGAGGAAGTGTAATAAATATAAATTACAGGCAAATGTATTTGTCATTTTAATAAATTGATCATTTAAGATCTGATTTTGGAGCCACTGGCCTTAGGCTAAATCCCCACCCTGCTTGGCTAAACTCTTCGCTCCTACTAGGGCCTGTCTGGGGTTAGCAGCTCAGACTCCCTAAAATGAGCCACTTTGTTGATAAGTAGCATTTAGTGAACCCCAAATTGTGCACTGACGTATTTGCATACCTTATTTCTCTCAATTCCACAGAAACCCTGTGCAGTCACCCTTCCCAAGGCAGTGTTCTAGATGGGAAAGCTGAGGATTAGGACGACCAAGCGATGTACTGAAAGTCATATACTATTAAGAAGCAGATCTGGGATTTTATGGCAGAGGGGACATCTAACAGGAAACACATGGTTACTAATTATGTGGTCCCCATTCTAAATGCAAGTCTAGAAGGGGAGGAAGAGCAGGAATTTGTGGCAGAGGGGTTTGCCCACAACTACCACATTACCCACAACTAACATAGACTACCTCAACTATCTGGAACCTTGGTCTCTACTGACCTCCATTAACCGGAACACAGCCAAAGGGCACCCCGGTGCAGAAAAAGACACTGGAAAAGTGAAAGAGGAATCCCAAAGTACTGTCCATCAGGCCTAATAAGTTAGGGTGCTGGGGGAGGGAGCCAGAAGTGACAGTTGCTACCTCGAGAGGAAGGGTGACCTGAAAAACTATTTTAAAAGCTGACAAGAAGCCTGGCACAGTGGTATGTATCTGTAGTCCCAGCTACCATGAGGCTGGGGCAGGAGGATTCCAAGTTCCAGGGCAGACTGGGCAACGTAGTGAGACCTGGTTCAAAATAAAATTTTAAAAAAGGGCTTGGGTGACTGGTGATATAGCTCAGTAACAGAGGTGCCTTCCTGGCAAGCACAAAGTCCTGAGTTCAATTCCCAGTACCCTAACCCCCCAAAAAGAAAGAAAGCAAACCCAGATGCAGCTCATGGTAGAGTATTTTCCCAGCATGTGTGAGGCCCTGGATTTGATCACCAGGACCAGAATTAAAAAAAAAAATTCTGGTGTATTTGTGAATCAGAGTCCTGGGGAAGCCATGAGGGTGGTTTTTTTTTTTTTTTTTTTTTTTTACCCGGGATTGAACTCAGACCCTTGCGCTTGCCAGGCATGAGCTTAGTCTACTGAGCCATCTCCCTGGCCCCCCAGAGGGTGTGTTCTGCAGACAGAGAAGGGTATGGCCATTGTGGTGGAAAGTAGAAGCAGTTTAGGGGGGGAAACTGGGTTATTTCCAGGGTACCACTGGCCTTGGGGAGACCCACCCATCTAGAGTTCGAGCGCATGGAGGATATGTAGAATTTCACATCTGTAAAGCCCATAAGCTTGTACACTGGTCTGTACTCTGGGCCCGCTACAGTGTCAGGACCAGCACAGGCCCAGTAGCTGCCCTCAAGGAGCTGGTAGCCTAGGGAAGGAGTCTGGGACACATCAGGCAGGGCAGCAAAAGGAGCAAGGCAGCCCTACCTAAGCTGGGCGGGGGGCTGGCAGGACCACTTGCTTGAGGAAATGGCCTTTAAGCAGAGACCTAAGTGATGAAAAGAAATCAGAACAGGCCCTTCCAGAATCTGGCTGCAAGGGAAAGCTTGCATCCCCCGCCCCAGCCTCTGGCCCCCAGATGTTCCCAGCACTCCATGCGGCTGTATTTGAGAAAGTTCCCACCTCTGCTGCCTGCACCCTCCCTGACAGGCTCGGGAGACCCCAGGTGGTCAACCTGTGTGTCCCCCCTCAACTCCCACCTCTTCTGTTCCCATCACCACCAAACCCTGGTGAAACTGCAAGGTATTTTTAAGGACTGGAGGGACAAGAATGCCATAGCCATGCTCATGCCAGCACGGCAGCAGAGAAATGCCCCAAGCCTTGTAAACCTCCTTTCTGCTCTAAGGACTCAGGAGCCCCGACTTGTCAGCATCTAATAGAGGCTGCAGGCTCTGGAGCCGGCAAAGCGGGCTTTGGAGTTTTATTAGACATTAAGTTTTTTTCTTTTAAGGAACAGAAATATAAAGCAAGCCTCCAGCAGCCACTCCCTCTAGGGAATCTGGTGTTAAACCATTCCATCCACCAGCAAAGGCGCTTCAGTGGCAGGAATTTGACTCCCCTTTTCCCTGGTTCCAGCTCTGTTCCCAGTGGCCACATGGGACGACAGGATGGGGAAGGGTTGGTGCCTGGAAATCAAACCCTGGTGGGGCAGGGCTGCAGGGGTGGAGGGAGCTGCTGTCTCATTGCTAACAGTCGCCCTGTTCTCCCTGTCTTGGCGCCAGACTCTTGACCATCCGTTGGTCATTTGTGGGGCACCAAGCTGTCGCCATCTCTGCTGTGGAGAGCAGGAAATCAGGGCAGGCCAGAGCCTCCATGCAGAGACAGGATTTGAACTCAAGCCCCAGCCCTCTGCTCTCAGGGTCACAGACACTAGCCGACTGATATTGAAGATGTGGAATTCAGGAGTGGAGGGCTCTGCTGGCCTCTGTTAGGGAAAGGCCCCTCCCTCCCCTGAGTAAAGGCAGCCCTGCAGGTGTGAAGCTTAGCAAGTGAAGCTTGGACCAGATTTAGCTCTGCTGCCCCCTTGGCTGGGGGCCCTGTGCCGGCTGCAACCTGTCCAACCATTCACGATGCCCCGCCGGAAGGAAGGCCCTCGCTGGGTCTGGGCGACCTTCCCCATCTGGTGTATCCTCAGGATTCCACAAGCAGCATAACCCCGGGGTGAACCCAGCAGAAGGTTAGCATCCCGGCTCTGCCGTCACCCCCACCCCAGCAGCCTGTCAAGGCCACTGTCCCCCACAGCCTGCTTCCTGCAGCCTCCTTTCATGTGCCTAATGCCGCCCCAGTGAGCTCATCCCAGCACAGGTGGTTCCAATAGACGGCACTAGGATGGGGCGCCTGATCCTGCCTAGAAGACACCTCCCCTTCTCTTGCCAGTCTGACCCTTTGATTCACCCACCTAGGTGTCTCTCGGAGGTGCCAAGGAGGCATGTCTGTCCGGCCTGTACACCCACAGCGGGGAGTGCTGCAAGACCTGCAACCTGGGTGAGGGCGTGGCCCAGCCCTGCGGAGCTAACCAGACTGTGTGTGAGCCCTGCTTGGACAGTGAGTACCGCGCGGCTGGTGCGGACGGACGGGGGAGAGGGGCAGAGGGCCGGAGGAGCATGGCCCGGAGAGGCACCACTGTGCGACCACCAAAATTGGGTGTGCCCCAATACAGGAGGCAGAGAGGAGAGGCTGGAAGTGGAAGAGGGTGCAGTGGGGGGATCCCCAGGGGTGCCCCTACCCAGCCCCTTGAGCAGAGAGGCTGGTAGAAGAGTGTGGCAGAGAAGCTGGCGCTAAGACCAGCTAAAAATATCTCCTGCACTGCAAAATCAATGGCTGCAACTAACCCTGGCATGTTTGGGGGGAGGGGGAGGACACGATCACATCCCAGCTGCCCTGGAGACTGACCTTGGGGGTTCCTGGGAGGGCGTGGCTGCCCCTCCTCCAGGCCAGAAAGCAGAGCTTTCCTGAGGCCACAGCGATGGGGACTGGATCTAGGAGGATGTATGTCTGTCCTTGACCTGGGGTGACATGGGGTAAGGGAGTAAGTGAGGGGACCTCATCTTTCACGGGTGTGGGAAGCCAGGGGCATGGCAGTTCTGGGCCCTTCAGAAGGGCTCCAGTCTTGTCTGAGTGCTGTGCTCTGGGGTCAGTGACCCCATGGCTACTGGTCAGAGTGTGCCATCTATGCGGCATTCAGTACACACCGGGATGCCAGGAGGAAACCATACCTTGTTTACTCTTTAATCCTGCTGCAAAGAAAGAACAGGGTTGCAAACTGCCTACCTGGCAGCCTGGCCCCCTCCTCCCAGGTGCCACCTCTCCATGTCTCACTGTCCTTCAAGTAACTCCCAGCTTGTGGGGTGCCCCAGACACAATGTCTTCCTGTCGAGGTTCTGGTTCCTGTAACCCTGCTCCCTGCCGCAGGACATCTGGGCTGATGGGAAGGCTTTGCCACCATGCCATCAGTAGCATCTGGCCCTGGCCCAACAGATCTTCACCCTAGGGCATGGCTGTCCTGGACATGCCAAGATCTGCCCGTCCCATCATGTACCCTGCAGCCCCACGCTCTCCTCCCAATGCCTAAACCCCCTAGCGTGGGCACCCACGGCTGCCGGGACATGTAGGGGTGAGGAGGGGAGTCTGCAAAGGAGAAGGGAGGCCTCCAGCAGCACAGCTGGGCTGCGGACCTTCCCTCCTGCTCCCTGCTCCCCTCCCCCACCTGTTGCCTCAAGCTGTGTTAAGGGGCTGCCTTTACAAGCCCACTTTATAGGCTGGAGACCCCAGTGGACTTTCCCTCTATCCTCAAAACGTTTCCACAAGGAAGCTGATTAAGCTCCTGCCTTCATGCTCTGCCAAGAAAGTCCGTATTTTTCACACCACCTAAAACCCACTCCCAGGAGTCTGCTGCTCATTTTTTACTTTTCCCAGGAGTGGGCTGGCTTGTTCCCCTCTGGTGTGACCAGACCCAGTCCTGCCACAGGCCTGCCCGAAAGGATGCCACTGTCTGTATGGATGGGACAACCTGCTGTAGCTGCGTGTGTCCCCCCTGCCCAAGTTCACCGCACATTATCACTGCCTGCCCACGGGACCCAATCTGTATAGGGGCCTTGCTGCACGTTGAGCACTTTACTGCTGAGCTTCATGTGTTACAGAGAAAGAGTAAAAGCTCAGAAGAGTTAAATCAAACAAAATCACACAGCTCAGAGCTGACAAATAGAGTGGAACCTGCCTGTTCCCAAGGAACAGAAATGCAGACTAGGGCGCCTCTGTCTGAAGGGACTCCACATCGAGTCTCTTCCCCCTGTGGGTTCTTCTCTCCCTTGCCGGAATCTCAGCCCCTTAGGGTTCCCCCGGCCTTTCCTTCCTTACCTCCCCACTCCCACTCGCGAGAAACGCTCTTTGCTTGAATCTACCCGCTTCTTGCCCTTAGAGCAAGGATAGGTCCTCCTGAATTCCAAGAACCCCACCCAGGCTGGAAGGAATCAGGAAGATCTGGCTCGAAAGGACCCCAGAGAGCACCCCACCTCCACCTCTTCTGAATTAGCACCCACTAAAGAAGCAGAAGTCAAGAGTGTGCCAGAGGGCCATCCCTGTCAGTCCTTCTTGCTATCTAGCTTTGATCCCTCCTGCTGTGCCCCACCTCTCCAGCCTGGGGTCCCTCCTCGCCCTCCAGGGCTGAGCCCTAGTACCATAGGATGGGAAATTCCCCCATCTAACTCCAGTTCAG
Source organism: Octodon degus (assembly GCF_000260255.1). Classification (NCBI taxonomy): domain Eukaryota; kingdom Metazoa; phylum Chordata; class Mammalia; order Rodentia; family Octodontidae; genus Octodon; species Octodon degus. Next base: position 6,359,890 of record NW_004524632.1, on the reverse strand, counting down.
TCCAGCGACACCTGAGTCCCCACCCACAGAGAGAGAATAGAGCTGCGGAGACAGGAGGCTCCCTATGGAAGGCCTGCCTCTTGGGCAGGGTGCACAGCCCAGCACTGGCCTGCAGAGAGGGCTGGGTGGGAACCCACTTAGTTTGTTCCTTAATCGTGCTGAGAACCAAGGTGCAGGGCAGGGAACTCCCTAGGCGGGTCTGCTAAGGAATTCACCGCCACCAGCTGGGCTCTCCAGGAAGCCTCAGTCCAGGGCTTCTGGGGCCTACTGATGGACAAGGCTCCTGGCCTCCTTCCCAGGCAGGCAGCTGCTACCAGCTTCCCCAGCTGGGATCAGGGACTCCAGAAAAGAGCAAATCAGGGCCCTGGCGAGCGATTCCCCTGCACCAAAAGTGCCCAAGGAGCAGATGGCCCAGTTCAGCTCCCCAGCCTGTCCCTCTGCCTGCAGGCGTGACATTCTCCGACGTGGTGAGCGCCACCGAGCCGTGCAAGCCGTGCACCGAGTGCGTGGGCCTGCAGAGCATGTCGGCGCCGTGCGTGGAGGCGGACGATGCCGTGTGCCGCTGCGCCTACGGCTACTACCAGGACGAGGCGACCGGCCGCTGCGAGGCGTGCAGTGTGTGTGAGAGGGGCTCAGGCCTCGTGTACTCGTGCCAGGACAAGCAGAACACCGTGTGTGAGGAGTGCCCCGACGGCACCTACTCTGATGAGGCCAACCACGTGGACCCGTGCCTGCCGTGCACGGTGTGTGAAGACACAGAGCGCCAGCTGCGCGAGTGCACGCGCTGGGCGGATGCAGAGTGTGAGGGTGAGCCCGGGGCGTGCACGCGCGCGGGGCTGGGATGGGCGAGGGCGCCCTCTGGGGGTCTCCGGGGTCCAGTCGGCCTGGAGGCAGCTCTGTGACCTGGTAGAAGAGGGTGTCCTTCGTGGGTCTTCATGGTGGGTCCTGATCCTGTGCTGTACAGGGGTCCTTTAGCTTCATTTCTGGCTCTGGGTTAAGCGTTCAGAGCTGGCCTGATCGCCCAGGGTGCAGTGGCTACATTTACCCACTTGTTCATCCTTGGCCATCAGCTAGTGCTCAGATGACAGCACATGGCCACTGAAGAAATTGGCCGTCAGAGCTCAGAGCAGGGCATCTTCCCCCCAAGGCAAGCTCCCTGCTAGGTAAGGGGGCCAAAGCTGGCAAGAGTAGGACTCTTCGCTCAGAGGCCTGGTTCATGGTGGCTTTTGCGTAGGCCCTGGCACAGAGCTCGTCCTGTCATATCTGAGTGATGCCTCTCTCTCCTGAAGTTCTGCTTCCTCCCTACTCATCTGGTTTTGGGGTTGTTGGGGGTTAAAGCCCACACAGTGGGATGGGCCCTGCTTTACCTGTGGAGCTGGGGACAGGGCCACGGTCTTGTGGCTGTTTAGTGAAAGATGAGGCTGAATGCAGAGAACACTTCCTGCCTGGGGAGAGAGCGGAGGAAGAACAGGGTGTTCACCCTAGCCGGGCTCTGTGGAGGTTGCCCTGAGACAGAGATGGGCAAGTGGCATCAGGCACCAAGCCAAGGCAGGAGCAGGCTCAGCAGACAAGTGAGCAGTGGCATTCCAGAGCAAGTCTAGGCGAGCCAGGGGGGGCACTTAGGCAGGGCCAAGGTGGGAGCCAGGAGAGGGGGTGGCAGGGGGAGGGGTGCTCGCATTCCCAGCCACCTCTGACCAGAGGGCACCCAAGGGACATGGTGATCCTTGCCCTGTTCCCCTTTCAGCCCCAGCTTCTAAGGGTAAAGTGTCAACTCCAGGCAGAGGGTCCCTTTCAGGAAGTGGAATTTGATTCGGGCCTGGTTTCCCCCTGCTGTCCTGGGTATACATTTCAGGTGTCCGCTTGGTGACTCAGCCACCTGAGGGCAGAAATCCCCCCCCCGCCCCCACCCCAGTGAATTTCAGGAGGGGTAGCCTGGTTCCTCCTTCCACCCCCAAGTTGGATAGCTCCCATTCCGGAAGTGGCTGTCAGGGCCTGCCAAGGGCTTAGTGGGTTGGAATGCTAGTGCTGTGGTCACATCTGGAACTCATCCCATCCCCATCGTGGGGGCTCAGAGACGTGAAAGAAAGTGTCCCGGATGGTCAGTGCTGTCTTCAGGTGTATTCTCTCATTTCTGTACTGGCCTGGGCCTTATCTCCATTCCCCTACCTTTCTGCCTCCAGGCCCAGGTTCAGTCTGCATAGAGCTGTATCTGCAGCCTGTACCCCTACCCGGGGGCTGCGGTCGGGGAAGGTTAGGATGGGGTGGTACATAGCAGCCTCTCCCCATGTGGATTCCAGGCCCATGTCTGGCAGCCTCACTTCATAGAAGGTACCTATAGAGAGGCCTGGAAGGCTGGTGAGCAGCTTTGACTCCAACGCTGGGGAGCAAGTTGTCCTCCCCTTCACCCCGTTGGCATGCCCTGTCTGCTTTCCCTCCCTGCCCTGGAGAGGGAGGCTAGGACAGATTTGGTGGGTAACTCTGCCCAGGCAGGTACCCCCAGGCCATCCAGAGCCCACAACCCTAGCACAGCCCTTGACTGGGTGGCAGAATGGAAAATCCCACCCACTGGTGCCAGGAAGCACCCAGGCTCCTGTCAGGGAGGCTGCCAATACCCAGCTGGCATGAGAGGACCAAGGTGGGTGGCCAGGCACAACCTCCCTCCCCCAAAGCAGGGGGCATTCCCTGCCTCGTAAGCCTTCTCCATTGGCAGCCAGCTTCCTGCTAAGGAGGCCTTGGGCTACCTGGCACCGTCTTATGTCAGTGGCCCAGCCAGGCTGTGTGGGGCAGCAGAGTCTGGCCACCACCCAAGACTGGTGGTAGGGACATACATCAGCCATGCCCTGCACCCAGAGCCCCAGCCTGGGGCCTGGGCCTCAGAAACAGGAAGGGGCTGAGTGCCAGGCTGTTCTGTAGCAGCCCCTGCTCTTCACCACCAGCACAATCACACACACACACACACACACACACACACACACACACACACACACAGGTTCATGAAGAACAACTGGGCCCTCAGCACTGAGGCAGGAATGAAGGCCCAGAAGCACAGCAGTGGTCTGACCCTCACTCCCGAAGCCCTTCTCCCCCCAGAGATCCCTGGCCGCTGGATCACGCGGTCCACACCCCCAGAGGGTGCAGACAGTATGGCACCCAGCACCCAGGAGCCTGAGGAGCAGGAACAGGACCTCGTGGCCAGCACCGTGGCAGATGTGGTGACCACTGTGATGGGCAGCTCCCAGCCTGTAGTGACCCGAGGCACCGCCGACAACCTCATCCCCATCTACTGCTCCATCCTGGCTGCCGTGGTTGTAGGCCTTGTGGCCTACATCGTGTTCAAGAGGTGAGAGGGCGTGGTGGGCAAGAGTGGGGGCACACATATCCTCAGGGGCTTGGCCTGAAATCTCAGACTTTTTTTTTTTTTGCTGGTCCTAGGCATTAAGCCCAGGAACTTCCCACTGAGCTACAGAGGTTTTTATAAGTCAGGTTCTTGCTAAATTTTTCAGTCTGGGCTCAAACTTCTGATTCTCCTGCCTCAGCTTCCCAGAGTTCTTGGGTAACAGGCATGCACCACCATGCCCAGCGACACACAGTCTCTAACTCAATCCCATGTCAGGCTCCTCCCTGACCCCCACAGCTTGCCCCTTATCCCCCACCCCATTCACCCCACCATTATGGATGTGCATGCGTCTCTTCCTCCTTCCACGTCCCTATTGAGCTCCTATGGCATCAGATCCAGGGACCTAGCATGCGGAATGCCAGGACAGCATTTTTAAGCTTCAAATGCATTTTCCATTCTTTATTGTTTTAAGTCATCAGAGCACTACGTGATTGTTTAGGAAAATTCCTCATTGGAATCTGCTGGAGCAGATCCTTCCCAATTATTTTCTATGCATTTGTTTTAATATAAGTGCATGTATATAAAGCTTTTTATGATCAGATGTAGACATGTAGGTTTTTCTTAAAGCCTCAACACGGTCACACTCTACCCATTCGCCTCTGTGTGTTTGCATTCACACAAATTATCTGATTAGCTGCAAATATTCGTTCAACAGTGTGGGCAGACAAGATCATTTCTGTCGCCAGTCCCCTTGTGATGCGCATTTGGTTAGTTTTCTGTTTTTTGTTATTGCTTATAATTGCATAGGAAATCCTTGTGTGTATAGCTGTCCGCATGTGGGAGTAATTTGGAAGAGGAGATGGGGCGAAGCGGAATTCCTGAGAGGTTATTTATTTATGTACCACTCATTCCATAAATGTTTACTGAGTGCTAACTGAGTGCCCCATAACCTCACAGAGCTGTCCTGGGCGTGTCACAAGCCCTTAGATCGCTCGGGGCTCTGCTGTGCCCTTGGCCCACACATCAGAGCAGAGACCTGCAGCTCAGGTGGTGACACCGCCCCTCACCCCAAGGCCCGGCCTATTCCCCGGCTCTAGGTGGAACAGCTGCAAGCAGAATAAGCAAGGAGCCAACAGCAGACCGGTGAACCAGACACCCCCACCTGAGGGCGAAAAACTGCACAGTGACAGCGGTATCTCTGTGGACAGCCAGAGCCTGCATGACCAGCAGCCCCACACGCAGACAGCCTCGGGCCAGGGTGAGTGGTGGGCGGGGGGGGGGGGCACCCTGATGAAGGTCGGACTAGGGACTGGACCATGGCTGTGGGCAGGGGAAGGTGGGGTCCTTCCCAGGAGTGACCCAGGAAATAGAAGATTCTGCACGTTGGAACATCCAGGCTCATCAAGCTAATTGTCCCCCCTGGGGGCTAATTACTGCCCAAAGTAACTGCAATTAGCCTCCTGCCCTGGACTTCTGGGGAGCAAGTGGCCAAGTACGGATCCTAATTAGTGGCCCACAGCCTAGCTCCCGGACACTTAGTCGCTGCAGTTGTCTGGAGCTGGTAGGCCTGTCTCCACCTCTGCCTTGATTAATTACTGAGGAATGGGAGGGGTGAGTGAGGTGGCAGGGATGGTGCCAGAGCAGCGGGTAAGGAGGAGACAGCATGCCAGCATCCCCTCCGGCGACCTGCCCCAGCCCAGCGTCTGTAGTAGGAGGTGCGGGCTGGGCTCTGGGGTCCCCTGCCAGCCCCTGGCCTGCTGTGGGAAGGAAGTGTGCAGGGCCCAGCCTGACCCCCTCTCGGTTCCCCAGCTCTCAAGGGTGAAGGTGGCCTCTATAGCAGTTTGCCCCCAGCCAAGAGGGAGGAGGTGGAGAAGCTGCTGAACGGCTCGGCGGGGGACACCTGGCGGCACCTGGCCAGCGAGCTGGGCTACGAGCCCGAGCACATAGACTCCTTCACCCAGGAGGCCTGCCCCACCCGCGCCCTGCTGGCCAGTTGGGCTGCCCAGGACAGCGCCACGCTCGACGCGCTCCTGGCCGCCCTGCGCCGCATCCAGCGAGCTGACATCGTGGAGAGCCTGTGCAGCGAGTCCACAGCCACATCCCCCGTGTGAGCTGGCCAACCGCAGCCCCTACCCTGTCCCCGTGTTCTGATGACCGAAGCTCCAGCCAACTCCTGAGGAGCCCACGTTCCTTGGAGTGGGCCGGCCCGGCAGAGCTGAGCTCCCCTGGGCAGGACCTCTGAGCCTGGGCCCCTACCACAGCCCCGCCACCCCTCCGAGTGGCCCCTCACTTCTGACCACAGTCCCTCTCCAGCCGGAGAAGTGGCCTGCCCCGTCCCCACCCTGCCTTCTTCTCCACCCACTGCTAGGGCAGCCCTTACCCCCTGAGCTAGGGGTGGCTGCCACCAGGGATGGTATGGAAAGTGCCGAGGCCCCAGAGACTCAGCAGGAGGTCCTGAGGAACCAGAGCCATGGACTCTACACTGTGAACTTGGGGAGCAGAGCGAGGGGGCACTATAGTAGCCTAAACCCTCCCTCAGCCCCTCACTTTCCCTGCTGGCCCAAGATAAGAGATCAGAGACCAGGCTGAGCTGTGAGTGGGGGTGGAATCTTGTCCCCCTTCCTTTAGGACAGTGAGGCCCAGAAAGAGGCAGTGACCTCCCTCATGCCACCTAGCCATGGGGCCCTGCTGGCTGCCTGGCACTCTCCCCTCTGAATGAGGGCCCCTGGCTCTGTGGAGTACTGGGGGAGGAGTTCAGGGGCCTTCAGGACATGTCTTGGACTCAGGTCCCTCCCCTGCACCTATCTAGGCCCCCGTGTACCCCTTTGGGGTGGGCTGCTTGCCCAAGGCCCAGCTCTCAGGTCTACAGGGATTCAGGTTCAGGGTTTGTGGGAAGGGGTGCAACTGCCCTCTGCCTGTCCCCCTTGGGCTTTCCCCGCAGTCTGCTGGGGCCCCTTGCCCTGGCACAGACTGGAGCCAACACTGGCCCCTAGAATCAGCCCTAGGGGTCAGAGACCCAGGGCCCCCACACGAACACACAGGATGAGACGCGGCTCTTCTCCAAGAGCCCTCACTCTGGGGCTGAGGGCCGGTCCTGGCTGGGGCTGCTGGCAGTACAACGGGAGCTGAGCTCTGCTGGGCTGTCTCCGGCACCCCGGCCTTGGCCGGCCAAGGACTGCTGAGGCTGGAGCTGGCGTCAGCCCGTCTTCCAGGGGCCCATGTGGAGGAATGCTCCCCGCCCCTTCCCACAGTCGGGCCTTGGCTGAGCCCAGAGGTTGCTGTGAAGACAAGCAGGCCTGTGGTGTGGGAACCGAGCAAGAAGGAATGAAGTGGGACTTGTCACCTCCAGGGCTCTCTCCCAAGCTCAGAGGACCCTGCGAAGGACTGTTCTCCTTGGTGTGGCCAGAAGGGGGCCGTGGGTCTTGGTGGCTTTTTGCCCCTTCCTGGCGGTGTTCTGTTTTGCTTGCTGTTGGAATGAGTGTGCCCCCCTCCCCCATTTAGCATGAAGGAGCCCGGGCAGGGTGTGCAAGGTGTGCCGCCCCTCCCCCACCCAGGGCTCTCCCACGCCTGCATTAGGGACTAGGAGCCTTGCACTAGGTGACTTCAGTCAGTGACAGGAGGAAGCACACCTGCTGTCCCCCCCCCCCCAAGCACCGAGGTCATGGGACAGGCTGAGGGTATTTATTTTCCTGTCCCACCATCGGGGAGGGGATGAGGGGGCACAAGTGTGTTTTCGCATGTGTTTGGTTCTGGGGCCCTGCCTACCTCCCCTGGGCTATGAAGGAACTCTTTTGGCCCTGCAGCTGGAGCTGGGAGCCCCAGACCTCCTGTCACCGTCTCTGTCACCTCCCCCTGCATCCTGTGTAATCATGTCTTGGGCCTTCACATAGAACATAAGTGATGAACATTAAATAGCAAAGAAAAAGTTTGAAGAGGTTTTCTGGGTATGCTCGCCCGTTTGAGTTGCTTGGGGCTGCGTGCGTGCAGGAGGCACTGGAGCTGGCCCCCAGATCATGGACAGAGAAAGTAGAAACAGTCCTGTGGGAAGCTGGCCAGCTGCACAGTGGACCAGATGTCAGAAGTGAAACTGACCACAGGGGACCCTGAGGTTTGCTAGGAGAGCCAGGTCATGACCCACAGCTCCCAGCCACCCACATGGCCTCACACAGGCACACACAGACTCTGGCTCCAGATGGCCCAGCAGGAGGCTGGCTGGCTGGCCAGGAGTCACGCAGACCCCGCCCCCTGCTCTGGTGGGCAGGTCCCAACCCTGGCTTCTGCCTGTCTGGCTAGGGGCCTGGCCTGGCCTGGGCTGGGAGCTACTGGGGCTCAGGTTTCCTGGCCCTGGGCTGCTCCCCTTCTCTGAGGCCAGCTGGGCAGGTGACAGCTCTGCCAGTGCCTGGTCCAGGTCTTCTCTCACTGGGAAAAGCATTGGGAGGCCTGGGCTTCCAGAAAGAGTAACAGAGACACCTTCTTGACTTCATGTCCAGGGAGATGGGCCAGCTGGGCCACCAGGAGTGAGACACCAGGGATGGGGAGGCTTTCTGTCCACCCTCCACACATACGGGGTGGTGACAGGGAGGGCCTAGGAGGAGGAAAGAGAAATGATCTCCAACTTGTAGGTGCCCATGTCTGATGGAGGGGACAGCCCTGGCTTGAGGTGTCCCTAATCAGAACTCTTGTCCTCAGGACCCCTACTCCCCTCCTCTGACAGAAATGCAGTCTCCACCCTCAGAAGCCGCCTGCCTGGCAGAAGAGCTGGGTGCTGTCCCGGGAGGTGGGAGGCATTCCTTCTCTTGTTTTGGCTTTGCGGTCTCACTGCTGTCTGCACTGGCCTCAAGCTCCTGGACTCAGTGATCCTGTCCCAGGTTTCTCAATAGTACTGTGCTGGACTGCCGGAGTGTGTGTGTGTGTGTGTGTGTGTGTGTGTGTGTGTGGTGTTGTGTTGTTTGAGACAGGGGTTTGCTGTGTAGCACAGCCAGTCAGTCTTGAACTCTCAATGATCCTCCTGTCTCAGCCTCCTGAATGCTGAGATTACAGGCGTGTACCACCATGCTGGGCTTGCAACTGCATACATTTATTTGTCTGTTGTGGTGTTTTTTTTTGTTTTTTTGTTTGTTTGTTTGTTTGTTTGTTTTTTGGTGGTACCAGGGATCAAACTCACTTATTCCACTGAGCTATCTCCCTGGTCCCTGTTTGTTGTTTTTATGGTGCTGGAAATAAGCCCAGGGCCCTGAGCAGGCCAGGTAAGCCCTCCACCACAGAACGACACCCCAACCCCACAACTGTACATTCTTGACTCAGAGCAGAGAGGCCCTAGATAGTGTGCACACATCAGGGTACACGGGGACCCAGCGGCTCCTGGCTCCTGGCTCCTGGCTCCTGGGTCAGGGAAGGGTGAGCCCTGAGGACAGTAAGCTAAGAGGGGGGAGGAGTGTTTGTGGCTAAATTGGGGTCATCCTGGAGGGGAACAGAGCGAAGCAGGCCTGGGGAAGCTCCATGTCCAGAAGCCGGCAGGAAGTGGGGGGGGGGGAGCCGCAGGAGCCGTGGGTCAGGCCTCATGAGGAGTCTGGCAGAGGGGTCTGGACAGAGTCCTTAGGACTTGGGAACCCTGGTGGGGAGTGGAAGCCTGGCGGTGCTGCCCATAGATCTGGGTTTGTTTTATTTGTTTTTGGTGCTGAAGACTGAGCCTGCAGCTTTAGCTCTGGCACTGAACCAGCTCCCAGGCTCCGTGTTGGAGTTTAGGAAGCATTTTAGGAGGCCGAGCAAGCCCTGGGGATGGGGCACAAATCCTTATAGGTCCCGCTGCATCCCTAGCCCGACCTCTACCCTCCTCCAGCTGGGTGTGACCCTGACATTTCTCAATTTTTTTTTTTTGGCGGTACTGGGGATTGAACTCAGGACCTTGCACTCACCAGGCAAGCGCTTATTCTACTGAGCTCTCTCCCTGGCCCCCTCACAGCTCTCTTCACTCTCAGAGATCCCCCAAGTAGTCGGCTTGCAAACCTCTCCGCTGTGCCCTTCTCTCTGCCGCAGGACGTTTTCACCCGCTGTTCCTTTGTCTGACACCCTCTTGCCCAGCCACATGCCTGAGGCAGCGCCGCCCAAATCAGGCTTGCAGACACCAGCTTCACTATGCCCCGGTCTGGTCTGTTCCTTTGTCTTAGACCACTTCCTCTCTTTGTCATTAGGCACCTGTTTGAATGATGACTTGATTACTGCAAACTCCAGGAAACCAGAGATAAGCTCTGGATTTGCTGTCTCTAATCCTGAGCACCTTGCCTGTTGTGGAGCTGACATCTGACAGAATTATGCTTAATACGTGAATGGATGTGCCCCTGAAGCAGCTCTGTTCAACAGAGAGATAATGCAAGGGATATACATGGAATTTAAAGTAATTTAGTAACCATCACGTGAGTGAAAAAGCAGTGGGTGAATTTCCTAGTAGGGGTAGCCTAATCTAAAGAAGTATTTCAACACACAGTCAATATCTTAAAATTAGTTCAATCCCCAGTTCTGCAAAAAAAAAAAAAAATCTTAAAATTATTGGGCCTGGGAGTCAGCTCAGCGGCCTAAGTACCTGACTGGCATGCACAAGGTCCCAAATTCGATCCCTGGTACCGGAAAAAAAAAAGTTAAAATTATTATTGAAATACTTTAGATATTTTGTCCTGCTCAGCTATCTAAATGTTGTATCTTTTATTCTTACGATGAACTTGTTACATGTAAAGGGCTCATTCGCTGAGACCGCTGGTGACCAAACATGCTAGGGTGGCAGGGCTGTAAGGACTCACTCATTCGGAGCACTGGGGGACTCAGGGGTCCCGTGCTTCCTCTGTGACACTGGAGTTCTTGGCACCCCACCCTCTGCCATCCCCCAGGTGTCGCCCCACCCTGGTTGTGACCCTGGAGCCTCTGGTTGGCTCTTTCATTCTCCATCTTTGTCAAGGCCAGGGAGCTACACCACGTAACAGCATGGGGGGCTCTGCACCCATGCTCCCAGGAAAGAAGGGGCTGGGCCAGAGTGCGGGGCCAAGGGGTGCCATCTCTCATGGTGCTCTGCGCTGGGGTCTGCAGACCATATGCCTGGGGGAGGCAGCTCTTGGGATAATGCAAAGCAGATTCCTCCCCTGCTTGACGGCAGTTGGTAAGCAGAAGGCTGGGGGACCAGGCCAGGGCCCAGGCATCTGGCTGCAGCAGATCCAAAGCCAGGCGGGCTCCCTCTTTGGCCTCCTGTCCCCCACTCTCCCCAGCACCCCTGCCCTCCGCTGACCATTCCTGGATACACTATGCCCCCTCTGCAGTCTTCCTGCCTGGGCCACCCCAGGAGCCAGCTCCTTGCAGTGCACTCAAGACCCACACTGGCTGCCCTAGCGCCAGGCCCGTCCAGGCTCGCCGGCCCTCCTCAGCCCCACCTGCACAACGAGTCCCTCCAGGACCTGAAGTTAGGGGTTCCCACAGTCACCCCATCTCGCATAATGCTCCAGCTGAGCTATCGACCTCAGGGGCAGCGATCTTTCCCAAAGGCTCCAGCACGGAAGAACCATCAGGAACATTCCCGCACTCGCCCTCGGCTCCTCCCGGGACACTCCGCACTGCCTACTTCCCACAGCATCCGGGTTCTTCCCACCCCTGGCGCTCCTTTCCCAGCAATCTCTAGCTGTTCCCAGAAATATTCTCAAAGGGCCTCTGGGAGAGGTGGGTCTGGGTCTCCTCCCTGGGCTGGAATGGCTCCCTTTGGAAAAGTCCAAGGGTCTTTGTACCCTCTTCCTGTGTTCAAGTCACTCGCAGATCTTCAGGGCCTTTCTGAGTCAGCCAGCAGCGCCTGGAGCCCTCTGGGAAGCCCTGGTGTGGGGCTCAGTGTCCATCTTGGGGCTCCCAGCAGCAGCCCAGATGGTTCTCATTCTAGTCCTCCAGTCCCCGGGATGCCAGCATTGCACATAGGAGGTGCTGGCTGGGGGCACAGGGCTCCTGGCTTCTACTCATCGGTGTTGGAGCCAGGGAAGGCCACCTATGGCTTTGTGGAAGACAAAGCCGGCCACCTAGGAGTCCCCCTCCTCACTGTCTGCACCAGTCAAGCACCTTTGTGCTACACCCGGGTATGGGGGACCCAATCCAGGGTGGTTTAGGGAATTTATTACTCATCAAAAATGGGAAGCCCAGGGCCAGAGATGTAGCTCAGTAGCACAGTGCTGGTGTGACAAGCACAAGGTCCTGAGTTCAATTTCTGGTGCCAAAAGAATAAAAAGAGAAGCGCAGCTGGATGTGGTGGCGTACACCTGTAATCCCAGCACTCAGGAGGCTGAGGCAGGAGAATTGCTGTGAGTTCGAGGCCAATCTAAACGGCATCAGAATATCCTGTCTCAAAACCAAACCAAAGCAGATGAATGAGACGGGGGAGGGGACTGGGCCTAGCCTCTCCCCTGGAAATTGTCTCTCTTGCTTGCCCTCATGTGCTTCCTAACTGGGCGCTTCCCTGTGGTGGGCCAGAATTGCAGAACTTCACTTCAAGGCTGTTGGAAGGAAAGTACTTGTTCCTGAGAGTCCCAGCGAAAGTCCCCAGTGTCTGTGGTCCTGATTGGCCCGTCCCTAGGGCCTGGGAGGTGATGGTCAGTTGGCTACAGTGGGGGTCACACCCCATCATCAGGCAGGGGATACCGTCCTATCTGCCGCAAGAGAACTGAGAATGCGGGATATTGAGCCAGGCTACCAACAGAGGTCCCCAACACCAAAATTGTGGCCCCTGTCCTAGCTCAACCCTGGGGTTCCTTCCTCCTCACCAGGCAAACTGAGAGTGATTTTCTGGTAGGAATCCCTGTGAAGCAGGTGGGTATTGGGGTACAAGACCAGCTAGGATATATTGAGGTTCCCAGGAGGAAACCTTGGTGTCTGTGGGGACCCAAAAGGGCCATGCAGGGGAGGTACACAGATTGATCATTGGGGCATGAACAGGATTTGGGGCATAGGGATGAGGGTGCTGTGGGCAGGACATCAGACAAGGAACAGGTGAACTGTGGTCCCTAAAAATTGGTCATGGGGTTAAGGTAAGGAACTAGGCCTGGTTTGGCAGGGACTCCATGAATTTAGGCCACATGAGGGACTTCCGAGATTGCCTGAGCTAGAGAACATTCTGGAAGGACCTAAGGGCTGGTAGACCAGCTGTGAAGTGGCTGCTTCAGGAGGGGAGGAAGACAGGGAAGAACTCAGGAAAGACCAGGAAGAAGGCCTGGGCGGCCCTGGCACCAGACCTGGCAGGCAACAGAGGGGAGCCCGGTTGTGCTCTGCGCTCGAGCCTGGGCATCAGGGATGAAGGAGCTGTTCATAGAAATAGCGTGCTCTGGAGGGAGACCAAGAATGCCAGGCTAAGGGGGAGAGGCCTGTGGGCCAGGCCGGCGAGAAGGGCAGCTTCAGGGGGAACATTTCTGAATCACCTGCCAGCCTCTGGCTGAGGCCTCCCGGCACAAGGAGGCCTGGATCTTGCAGAACCCGGGAAGCCTGAGAAAGGAGCACATTTCTAGAAGGAGGTGCAGGAGCTCCCCAGGGCTTGGACAGCAGAGGCCCCGGGAGGGGGCTGCATGAGCCTCTGGGGGGCTGACAAAGGCACAGGAGGACGATGGACGGGATCCCCAGGGTCGGGGGCTGTAGGTTGTGATGCTGGGTGACCTCGAGCTCTGTGCTGTCCCCTGGGACTCTGCAGCCTGAGAGGTTCCACGGCCTTGGGGTTCCTCAGAACCGAGAGAGGGATCGTCCACAGGTCTCTGCCAGGAGCCCCTCAGCCTGCAGCTCCCATCCGAATGTTGCCTTTTGGGGTTGAATAAGCAGCCGCCAGGCCCACGCCATCACTTCTGGAGCTGCGTGGCTGGAAGCCAGCTCAGGACAGAGGGAGCAGCCACACTCAGGTTAGGGTCATGAGGAAGGCACCCCAGCAGCTGGGCACCACAGGCCCTATCCAGGGCCGCACATAGGCTGGCATGTGCCCAGAGGGTGCCACATGCCCGGCAGGTTGGGGCCTGCTCACACTTCTCCGGGAGCTGCCAGGAGGCCCTGGGGCTGGGCAAACCCAGCAGTGACTCAGATGAGGGTGCGGGTGAGAGGGAAGCTGCGATCCGTGCCAAGCTGGGGCACCGCACCCGCCGGCTGCCTGACTAGCCAGGGGCAGAGGAAAGAGCCTGGTAGGCTGGGAGTGTCACAGAGGCCGTCCCAGGAGACCCGAGATGGAGTTGGTGCCCATGAGCACAGAGGTGCAGCCACCACATGGGCCTGCGCATCCCACCCTTCAGGCCTGCAGCGGGTGGAAGAGTCCTGGAGGAGCCTGGTCTTGGGGTGGAGAGAGGCCTGGGGATCTCAGGGAGCCCTAGAAGGCAGGGAGCTAATACAGCCTCTGTTAGGTGGGACCCCTGGAGACACTGCTTAGTGACCCCAGATGACCTCTATCCCACACTTGCAAAGCTTACAAAGCACTTTCACAGTTGCATATTCCTGCAGTCATCTGTTAGTCCCTGCAGAGACCAACTGGGCCACTGTCCAGATGGGCCCCTGAGACCCAGAGATTTTGCCCAGGTCATCTGAGGGGAGGTGGCAAAGCCAAGCTGGGAGCTGCAACCGCATGGCACCTTCTCCTGTTCTCTCCCTGTGCCTGGCTGGCTCTACTGCCCGCAGGCCAGAGTGAAGCTGAGGCAGGAATGGAAATAGAATGACCTGCGGCAGGGCAGGGGCGAGCCCGGGGCAGAGCCCAGGGTGGGGGCTGGACCTAGAGCAAGGGTGGAGCGGGGAACAAAACGGACCCTACTTCCACTCTCCTGAGGGCCCTTCCCCTTCCAGCATCTGGCAAAGAGTGGCAGGGACAGCTGGAAGCCATGGGGTAAAAGAAAGGGGATCCCAGATCGGAGACTGGCGCCTCAACCTCCATGCAGCCCAGGGACCCCTCGGCTCTGCTCTGCTCTGGTGCCGCTGGGAGCCTGGCACCGAGCCATGAAGGCCAGGCCCGTGGGGGCCCGGAGACTACACAGCCACACTGCAGACCCCTTTCTTACCCTGGGAACTCCTTGGCCGGACCCCTGCACCCATCCTCAACTGCCCTCCGTGGCAGTTCTTCGGTACCCCTAATTTTTTTTTTTTTTTTTTTTTTTTTTTT
>NW_004524632.1:6312533-6345316 GCF_000260255.1 Octodon degus | reverse complement strand
CCATCTCCCTGGCTCCCCTATCTAACTTTTTTATTTTTTTATTTTTTGGCAGGGGGATGGTCTCTGCTATGCTCAGGCTGGCCTTGAGGCCACTGTGCAGCCCAGCCTGGCCTCCGGCCTGTGGGATGCTCCTGAGCGCTGAGACTGCGGGCCTGTGCCATCATGCCTGGCATCCTCAAAATCTACCATTTTGAGACCCCCACGCTGCCTCTCTACGACTCTGCCAGGGTCCACTGGGTGGACCCGCGGGGACCCTCCCAGACCTCCTCCCACCTTCCCTGGGGGCAGAGCTTGGTCCTATCCCCTGGGGGCACCAGGGCATAGATGTGGGCTGCAGAGCCACACAGCCTTGGACCCAAAGCCAGGGCCTGCCACTGGCAGTGCAGGGTCCCTGGGCAGGGTGGTCCCAACTCTTGTCTGAGCCATTGTTCCCTAAACCCTAAGATGGGGGTAAGCAGCAGCTCCCCTGGCGGTGTGCTGCGCCATGGAGTGCCTGCACTCTATGTGGGAGGCCAGATCTAGCACACCCCTGTCAAATTATATTTATTAACATAATTGTCTTCAATTATCTTTGAGTCACTGTCCCTCCCAGCCTGTCTTTAGAGGCCCCCAAGCTTTGTCACGAGGCCTCAGCAGCACCGGCCCGCTGCCCTCTCTGTCCCCAGTGCTCCTGAGAGCTGAGGGTCGCACTGTCCCCACTCCTGGAGTCTTCCTGGGTCTCCCTCTGGCAAGGCATTTGGGGTTCTACCCAACCTTGGGGTTTTGGATCAGGTCCTGTGTCCCCTTCCTCCACACAGCCAGGCAGTACAGAAGCCAGGGAAAGCTGGTCACCGATTTCTTGCACCACATGGACCCTGGCTTGGTCCCTGCCTATGTCCCTGGTCCCTGTGTCTTCTGTCACTGTAACCTTCACACCCCAGGCTCTGGGAGCCTCTCAAGGAGCCTAACCACACTCTGCTTCGGACCAGGCAACTAGGAAGGCAGAGCTAGGGAAACCAAGCTGGGGACCAGCCTGTGACTTAATCCAGCCTGACATGGTTTGGCTGTCCATTCTCAGGCTCTGGCGGGGCCGACCATTTGTTCTGCCCCCACTCCTGGCTGACATGGAGAAGGAGAAGCCACCCACAGGCATGGATGTGGGACATAGACGTGGCCCAGGCCTCGGGTGGGGGAGGCGGAGGTGGGTGAGTGGCGGCTGCCCAGGGAGGCTGCAGCTGACGCGAGGCTGGGGACAGCCCCTGACTCCTGTCTGCCTCTGACGTCTTCCCCTGGGTGCATCCGCTGTGAACCCTGTCAGATTCCTGCAAGGCCCCCTGCACATGGCCTGGACAGAGAATCTCTGGACAACAAAGGATGCAGTTCTGGTACCAGTGAGGGACCTACGGGTCCAAGAGGCTCAGCGCTCACTCTCATACCATGGACGCACAGCAGGGTAGAGGCACATTCGAGAATTGGGGCTCCGAAAGGCAGCCAGCCGGTCCACCAAATCTGGGAGCTTTGCATCCACACATTCAACCGACTAGAGACTGAGTTGTTTGTTTGTTTGTTTGTTTTTTAAGAAAAATTAGATCAGACATACTGGTGCACAGCTGTAACTTCAGCACTTGGGAGGCTGAGGCAGGAAGATTCCTGTAAGTCTGAGGCCAGCCTGGGCTACAGAGTGAGTTCAAGTCCAGCCTAAACAACATAGTGAGACCCTGTCTCAAGAAACAAAACCCCACAAATAAATAAATGAAAAAATAAATGAACTGTCCCTGTACTGAACAGGTACACTTTTTCTCCTCATTCCCTGAAGAATACAGCGTGACAACCATTCGTGTCCATCCGTACTGTACTGGTGAAGAATTAGTGTCCAGGACAATAGGATGCAAACACTCTGCCATTTTTTAAGGGTCTGAAGGCCCCTGCTCTGGGGTCCAATCCTCTGTGGCTACCGAGGACTCCTGCCTCTTGTCTCTCCTCACAGTCCCCTGTGCATGGGAAGGATGTCTCAGGGACAAATAAGCCACAATGGCTCAGCTGGTTCTGAGAAAACTGGAGAGCAAAACAGGCTCCCCCTCCCGACATGTGCGCCCCAGTTTAGCCCTGAGTGAAACCCTGCAGCCACTGACCAGAGCCTCTTCTCCCAGCCTCTTCTCCCCAGGCTTCCCATCTTCTCTGGCTGCCCTCCTGGTTCTGCAGAGGAGGAGACCCCGCGGGAGCGGGGGCAGCTCGGAGGGGCTCAGGGCTCTCTCTTTTCTTTTTTTTTTTTTTTTTTTTTGGAGGAACCAGGGATTGAACTCAGGCCCTTGCGCTTGCCAGGGAAGCATTTATTCCACTAAGCGATCCCCCCTGGCCCCCTGGACTCTCTTGTACAAACAGCAAAGCTCTGAGCAGGGTGCGGCATTACGCACCTGTGATAATCCCAGCACTCTGGTAGGCTGAGGCAAGAGGATGCGAGGTTTGAGTCCAGCTTGGGCAATTCAGTGTCTTAGCCAGACCCTGTCTCAAAATAAAAAATAAATGCTGCAAAGGCCTTGGGTCTATCCCAAGTACTGTACTGAAAAAAGAAAACACACACACACACACACACACACACACACACACACTACAAACTCTGTACCCTCCCTCCTGTTTGCCTTAGGTCTCACCTCCCCATTTACAGAAGATAAAACCTAAATCCAGCCACTTTTCAGAAGCCCCCAGAGTGAGGAGAAGGGACCTGGTCAGCTGATGATAGAAACAGGTCACATGAGAGAAGGAGAAAGAGAGCGGGGTGTGGGTGGGGGGCCTGGGGTGGGTGGGGGGCGGAGAAGCAGGGCCAGAGTGGGGCAAAGTTTTGGCCCAAGAAGAGGCCTGGGGGAGAAGGGAGGCATGCATGGGTGGGGGTGTGGCTGCCTGCCAGGCCTGGCCCAGGGAGCAGGGGTTGGGGTGGGGGCAAGGACCCCGGCCCCTGGGGCCCCAGATCCTAGACCTGGCTCCAGTGGAGAAACCTTAGCCTGTGGGCCCTCCCCTTCTCAGTCCCCCGGTGCTAAAAAGCCCACGACATTTACGACTTCAGGAGGGTAAAGAGCCTGAGAAAAGAATCGCAGACCATATGGATTTGTTTCCTGGATTTAAAAAAAATCCCCCTAATTAGGCCGGGAAAAGCCATCGGCCTCTGCCTGTCTCGAGTCCCTGGATTCAATTACTGCCTGGCCTCCCCAGCTTGTGTGGTGGCTGGGTCTTCCACCCCCTCCACGCGCAGGGGTCAGGGGTGGGTCCCTGAGAAGGGGTGGCCCGAGGGGGACTGGACGGGCCAGGGAACCCTGAGCCAGGCTGGGGGAGGAGGTGCGGCGCTCCTTTATCCATTTCTGATGACTTCCTTGTTGACCCTGGCGGCAGGGGCCGGTCCTCCCTGTGCAGAGCCATCCCAGGGTCCTGGTCTCTGGGCAGTCGCAGTTCTTGGGGCCGACCTTCTTGAACTGCGTCCTTTCTCTGCCAGGAAAAACTTGACATCAGACAAAAAGCCAACCGCTGAACAGGCCAAGAGATGGAGTTATGGGCCGTTTCAATTCCCTTTCCTTTTTTCTAATAGTGTAATACGTGTTCTCCCAGAAGCTGAGGTCGCCCATGAAAAGGCCCTCCCCGCTTCCACCTGCGTGGGGCCCTCGGTCTATAAACACTTTGTCCCTTCCCTCACCCTATAAACACCTTCCCCGGTCCAGCACCTCTCAAACTTCTGTCTTCCCCTTGGCCCCCAAGCTCAGGTTCCGGGAAAGAGGTTCACCCTTGCCCCCCCTCCCAGCCACTGCTGACGGCACCCCACTTCCCTCCAGCCTCTCTTATTCCTTCCTGTGGTACCCGCAGGTGGCCCCAGCACCCAGTGGCCCTGTGGCCTGAGTACTGGGACCTCCTTTGGAGTCCCCGGGACACAGTCACTTGTCACCTGTCCCTCTACCCATTGGGTGGCCTCCTCCTGTCTTTTTTTTTTTTTAAATCTTTCTATTTATTTATTTATTTATTTATTTATTTATTTAATTTCATTTATTCTGTGTGTGTGGCCAGCTCAGCCCACCACGGGGCGGGCTGGCTGGCATGTGGTGCTGGGGGATTGAACCGCGGTCCCCGTGCCCTGCTTAGCTTGTTCTAAGTAGGTGTTTTAGACCACTGAGCCATCTCACCAGCCCCCTCCTCCTGTCTTGCTGAGAAACGGACCCCATATTTCCCGGCCTGCTGCCTGTGACCCACGCAGCCCCCAGACTCGGTTCTCCAGACCCCGTTTCCTCTTGTGTGTTCTGCTAAATCTCTCCAGGCGGCACAAGAATTCCGGCTTTATCTCCATCACCCCTCTCCAAACAATAACTCAGCTCCTCCCGTGGTGCTCTGTAGTTGTTTCAATAAACTTTATTTTTTAAGGACCGTTTTGTGTTCACAGCTAAACTGAGCAGGAAGTGTAGAGTTCACACTGTCCCCTCGCACAGGCAAGCCCCTCCCTGATGACAGCAGCATCACAGTGGGCCCTTTCTTGTAGTCGTTGAACCTGCACAGACACCAGACACACCACTGTCACCTAATGTCCTTTGGGTCACCAGCGTGGGATCTTTCAAAATCATTTCACTGCCCCCCAAGTCCTCTTATCCTATCATCTTATCCTATTTGTTTTTTCCTTCCCCAACCCCCCAGCAATCACTGACCCCTCTTCTGCCCCCATAGTCTTGTTTTTTTCCCCTCAGAATGTCATACACCTGAAATCAGACAATAGGAAGGGCCAAGGGGCTTCTGTCCCTTTGTAACATGACTTTGAGGTTCTTCTATGTCTAGAATTATTATTATTATTATTATTATTATTATTATTATTATTATTATATACAGTCCAGGGTCTACAGGGCCTCACTATACAGATCGGACTCATAGTGATCCTCCTGTTTTCAGCATCCCAAGCACTGGGATTACAGGAGTGCGCCACCACGCCCAGTCTCAACGGCCGTCTCAGCGCGGCACACCAGGGATCGAACCCCAGCTGCTGCGCTCTGCCTAAGCAGGCGCTTTGATCCGCTGAGCTATCTGGCCGGCCCTTCTCCTGCATCTTGTCGTAGCTTGGTAGCTGCTTTCTTTTCGGAGTACTCCACTACCTAGAGGCACCATAGCTCACCCACTCACCCACCAAGAGGCAACTCCGTTGCGTCCAGATTTATAAAGTTATGAAGGGAAAAGCCAGGAACCTCCACGGACAGGCTTTTGGGCAGACTTGAGTTTCCAGTTCCCTGGGTGTCTTAATTACTTATTCTAATTGCTGAGACAACATACCGGACACCCACAAGTTAAGGAAGGAAAGGTTTATCCAGCTCACAGTTTGCAGAGGTCTCAGGCTGACTGCGAGGCACCGAGGTACTGCAGACCGCCCTGAAGGGCAGGAACAGCCCGCGGCAGGCAGAGGCAGGGAGAGCAGGCGAGCGCCACCTACAGGTAGCCAGCGGCAAAGCCTCCCTTTGGCTCTCATACTGTACATATCCAGGCTACGGCCCCTAGGGTGGACCTTCAATCCCAGCACCCTTAATCCTAGCACCCTTAATCCTAGCACCCTTAATCCTAGCACCGCACCATGAATCAGTCACACCTTCTAGACTCAGCTCCCCCTGAAAGAGCCCCTCCTATCACCCCAGGAGGCGTTGGAGGCCACATCTAAATACAAGCCACCGCGTAGGGTAGATTTCCCTAACGACAGGATGAGGAGCCACCGCGCACGCGGCCGCTTGCCTTCCTTCATCCGTCTTCTCCGCCGCGGTTTCTGTTCGGGTCTTTTACTCATTTTCACAACCAGGTTGTTCGTTTTCTTGCGTGCCAAGAACTAGATCTATAGATCAAAGTGGGAAGAAAATGAGTATTGTTTCAATATTCAGCCTCCCTATCCATGAACATGGACTATCTTCCCATTTAGTTAGCTCTTCTTTGATCTCTTTTATCAAAGCAAGGTTTGTGGTTTTCTTCGTATCCGTCTCCTACAGCAAAGTTTCTCCCTGGGAAGTACGACGTTAGTTGTAGGTGTTGCATAGGTGTTCTTTAGCAAGTTAAGGGAATTTCCTCCTACTCTTGGTTTTCTGAGAGTTTTTTTATTGTGAGTGGGTGTTGGATTTGGTCAAATGTTTCTTCTGCTTTTGTTGATGTGATGGGATATACTAACTGACTTTTAGATGAGATTGGGTGTTTTCAGGGCGGTTTGACCATAGATTAATTGATTTTTAGGGTTTTTTTTGTTTTTTTTTTTTTCCCCCGGAACCGGGGATTGAACTCAGGCCCTTGTGCTTGCCAGGGAAGCACTTATTCCACTGAGCCATCTCCCTATTAACTGATTTTTAAATGTGAAATCAGTCTTGCATCCCTGGGATAAACCCTACTAGATTGCAGGGTGTAATTCTTTTCATACATTGTTGGGTTCCACTTGCTAATATACTGAGAATTTTCTTATCTATGTTCATGAGAGATATTGGTGTAGTTTTTTCTTTCTGTAGTGTAGGTTTTATAATTAGGGGAATTCTGGACTATGAGAATGAATTAAGAATAGTTTTTTTTTCTACCTCTAACTTCTGGGAACACTGAGGAGAACTAGATTTTTTTTTTCCTTAGATGTCTGGTAGAATTTGCCAGCGACCCACCTGAGCCTGGTGCCTTCTATTTTGGAAGGTTACTAATTATTAATTCAGCTTCTTTAAAAGATACAAGCCTATTGATATTGTCTTTAAAATTTTTTTAAAATATCTTACTTATTTCTTTGGTACAGGGTCTCACTACACAGCTCAGACTCATAGTGATCCTCCTGTCTCAGCTTCCCCAGCACTGGGATCACAGGAGTGCACCACCTCACCAGGTTTTATCGGGGACCGAACCCAAGTCCTTGAGCTTGCCAGGCAGGCGCTTAGTCTGCTGAGCTATCTCCCCAGCCCTGGTGTTGTCTTTGGTGCTCTGTTCTTAATTGATGACGCTGTCACTCATGCAGGTGCAAGATCTTGGCTACTCTTGAATCTACCTCTCTCCTACCTGTAACTACAAACAGATGTAACTGGCTGGGCTCCAGTGTCTCTCCTTCCAAGGCCCCTGAGGGCTTAGGAGCTGGATTTGGAAAAAGGTCAGAAAGTTTTCCCTGGGCTTCTCACTCTCGGTTGCTGCCTCCGCAGAAGGTTGAGTGCTGGTTATCCACAGCCCTGTCCCAGTCATCTGCACCCCTTGGGTCCACCTCGGATGACATTTACATAGTCAAATGCGGTTTTTATCTCTTTGTTTTTCCTCAAGGTTCAACCTTTAGATGAACCACAGAAGCCGTGTCTATGGTTACATCCTAGAAGGTAAACATCAGTCACAGTGGGTGGGGAGGTGGGGGAGGGGACACCTGCTTCACATGAGGATTCTGATGTGCAGTGAGACCCTGAGGGGGAGGAATGGAGGGTCCAGGGGCACAGAAGGTACCCGCATTTGGGGAACAGGGAGCGTGAAGAGGTAAAAACTTGTCATTCCTAAAGGCCCATCTATCAGTAATGTCCAAAGATGGCAAGCCAAGGGAGAGAAAGAAAGAAAATACTGCTAAATATCTCTCAAAATTTGAGAGGATGCAATCATCAGAATATCTAAAAATAAAAAAATTAAAAAAAAAAGATTTCACTGGGGAGAATTGAATTCCAAGTGGAATTGGGGGAAATTGTTTTTCACTTCTTTTTTTTCTTTTTGGAGGAACCAGGCATTGAACTCAGGCCCTAGCACTTGCCAGGGAAGCACTTATTCCACTGAGCCATCTCCCCAGTCCCTGTTTTTCACTTCAATCCCTTCTCAGCTATTTATTTTTCTAACCAAGTGCATATTTATTTATGTTCTTTGAGACAGGGTCTTGTTCTGTAGTTCGGGTTGGCCTTGAGCCCAACATGTACCCCAGGCTCACCTTGAATTTGTGGTGGTCCTCCTGCTTCAGGCCCCCAGGTTCTGGGATTACAGGTAGGTACACCCCAGCTGGCTTCTAAACACACTTATCACATAATCAAAACAAAAATGTTTAAATAATTTTTTTTAATGTACTTGGTACAGAGTCTAAAGGTCTCACTATGTAGATCGACTCGTAATGATTCTGTTTTCAGCCTCCCAGGCTCTGGGATTACGGGCACGCGCCACCACGCCCAGTTTCGGTCGCTGTCTCAGTGGGTCCCCAGGGTAGGGCTGGCATGGCATGCACGGGATCTAACCCTGGTCCTTGTGTCTGCCTAAGCAGGCACTTTAACCCACTGAGCTATCTGGCCAGCCCCAATAAGTTATTTTAGGTAGAAGTTTCAACAGAAGGATTTTTTTGAGTTGTCTTTGAAGATATTTTTTATTGAGGCCAATTGACATAATAAGCTGTGCTTATTTGAGGTATAAAATTCCACACTTTTTTGGTTTTGTTTTGTGGTGCTAGCTATTGAGCCCAAAGCCTTGAACACGCTAGGCAAATGCTCTACCCCTGAACCGCACCGAAGCCCGGCAATTTGACAATTTTGATACCTATTTACTCCTGTGAAGTTCACCACACTGAGGACAGCAAATGCATTCGTCACTCCCTCAAGTTGCCCCCCACTTTGTAATGATGCCCCTCCCCCGAGCCAACTGATGTGACCTTTGTCACTAGCGGTTAGGTTCTGTTTTCTAGGGTTTTATATGATGGAGCTGGGCACAGTGGTGCACTCCTGGAATCCCAGCAGCCAGAAGACTGAGACAGGAGGATCATGGGGGAGTTCAAGGCCAGCCTGAGCCACCTAGCAAGACCTTTGTCTCAAAGCAACCACCAGGGGGCCTGGCCTTAGCTCAGTTAAGTGGCTGCTTCCACAAAGCTGTCAGCCTCAGGTTGCTGGAGTTCGATCCCCACAACACTCCAGCCAGCCAAACCACCCCTGAGGGCATTCAGAGCAAAAAAACAAAACAAAACAACAAAAAACCAAAAGCCCTCAAAGCAACCACCATCACCACAGCAAAAAGCCAATACCATTTTATAGGATTGAATCTTCCACCACGTACTCTTGTTAAAAAATCTAGCTTCTTTCCCTCTGCATAACTGAGGTTCATCCACACTGTTGCTTTTTATTGCTGAATATTCCATTGATATATAATCATTAATCATAGTAACTGTTTTAATATTTATATTAATACAGTACAGTATATATTAATATATAATTAATCACTATATAATTAATATATAATTAATATACTATGTAGTATATAGTATACTATACATAATGGCTATGTCAATAGTTGGACTTGAATACGGACCACTTCACGGATTGGCGAAGCTCTGGGCGTGTCTGTGACGACGCTATCCCAGATGTGGGTGGCACCACAGCAGCTTCTAATCTGGGTGGAATAAAAAGGGAAAGGAGGAGGAAATGTTCCCTTCCTACTGCGGAGGCCCTCTGGTCTTCACCACTGCCCAGAGCTCGGCCTCCAGCTCCTTCAGGTTTTCCACACAGATGCGTTGGCTCCGAGACTCGCACCAGGGCCTGCAGGGAGCGCCTGGGCTCCAGCTTGCAGCCGCCCGCAGCCGCTCTGGCCTGCCTGGGCCTGCGCCCCATCTTGGGTTCTCTCACAGACTTTCACGGGCCCACTGGGGTCCTGCGAGCCTGCCATAAATCCCTTGGATCATTATAATTATGCCTAGATTTTATATTGATTCTACTCCTCTGGCAAGCCCTACTGTGTGGAGAGGCTGCTGTTTGTTCATTCCTTCACTGGTTGCTGGATAAAACATTTGGGCTGCCACAGATCTGGCTGGGCCCGGTGAGACTGCTGTGGACAGCCACGGGAAGTCTCCCCGCAGACATGTGTTTGCTTTCAGACGAGCGCTTAGGGCTGGACCAGCTGCACGAGAGGAGAAATGTGTTTGGCTTTAAAGAAACTGTCCAATTGCTTTCCAGAGGTTGCTCCATTTTTTACAGCGCATGAGAGACCCAGTTTGTCCACACTTTTGCCAAGACTTAGTACAATGAGTTTCTTTATTTCTACTCTTCTTCTTCTTCCTCTTCCTCTTCCTCCTCCTCTTCCCCCTCCTCCTCCCCCTCCTCCTTCCCCTCTTCCTCCTCTTCCTCCTCTTCTTCTTCATATTTGGTCTCACTATGCAGCTCTGACTCATGGTATCCTCCTGCTTTCAGCCTCCCCAGCACTGGGATTACAGGCCTGCGCCACCGCACCCAGACTGGCTGACTCAGCCCACCCTGGGGACGGGGTTGGCGTGGCATGTGGTGGCAGGATCGAACCGAGGTCCCTGTGCTGGCCCAAGGGGGCGCTATCTCGCCGGCCCCGCCCTTCATCTTCTGTTGCAGTATCTCAGTGTTGATTTGTGCTTCTCCGAGGACCAATAGTGGGGAGCGTCTTTTCACCCACTTACTTGCCATCGGTGTGTTTTCATTAGTAAAATATCTGTTCAAGTCTTTTTTCCACAGTGTGTGCGCAAGCGTGTGTGTGTGTGTATGTTGAACCTGGGGTCTTACAGGAGTTAGATGAGCTACCCCCCCAGGATTCATCCTGATTTGTTTTCTTTTTCAGAACTAAAGAACACAAGGGGGGATAAAAAGAATTAAGACGTATTATGTCCAGGTTACCTACTCCCCATGGAGTGTAATCGTTGTGTACTACAAGTGTGAACTGATAAGTTATTTTTTATTTATTTAATTTATGTATTATTTAATTAAATTAATTTCTTTCTTTTCTGATTTATTAGGGTATAATTGCAAAATAAATATTGTACGTATTCACGGTGTACAGCAAAAATGATACATGTACACATTGTGAAATTATTGTGTGCATGTGTATGTATTTGGTACAGGGTCTCACTACGCAGCTCGTACTTATTGTGATCCTCCTGCCTCAGTCTCCCCAGCACTGGGATTACAGGTGTGCGCCGCCACACCACACCACACCCTGTCTCGGTGGCAGCTGAGCAGGCCTGCTGGAAGGTCCACTGCAGCCTATGGGGGGATTGAACCCTGGCCCCTGCACCTGCCTAAGCAGGCACTTAGTCTGCTGAGCATTTTTTTTTTTTCTATTTTAGGGAAGGGTCTACAGGGTGTTCAGGGTCTCACTACTAGATCGTACTCATAGTGATGAGCCCGTGTACAGCCTCCCAAGAGCTGGGATTCCAGGCGCGTGCCAAGTCTCAGTTGTGTCCTCACACCCTGGGATCGCAACCCCTGCCCCTGCCCTGTTTGCAGGCGCTTTAATCCGCTGAGCTATTTGGCCGGCCTTACCTGTTTCTTTTCATTGTAGATAAATATTATTTACAAATTACAAAGATAGTGTTAAGAGCTCCCACATAGCCCACCTCCAGGTTCCGTATTACCAACATCTTACACTAATATTTTGCACAATTAGCCAACTAATCCTGGGTCATTAACACGCAAGTCCGTGCTTTCTTCATTTTTACCCAATGCTGCTTCTAGTCCCTGCAAGACACCGTGGCCCTGTGTCCCTAGGCCTCTTCGGCTGTGACCGTTTCTGAGACTTCCCTTGCATGTGACGTGGGCACGTTGTGGCACGTCGCTCGATTGTTGCGTGAAGCTCCTTCACCTGGCTCAGGCCCGAGGCAGGCGTTTCCATGGCGAAGGTGCTTCTCTCCCCTTCCACCCCGTGCTCTGCGGAAGGAGCCTTGGGGGAGGACAGCGGCGTACCCCAGCCACCCTGGTATCCGTGGAGAAGGGACCCAGGTGTGCCTCGGCCCGAGAGCCTGCAGGCGCTCCAGTCCCTGGTACAAGGCGGAGGCGAGCTGCGCTGCACCGCGTCCCTCCCTCCCGTGCACTTTAAACCGTCTCCACGTGACTTGAGCTTAATCCAAGCAAGCGTATGCAAATGGCTGTTGCGCCACACTGTTGAAGAACGTCTCCACGTGTTCGGTGCAGATGCCGTTTCTTTCCAAATATTTTTCCTCTGCAGTTGGTTGAATCTGCAGATGTAGAATCCGTGGATGCACAGCCCGGACTGTATAGACGCATCTTATTCGGGATTCTCGCACCAGAGAGATTCATCTGTTTCCCATTTATTTATTCAATTCATTATTTACATGCTCATAGACCCATAGGTATTTCTTTGTGTACTGCACCTAAATGCATATTTGTTTGCTTAGGTAGTTAGTTTTTTGTGGTAGGGTCTTGCTATGTAGCCCAGCTGGTCTTGAATCTGCCATGATATTCCCGCTTCAGCCTCGTGGATTACAGGCGAGTGCCACCAACCCTGGTTTACTTTAGTTCCTTGCTGACATTATTCCAGCGTTGGTTTTGTCAGGCGTGGCTCTTGAGTTAGTTTCCGCCTTTCTGTGTCACAGTACCACAGCTCTGGGCTGTCCTCCGTTTTGCTTGAGCACCGGCTCACCTCTGGCACAAGACACTCCGGGCATATGCTGTGAGTTTCCTTCCCAAGTCCTGAAAGCTGCCGTATCTCTCAGGGCTTCTGTTTGTTTTACTGGAATTATTATTCGAAGCTGAGAACTGGGCACTAGGCGTGCTCCTCTCCAAGGGTGTGGGTGCTCCAGCCTGTCTCAGGGGACAGAAAAGGAGCGCTGTGTGTGCGTCTGCTACCCACGCAAATATCGCTTTGTCCGTAAATCCTTCTACATGTGACCCTCTTTATCTGCATAAAAGACACATTGCCATTAATGCCTCTCAAAATCCTCCCACTCTGGGGCTGGTGAGATGGCTCAGTGGTCTAAAGCACCTAAATAAATAAAATTTTAAAAAATCCTCCCACTTATTTTATTTTTCATTTATGCATTTGGTACAGGGTCTCACTGCGCAACTCAGACTCCTAGTGATTCTCCTGTTTTCAGCCTCCCCAGCACTGGGATTACAGGGTGCTCCACCATGCCCAGACTCGGTTGCTGGCTCAGTGTGTCCGGGGGCAGAGCCAGTGTGGCACACGGGACCAGGGATTTTTTTTTTTATTTTTCAGAACCTGGGATTGAACTCAGGCCCTTGAGCTTGCCAGGCAAGTGCTTATTCTCCTAAGCCATCTCCCCAGCCAGGGATCATTTTGTTGTTATTGTTTTACATACCTGGCATTGAACTGTCTCGCGCTTGCCAGGCAGGTGCTGTGTGGCTGAGCAACACACCCCACCCCATCCCGGTCCCTGTGAGCCTCCTCATCCCACCCTTCTTGCCACTTTCTGGACTTGCTCTTTCGTGGGTGTCTTCGTGTTGCCGTGACTCCATGCAAAACATCTACCTTTCACAATCATTTTGACTTTGTGAAACCTCCAGAAGTCGCACGATGCCCGAGCCGGCAAGTGGGCAGGGCGAGGTCGTGCTGTAGTGTTCATGAGCCTGGCTTTCCGCTGGGTAGCGCTTGGTGGCAGCAGCCACTGGATTTTGATCATGTCTGACAAAGGCAAGGGAAAGCACCCGCAGAACTGCTTGGAAAAGTGGCAAGGATGGGGACAGATTGCTAGAGGCAGCAGAGGTTGTTTTGGAGGGGATTAATAACAGTCTTTTACTGTAATAATTTTTACAGTGTAGACATTCATTGTACATTTTGATGACCCTGTATATTAAGTCAGATGATTTTATGCTGGCATCTTCGTTTCTGATCCATGGGTCATTTTATAATTCTTGGTTTTCTCTTCTCTCTCTCTCTCTCTCTCTCTCTCTCTCTCTCTCTCTCTCTCTCTTGCTCTCGCTCTAAGACAGGGTCTCACTCTGCAGTCCATGCTGGCCTTGAGCTCACTGTGGAGCCCAGACTGACCTCCAGCTCATAGTGATCCTCCAGCCTCAGCCTCCTAGAATGCTGGGATTATATGAGTGTGTCACCACGCCTGGTTGTCTTTTCATTTTCTTCAGAATACTTTTTTTAAAAAAATGTATTTGGTACAGGGTCTCACTATGTAGATTGGACTCATGGTGATTCTTCTGTTTTCAGCCTCCCAGGTGCTGGGATTACAGGTGCACACCACTACGCCCAGTCTCAGTCACCCTCTCAGTATGCCCCAGGAGTGGGGCCAGCACAGCATGCTGGGGATCAAACCTGGGCCGTTGTACTCTGCTAAGCAGGTGCTTTAGTCTGCTGAACTATCTGGCCGGCCCTCTTCACAATGCTTTTTGAAAGGATTTTAGTTTATTTTGACAAAGTTGAGTTTATCAACTTGCCATTTTATAAATCTTTTTTTTTTAAATGTATTTGATTGTTGCAGGGTCTCACTATTCAGCTCAGAGTCCTGGTGATCCTCTCACTTTCAGCCTCCCCAGCGTGGGATTACAGGCATGCGCCACCACGTCTGGACTCTGTGGCCGGCTCAGCCAGCCCTGCGGGCAGAGCTGGCAAGGCGTGTGGTGCCAGGATCAAACTGCGGTCCCTGCACTTGCCTAAGCAGGCACTTTAGTCCGCTGAGCTATCTCACCAGCCCCTATTTTGCAAATCTTGTCAGCTTCATAGTTAAGAAGTCCTCCCCTAGCCCAATGTCTCGGTTACTCTTCTCTCGTTGCTGGGACAAATATCCGACATGCAGAACTAAGGAAGGAAAGGTTTATTTAGCTCACAGTCTGTGGAGGTTTCAGTCCATACTCTCAACTGGCTCTAAGGAAAAGTGGCACATGGCAGAGGGCGGCTGTTCCTGGTGGCAGAAAACAGCAAGAGCAAAAGGGAGGAGCAGTGGCAGCGGCGCAGAGGCCACGGCAGTCTGTCTGTCTGTCTGTCTGTCTTTTTCTTTCTTTGGTACAGGGTTTCCTTACACAGCTCAGACTCATAGTGATCCTCCTGTCTCAGCCTTTCCAGTTCTGGGATTACGGGCACGCCCCACCACACCTGGGGTTCCAGAGCGGGCACAGCATGTGGTACTAGGGATCGAACCCAAGTCCTTGTGCTTGCCAGGCAGGCACTTAGACCGCTGAGCTATCTCCCCAGCCCCAGCCTCCTTCCCTTATATTGAATTCAGGCTATCCTCCCCAGGGCAGGTGTAGCACCCACACCCATAGTCCCAGCATGGGATCATGAATTAATCCCAAACTCGAGAAGTCTGCCCCCTGACTGCATGAGGCTTTGGTGGGGGGGACAACTAGATGTAAACCATAGGACCCAACGTCATACATATTTTGCCTTATGTTTTCTAGGAGTTCTATAGTTGTAAGTTTTACATTTAGGTCTGTGGAGAATTCTTTTATATATATACCAAGGATCGATCTCAGGACCTTGAGCTCGCCAGGCAGACGCTTGTGCTGCTGAGCTATCTCCCCAGCTCATGGAGAAATTTCGAGTTAATGTTGGTACATGACTGAGACATGCTGTCTGAGAGATGTGACCAAGGTTTCTGTTTCAGCACATGGCACAGGACTGTCCCGGCGTGCTGCTGGACTCTGCTTTCTCCATTGAGCAGCCCACACCCAGGCGTGTGGGGTCTCTGTTCTGTTCCACTGAAATGTTTGTCTGTCTTTACACCAATACAGCACTATCTTGATCAGTGCAGTTTTAAAATAAGTCTTGAGGGCTGACAAGATAGCTCAGCAGGCTAAGCTACTGCTTAGGGAAGCAGAGTGACTGGGGTTCGATCCCTGGCATCACATGCTGCGCCAGCCCTGCCCCCAGGCACACCGAGCCTCTGAGACCTGGCGTGGTGGCACTCGCTGGTAATCCCAGTGCTGGGCAGGCTGAAAACAGGATGATCACCAAGAGTCTGAGCTGCGTAGTGAGACCCTATTCCATCACATTAGAAAATAATGGGGCCTGGCCCTAGCTCAGTCCTTTCAGTGGCTGCTTCCACAAAGCTGTCAGCCTCAGGTTGCTGGAGTTCGATCCCCGCAACTCTCCAGCCGCCCAAACCTGCCCTGAAGGCATTCGGAGCAAAAACAAAACAAAACAAAACCTTATTCCATTTTTGGAGGCCAGGGAGATGGCTCAGTGGAATAAGCGCTTGCCTGGCAAGCTCAGGGACCTGAGTTCAATCCCCGGTACCACCAAAAAAAAAAAAAAAAGTTAAAGAAAATAATAATAAAAAGATAAAATTAAAAATAAGTAAGTCCAGAGACCCAAAACGAAACTGGATTCTCTTGGGCACTTTCTTCTGGGGGTACTGAGGTCTTGAAGTGTAAAGTGGCTCAGCCTGGGTGAGAGTCTCAGGCCCTCTCACGGAGCCAGGCCCCAGTGGGGATACACTGTTGCACCCCAGAAGTTCCTTGGGGGGTAGGGTGAGAGCACTTGTAGAGCAGCTAGAGGCCAGGGTGTGTGTTGGACCCTGTCTCTGTCTCCCAGGGTGGTTTGTGGCAGCACGTGACCCAGGACTCAGTTTATTGCTCTGTGCAATGGGAATCTTTGTCCCAACAGTCTCTGGGAAGGTGGAGGGCCTGAGTCTCAGGCTCTAAGAATCTCCGCACTGGGGCCAGGGGCTTGGGAGAGATGGTGAGAGAGGCAGAAGGGAGCTTAGCTGCCCTTTAAAGTCCCTCTTGTCCCATTCCTTCTCATGCAGATCTTATCTCTGGGTGCAGCTTCCCACAGGGCGCCCCAGGACCCCAAGGGGGGGCAGATCAAAGGGCAGACGCCCTGACAGGGGAACCTGAGCTGTCTCTTTTGTGTCCTGGCAGGCCCACTGCCACAGGACAGCAGGAGGGGAGCCCTGGGCCCGGGCCTGGGTGGTGGGCGGGGGTCAGCAGCGAAACCAAATCTGGGCCATTCACTGTGGACAAAAGGAAGGGGCTGGAGAGGGGCTGGGCTGCTGTGGACAGGGCTGCCTGAGGCTGCAGACTCCTGGCTCAGGCTCTCTGCGGGCACAGGTGGGACCTGCAGGATGCGGGTGTGGCCCCCAGCCCTCTTCCTCTGGGTCTGGGTTAACTGAAGCCAGGAGGGGCCCGGGAGCAGAGTTGAGGACTGCAGCTCCTCCGTTCATTCCCACCCCACCCCAGGCTCTCCCCGTTCCCACCACCCCCACACCCTGGCTCTCCTGGGAAAGCAAGCAGCTACTTGGGTGTAACCTTATCCTGGGCTCCAGGCTCCCCCACATCTGGAGCCCCAGCTGCTGACGGCCTCTTTTCGTGAGTGGAACGAGGGGCGGCAGCTGTCCGTCAAGCTGTCTGGGCTACAGGCGGCGCCCGGCTCTGTAGGGCAACTGGGAGTATCCGGGTGTCACCTGCCCCTGTAGTGACTTGGGGCCATACAGTTGATGCTAGAGTTGGGGGTGGAATAGGGCCAGTTTTCCATCCCAATGTTGATCTGAAGTCAAGGGCACCAGAGCTAGAACCCCAAACCGGGGTGTCCCCAAGTCATCCACTGGGATGGAGTGAGTCCCTTCAGGCTGGGCTCAGGGCTGGGGCTGGGTGGGTAAGCCCAGGAGCAGGAGGCTGTGCTGAGACCAGAGTTCAGGCCCTGGTTTTCCAGGGGCCCAACCCCCCCTATGACTCGTTGCTGTCATCATCCTCTGAGCCCCCAACCCAAACCCGCAGCAGAGAGACCGATCCCCCCAACACAGCCCCTTCAGAGATTCTGCCCCACGGTTCCTGTGGGCCTGGGGCACTCTGCTCCGTCTCATAGGCTGTGTCCCCTTCCGAGGGTGACGTTGGAATAATTTACTTCCAACTCCACAGGCCCGAGGCTCCGGTTCTCCTGCTGGATGCCAGCCTGCGGTCTGAGGCAGGAGGATCGCCGTGAGCCTGAGGTAGTCTGAACTCCACAGCAAGACACTGCCTCAAAAACCAAAAACAGATCCAAGGGAAACCCAGGAACACTTGGAGGAGGTGGGACGCTTCAAGCCTGGCCCCTTGGGATTTTGACCAAAAGCCAGGTGGAGGAGGGAGGGGAAAGGGCAGCTCTGGTGGAGGGAGGAGTCCATGAACAATGTGGCTGTTGATTCAGGCTGCAGACAGAGACCAGGGAGCAGGCAGGAGGGGGCGTCGGGGACTTGGAAGGACATGATGATATCTTGTCACCGACACCTCCGGAGAACCTTGTTTCCATCTCTGTTCCTTCTCCCACCACAAACCAGACCCTGGGAAAGCAATTCTTCACCAGCAGAAAAGGGACCTCAGGGTCTGAGAGAGGAGACGGGGACACAGACAGCAGTGCAGTCACCTGGAATGCAAACTAGGAGAAGAAATAGCGTCCGTCCGTCCTTCCTTCCTTCCTTTCTTCTTTCTTTCTTTCCTTTCTTTTTCTTTCCTTGGGTATTTGAGGCAGAGTCTTGCTATGTACTAGTTCAGGCTGGCTATGAGCTTACTTTGTAGCCCAGGCTGGCCTCAAACTCACAGGGATCCTCCTGCCTCAGCCTCCCAAGTGCTGGGATCACAAGCGTGCACCACTATACTAAAGAATAGGGTCTTTCCAGAGTGAAGGGTGTGTGGGTGTGTGAGGTAGTGAGACGAGTCCCTGTGCTCCAGAAGTGGGGTACCAGAATGCACCCCGAAAGGGAAAGAAAAGCACCTTCCCGGCTCCCCCACCTGTGTGCTCAGCCTGAAAGCAGCCCTAGCCCAGATTCTTAGCCTCTCTGCAAACAAGAGCCACCAGCTTGCTTCTGGCCACCCAGTTCTGAGCCAGCCTCCGTGCTCACACCCTCCCACCTGGCACAGGGACCCTCAGGTGGCCACAGAGGTGCCATGGTGCATCGCAGGCAGCGGCCTCCCGGGCGGCGTCCATGTGCTGAGCTCAGCAGACCCAGGCCCCTGCCCCACTCTCTCACTGCTCCGCACGCCTGACCCCAGCTGTGCGCCCTCCACCACACCAGACACAGTCCCAGACAGCTGTACAGCTGGCCGGCTCGCCTGTGGGACAGCGGCCCGGGAAGGAGGGCGAAGAGACGTCACCTCAGACCAACAAGCTCAGCCCCCGCCCTGGCCCACGCATCCACTGTTGTCGGAGATCTGAGCAAGCAGTTTCTTCCCTGCCTGCCGCGCCCCCAGGTCCGCTGTGGACTCATCCCTGGCCCTTTCCCCCACCCTGCCTTGGCCCCAGCCATACAGCCCGCTCCTCCGTGTAGCTGCAGTCCTTCCTTGCTTCCTGTTCATTTTTAAATTGCTTTTGAGACAGGGTCACAGCCATCCTCCTGCCTCGGTCTTCTGAGTGCTGGATTATAGGCGTGCACCGCCAACGCCCCTCTCGTATGTGTTTAGAGACACAAGCAAGATACAAACCTTGCCCCCAGTGTGTCCCACCTTGCTCTGTCACCCTCTGGCATGGCTGCTTGGCTCACTGCTGTGGCCACTGCTAGCTGGGCCCCACCGGCCTATGGCCTCCCCAGTCGCCCCAAAGAAACAGGAAAGGAGACCCCAGGACTGGAACCAGAAGAAATGGTCTGGAGGAAGCTTGGGGACCTTCCTGTCCCATGGGTGCAACATGTACCCCGGCTGCCACCACTGTCCCTATTCACTGACTATGTGCAGCCACCGAGGTCTTTTCTTCCCTGCTGTGAGATGACAGTGACAGAGCAGCCACCAGTGTGGATTCCAGAAAAGACAAAAGGAGGTGACACCTGCTGGCACACAGCAGCTGCTCAAGTGCCCCCAGCTAGTGTGAGGACAACAGCAGGTGCCAGGCATCTAAAGGGGCTAGGAAGGTGACAGAGCAGCATTTGCCCAACTCTCTCAGGAGGGTGAACCATTGAACCACCCAAGGAAGCAGGCACCAGGCTGCGCCCAGGTTCTCGCAGCCCTGACAGATGCCGAGGACACAGGGTGACAGGCGCACCCGGGGCAGGGGTGGGCATGGAAGGGTAGGGGCCTGGGCTGTGGGAGAAGTGGGCAGTTACATGGGCAGGTGACAGAGGCTCCCCTAGGACCAGGAGCTGGGACAACTGAGGGATAATGGGGATGCTATGGGAGGCTTGAGGCCAGGAAGCCGCTGTTCTGTGGCTCTGGGGAACAGGAGAAGAAAACGGATTCTAGCTTTGGCACAGCCAGGCCTTGTGGTGATCACGCAGGATGGCAAAGAAGGAGCCAGAGAAGTCTCACAGAGATCCAAGCCAGGTCCGATGGACAGACAGACGGACAGAAAGACATCCAAACTGCCGCCTCCAGGAGAGCCATGCTTGTGAATTATTAAAGGAGGGGGCAGGGCTGTGAGAGCTGGCACTGCGTCTCCACCTTTGAGATTGGAGCAGTATGAGCCCCAGGAGGAGGTTGGAGCTGCGAGGGAGGGTCTGTTTCCTGCCAGGGCCAAGCTCTGGTCTGGCCACCAGCCCCTGCCAGCTCCTGAGGGCGCAGGACCGAGAGGAGCTAGCCCTGTCACAGTAACTCCTGCCAGCCGCCTATCATTTCCAGCACTGAGTGGCTGCTGCAGGTGGCTGGGCACTGGCTTTAGCTCAGAAGAGCTTCTTGAGGGAGGCAGGTGAGGGGCACCTGACCGAGAGTCCCCACGAGGGCTCAGCCCTTGCAGCTGCCCTGCCCTCCCCAGACCCCAGCTACCAGCTGTGACCGCTGCGGGCCCAGCCTTTGGCCACAGCTACTGAGACGAAAGATTTGGGGGGCACCCAGGTAGGGTAGGGACAGGAAGGGGGGACTGCGGAGAGCACCTGGAACTTGCAAGGGCTGGGGGGCTTTGGCCTCTGCGGGCTTTAGCAAGCTTTGTCCTTGCTGGTGGCCTCAGTTTACATAGAAGGTGATGGTCTGGGGCTCACTGCAGTCTTTTCTGACCCTCATGATTGTCTTCAACTGGACAGACAGTACACTTGAGAAAACTGAAGGGCGGGGCCAGGGAAATGACTCAGTGGAATAAGCGCTTCCCTGGCACGCACAGGGCCTGAGTTCAATCCCCGGTTCAAAAAGAAGAAAGAAGAAAGAAAAAAAGAAAACTGAAGGGTCACAATCCCAGGTGAGAGCTCCCAAGAGACAAATGAGAAGAATTGGCCCAGCAAGGAGGGTGCCACTCTGCAGATCCCCTGGGCAGGACACCCTGGACTGTGCCCGCCATCCACTTCCAGGCTTTGATGGTGGAACAGCAGGCGGCGCCTTGCAGTGGGGACTTTTTGTGCTGTGGCCGTCAGCAAGGTTTGGTCCCTGGCCTCATGACAATGGTTTATCTGTCCTGGGGGACAGCAGGGACAGTCCCAGCTGTACTCCAAGTGCGTGTGAACCTCAAAATGGATCAGCAGGAGCAGAGATGGGACCACCCAGCAGCTTTGGGGGACACATGGGACCAGGAAACCACCACCCCACCCAGCCTGGCTCCCCGTGCCCTGGGACTGAAGGAGGAGGGCCTGCCCACCGCAGGGCACAGGGCGACAGCGGCTGCATGTGCGGCACGTGTGCCCAAGTCCCAACGCGTCCGCCTTGGCACGGAGACGAGCACTGGCTCTTGAAGGAGCCAGAGAGCGCGGTGGGCCCACAAGTCCGCGCCGGCCACTTGGGTCTCCTGCGGGATGACAGGTGCTCAGAGGGCTGTGAGGCGTCTCCAGCTTGGGGGGCTGCGCTCTGAGCTCCAGAAAAACCCCAAGGGGCCCGCCCTGCCTGCTGGTCCCCGGGCCTTCTGTCTGCCCTTGATCCCTTGCCCTGGCGCCCCAACAACTGGCCGACCGGAGAATGCAGGCCCTGCCAGCTGTCCCTGTGACATCCATTCTCCGCGGTGGGGTCTGGCAGCCCCGCCCATCCCAGCTCCGGCCCCTCCTCACGCCCCACCCCAGCAGGGAACAGGCTCCGAGGCAGCTGGAAGCCTCCCATGCAGTCTCGGTCTCGGGGTCTCGTGGAAGCACGGGGTCTTAGGGTTTTAAGCCTTAACTACAAGCTGGCAGGGACCAGGGTGACAAGAAGCTGCACTCCCAAGATACCCTGGGAGGAGTCCTAGGCCCAGCCTAGCCTAGCCCAGGCCAGAAAAAAAAAAAAAAAAAGGAAATCTGCTTATTTGCATATCACTGACGTCTGATTTGCATACATTTCCTGATTGGTCATTTCTAAGCAACCCCAGAATTCTAGTTCCAGGTGCTGGACCTTTTCTCACACCTCTCTCCAAGGCCCTCTGTCGCATCACCCCCAAAGGCCTCTCTGTGTCTCTCACTATTAATGCACAACTTTACTTAACTCAGCCTTGGGGGCCTGCCCATTAGCTCAGTTGTTTAAGTGCCTGCTTAAACAAAGCAGTCAGCCTCAGGGAGCTGTGGTTCGAACCCAGATACTCACAGGAAACCAGAAATGTCCTGAAGGCATTCACTTCAGTCCCCACCAAGAATCTTTCCTTGCCCTTGTCCTCCATAAACACTCACACTTCTTCACCTTTGCATATGCCCCCCCCAAACTCCTACACATGCTTCAAAGCCTACCTCGTGTCACCTCATGTGTGAACTCTTTTTACCAGACAAAAACAATTGCTCTTCACTCCGCGCATCCAGAGGGTTGGGATCACAGAGTGTGGGGAAAGGCAGGAGAAGGCACTCATCTCTTTAGATGTACCCCAATTCTACATGTATAAGGAGGAGCCAAGCACTTTGTTCAAATTACATATTATATTTATTTGGGGGTAAAGATTATAGGCCCTAGAGTCAGAGAAGCTGCCTCCACTCCTCCTTGCTGTGTGCCTTTGGGCAAGTGTCGCAGCCTCTCTGGACCCCATTGCCTTGACTGTGCCACAGGCTTGCTGTGGTGAGTTAGGAGGACCTGAGCAGCTTACACGTGTGGCTTGTCCTTGGCTCACTGAGCTGCAAAGATTTGTGAGGCGCAACGGCGCTCTGGGCATGCTCTGCCTCTCCTTGAATGGAGTTCTTTACTTTATATTTTATTTTATTTATTGCTTCAAGATAGGGTCTCACTATGTAGCCCAGGCTGGGCTCAAAGTCACCCTGATCCTCCTGCTTCAGCCTCCTCAGTACTAGGATCACAGGTGTAAGCCACCTTGCCCAGCAGGACTGGAGATTCCCTGAGGACCAGGCAAGGTCCTTGTTATCCACAAGATGTCAGGACAAGAGGACAGACCACTCACAGCAAGGATCTGAGATAACTGGAAGAAGGCGACCAGAAGAGTCCCCGGAGCTGCCCAGCGCCGGCTGGTCTGTGACTCCACGCTGGCTCGGTTCCTTCTCGCAGCACGCCTGGCCCTCAGCGATACTGTTCCGCCTCAGTGTAGGGAAAGTGAGACTGCGATGGGGGAGGGCTTCCTTACAAGCTACCACAGGGAGCCAGGACTAAAACTCACCTCTGAGCATGGGGCGCAGGCCTGTGATTGCAGCCTTCGCTAAACTGAGGCAGGGGGATTGCTGTGAGTTCGAGGCCCGCCTGGTTCCTGGGCCGCACAGTGGAAGCCCGCGGGGCTCCTCCGCTTGCGCAGGAAGTCTGCCATACCCGGCCCCGTTCAGTGGGGGCCTGGCCCCTGGCCCTGCGGCGGACCTGGGCGTCTCCGGGTAGGAGTCCCAGGGTCTCCCGCAGCAGGCCTGGTCCCCACGTGTTCCCGGACACTCTGGGAGTGGGTAAACCGGGTGACTGGGGGGATGGCGGACCTTCTCTGTCCAAGAGCCTGCCAGGCCTGGGGGTCACTGGGGGCAACGAACTTCATGAGGACAGTTGTCCCAAGGTGGTGACACCTGCAACCCAGGGCTGGTCCTGCCTCCAAGGACCCCAGTGAGCGTTGGGCACCAGGAAAGTTGTGCCCTGGGATTGGGGAGGGTAAGGCGTGGGAGAGCCCGCGTCCACCCAGGCTGCTGGTGTGAGGACGGTTCGGCAGGACCAGGGAGCTGAACTGATGCGGCCCTGCTTGTGCCCCACTGGAGTGCGGCAGAGGGTCTGCCCGAGCCCGGCGGACCGCCCCCCTCGCCAACTGGGCTACGGCGCAGTGGCGACCCCTGGCGGCCAGAGGAGGTGCTGACCTCGTTTCAGAGTCTGCGAGGCGGATGGGGAGCCAGGGTCGCCCCGGGACCCCGGCCCAAATCGAGTTTCCAAGCGTCCTGAGAGTCAGCGCCCACCGAGGCAGTCATTTTAGGTGGGGGAACTTGGGAGGCTCCCGTGTCAACCCCAACTTTATTGCTGAAGTCAACAGAGGGGCGAGGATTGGGCGCAAAAGGCACTGGGATGTGGGGGGGCTGTCCTTAGCCACATGCACCCCCGTAACCCCAAGTGAGCCAGGCATAGCTGACAGCACAAACACAGCTTCTGTGTCTCTCCGCACCTCTCCCCGTCCCGCTTCTGCTCCTCCCCCGCCCCCTGAGCCCCCCACTCCGTCTCTATTAATTCCGCCCCCCCCAGTCTCCCCGCCAACCTCCCCCACCCGCTCCAGGGTTCTGGGCCCCCGACCACCTTCCTCCTGCCAGCCTCCCTCTCCAGCTCCAGGTCTTCTACTTTTCTTATTTGTTCCCAGGAAATGAAAACTTTAATTTCTTTCTTTTCTTTTTTTATTAACTTTATTGGATTCTCTTTTTAATTACAAACCACAGTACTACATGTTCTTCCTAACCGCTTCAACCAGAGGTGTGGGAAGAGGAAGACGAAGCCCGTCCTCTCTCTGCCTTCACCGCGGCGGCCCCGGGGGCAGGCGCCCGGCTGGAGCCGGAAGCGGGGGGCGTCCCGGGACGCGCTGCGCCAGGCTTACGGTCCGCGACCGGCCTCGGCGGGGACCAGACCGCGGCAGGTGGGCTCCTCCGGGGAGGGCTCTGAAGAGGGACGTTTCAGCGGCGCCCTGTAGAGGGCGCTGGCCACTACAGGAGTTTGAACCTTAAGTAAGGGCACAAGAAAGCCACTGCAGCTGGCCGGGCGGCGAGGCCCAAGGACATTCAGGTGTCCACTAGGTGGAGAACAGGGGAGGACCGGGGCAGTGTGGCTATCAGGAGACAGACTGGGTGAGCAGATGAGTCGGTGGGTGGACGGACGGACGGACCGACGGTCAGACAGACAGACAGATTTTTTTCCTTTCAAATAAAAATGGTCTCAGACACCACACGCAGCTCTACCCTTGTTTTCTTTCCTTCCAGGTCTTCCAGGTCCGACCCCAAAGGGTGAGATGTTCATTCTCTGGGTCTCAGCCCTTGGCTGTTAATCGATCTTTTTCTTTTCCTAATCTGAAGGGTACAAAAAATAAAAAAATAAAAAATCACAAAAATGTAAGCAGCCCAAAGCAAGCAGTGTTGGATTAGAACTCAAAGTCTGTCGGAACTCTCCTGAGTTCGCACTGCTAAGTGATAGGTCTGGGGGATTGGGGGACGAGTGTGCCGTGGATTCCTACATAAACAAGGAAGCCCCTCTCCCGGAGCGGAACACAGCTCCTCACCTCTCGGCTGAGGGCTGCACTGAACGGCTTCCTCGAAAGGGCACCTCCTGGGAGGGGACACAGACTTTGCAGCAGACGTCTTCCTCCAGGGGCTCAAGGTCAGCACCAGGCCGGGCCCTTCTTGTGACCTGGGGCAAGTGGCACTGACATCGCCCCGCGGGGCCCGCAGCGCAGCCCATAAGGAGCCAGGCGGATCCCAGGAGAGCGGGGACTCCCGGGGCCCCTCAGACTACCGGGGTCACCGAAACCAAGGGCCACAGGAGACGCTAGGAGCAGTGAGGGGCCTGGGATGGGTCTTGGAACAGAAAAGGAACATTAGATCTAAAAACCCAAAAACATGAAGACAGAATGGGTGATCTATGGTCCTGGCTCATTGTGTGTCAACACCCGCCCACCCACCCTGAGCCCTGTGTCTCGAGGACATGAGCCATTAATCCAGGCGTGGGGCTGAGGTGTAGGCGAGAACGCTCTGTGCCGGCCGTTCACTCGGGTTTTGGTTTTGTTTTTGTTTTTCTGTAAAATGAGAACTGTTCTAAAAAATATAACCCATTAATTTTTAAAAATATGCATCTCATTGTTGTTTGAAATTGTGTGTCCCCGGCTCTTGATGACAGCAACTCCTTCTCCTGCATCTTCTGTGACTCCTGGTTTATGACGCTGCCTGTTTTTATTTTTGTCTCTCATTGGTTTCTCTTCTGTTTTTATAGGAAGATATTAATTATTTGTTACACATGTTGGGAATATTTTTCAGTCTGTTTCTCTTTTTGTTTTTGGAACATTAATTTTTCAAAACCAAGTATCTCTGTCCTTCTTGTCCCCTTTTTATGGCGTCTCAAGTTTCTTGTTTTTTCCGAAGAGCTGCCTCATCTCCCGGATGAAAGGATGAGTCTTCCGGCTGGGTGTCGGGGTGCACAGCTGTGATCCCAGCTACTTGGGAGGCTGAAGCAGGAGGATTGCAAGTTGAAGGACAGCCTGGCAACTCAAGGAGACCCTGTCCCAAAGCAAACTTTTTAAGTTTTAATTAATTAATTAATTAATTAATTTAGCGGTACCAGGGCTTGAACTCAGGACCTTGTGCTTGCCAGGCAAGCACTTATTCCACTGAGCTATCTCCCTATCCCTCAAAGCAAACTTTTTAAAATGCCTAGGGATGCAGTTCAATGATCCTTGGGTTCAAGCTCCAATACCACAAAACAAGGCTTCTAAATTTTCTCCTGATATTTTTAGCTTCTTCTAATGTATTTATTTTAGATCTTTAATCCATCTCGGAGCAGTTTTGTAGATGACGTCAGATGGGAGGGAGGATATGGCTTTCTTCCCTCCAGATGCAGCGCTAACACGACAGCACCATTTACTGAACAGAGTTGACTTTCCCCCTAATTTGAGCTTCCCCTTGGACAGCTGGGTCCCATGTGGCTCCTCGGCTGTGCTGCGGGAGACCTCCTGCTCCATGTGCTCCCAGCACCCCGCCTCAGCCCGGCGTGGTGGTACACACCTGTAAGTACAGCACTCAGGAGGCTGAGGCAGGAGGACCACCTAGAAAGCCCCTTCTTAGAGGTGGTGCCCACGGTCCCCAGTCTCCCCAGGGAACCACTCTGCCACTCACCCTTTCCCACCACCGCATCCCCTATATGTCAGGCGCTGGGCCAGGGAAGACTCTTCCTGTCTTCTTGGAATGCTCAGTAAAGATGCTTGGGCATAGGTAATTCTGGTTAGAGTGACAAGTGAGGAGTCCATTCTGTTTCAGAGAAGCCTTGGGAGGAAGTGACGCCCACCTTGGGTGAGAGTCAAGCAGGAAGGGAGAGCAGGCAGGGAACAGCATATGCAAAGCACAGAGTCCCTGGTGGGAGCCTTGTGTGCTGGAGGTCACAGCAGAGGGAGGTGGGGGAGCTGTGGCTCATGACCAGTGACAGTGTCCTGCTGAGCAGAGGTGCAACTGGGCATGGGGTTAGAGACACCAGCGGCCAGACAGCCACAGGGCTGGGGCGGGGGGCAGAACAGATTTGTAGAGCCCTCGAATGGGTACTCCAGCCCACAGTTTCTGCCCTTGGCAGCTGCAGAGTTTGCACGCGGATTGGCCGGTGTCCACGTGGCCTCCTGCTCTCTTTCCCCTCCTCCAATTTCTTAGGCCTGACGGCCATGGTGGACCCTCTGAGACCCGCTGCACTGGACCCCCCTTCAAGCTGCGGCTGCACCCAGATACATTCCCTTCTGCCTCGCCTCCTGTCCACTGAAACACGAGGGGGCGGACCTAGGGCACAAAGAAGGGTAACAAGGCTCCCAAGCAACATGGAGGGAAAGGCTTCCCTCCGACCCATCCAGCGGCCCTTCAGCTCGGATTGGATTTGGAATGTGAAGGTAGCCTGATCTACTTCTTCCACCCAACCCTCAGCAGTGTCTGCTGCTCCCCCATCACCACCCAGGGGTGCCCAAGAGGAAGAGCAGGTCAGCAGGTGTGCGCCAGGAGGGGCGCAGGACGAGTGGAGTCGCCATTATCCCTGCCTCGGCCGCCAGGCGTCGCTGCTGGCCTTGAAATGGAACACGTAGCTGGGTGGGCGGATGCTGCAGGACCCTCTGCCGTGTGTGTGTGTGTGTGTGTGTGTGTGTGTGTGTGTGTGTGTGTGTTGCGGGGCGCAGACGGGTAGCACCTGAGCAGATTTAGCAAGAGGACTAGCCCTTCCCGAGGTGGGATGGGAAGACTCGACTCTGGAAGTGGCTGTCACTTTGCATTGTGGTCTCTGTCTCTCGGTGAGGATGCCAAGGGGCATGTGCCCCTGAATGCAGGCCTGCGGGCCTGCCCCATCCAAAGGTGAGGACGGGTGCTGTGGGGCCCCGGGGCGCCCTTGTCTCCGCGCACCCTGCGCCTCTCCTTGCACACTTGGATCCAGAGTGAGCCATTTCACAAACGAGGAACCAGCTTCTCCGTTTCATACCTCAGGCCCTGGACCCTCTCCAGCCAAACCCACTTCCCCCGACAGAGCTGCCTTTCGAGAAGCTCCCCGCGCGACAGCGACTCTTGGAAGTTTGTGTTCAGATGAGGAAATGAGACTGTAACAGCGGACGGCATTCATTGAACACTTACTATGTGCCAGGAACAGACATTGTCATGACTGCCATGAAGACTGGGGCAGAGGGGCGAGGTCACGTGCTCAGGACACCGAGGCAAATCCGGGGTGGGGACCAGGCGATCCTGCTCCAGAGCCCAAGTGTCCAGCAAGCCCCAGAGGCGCAGACGTATTTCACACTTAAGTCTTTATGTCTTGGTGGCCCCGGCAGGCGGCGCGAGCGCACGCGCTTTCCCCGAGTGCCCATCAGGGGGCGCGCGGAGCCCACGCGCCAGCACCCACCACGGCGGCGTCGCCTCTCCATCGCCCCTGGCGGCGCTGCTGCGGACCGCAGTGACGACCTGGGGCCAGCTGACAGGTGGCCCGGCAGTCAGACACTGACCCGGTGCCAGGTGTTGGCTCCTCGCCAGGTGCCCCGCAGTCTAGTGGCCTCGCTCAGGCCCTGTGTTCTCCCCCTGCCCCTCACCTCCCCGGTGCGACGCGAAGATGCGGCGCGGCTGCTCCTGTGCAGAGCCTGGCTCTTTGCAAAGCTCTTCCTCTTCCAGACAGCGGCAGCAGGCCTGGGTCTCTCCGCCTCCGCCTCCACTATCGCGTCCTGAGGCGGCGGGAGACCCCCTACGAAGAGGCGGCAAAAGGATCGGAGAGAGTGGGTACCACCCGGAGAGGCCCTCAGAGCCAGACCCTAGCCAGGGGCTGCTGGATCGCACCCAGCCTCTTCCAGACTGCCTGCCGTCTCTGCCCTTGCCCAGCGACATCACCCCCTCCCCGCCCCCGCCTGGCCTTCCCACTGCTGCCGGACCTTTCTGCCGCTTACTGCCCAAGACGCACCTGGCCCTGCTTAGAACTCCTAGCAGGACGCGGTGGACAAACTGAGCATTGACAATCTTCGGAGGCTGAGGCAGGAGGATCAGCATGAGTTGGAAAGCAGCCTGGGTAGCGAGTTCAAGGCCAGCCTGGACTACACAATGAGAGCCTGTCTCCAAAAAAAGCCTTATAATCAAAACAAAAACAAACACCTTAATCACAGAATAAATCCACAAACCAGTCAGTGGACCCACGAAGCCCTGTGCCACCCAACCCTGCACTGCCCACACCTCTGGTGGCCTGTGTCCGCCCAATGTCCTCACACTGAGCCTTCTTCTCTTCTTTGAGGCACCAAGGCGTCCTGGGCTCAGGGCCCCGAAC
The DNA here is from genome assembly GCF_000260255.1 of Octodon degus. Classification (NCBI taxonomy): domain Eukaryota; kingdom Metazoa; phylum Chordata; class Mammalia; order Rodentia; family Octodontidae; genus Octodon; species Octodon degus. The sequence continues at coordinate 6,315,965 of NW_004524632.1, read as the reverse complement.
CTGCCAGTCCCTGTGCCCGGCCCCTCCCGGCACCCAGGCCTCCTCCTCCTGCCTGCTCCTGCTCCCTCGGATCCGGCTGTTCCCGCTCCGCACCACCTGGCAACCTGCACACCTCCGGCGTCTGTGCTCGGCTGGCTCATCTCTGCCTCCCTCATGATGCCAATTCTCCGAGGGTCTCAGGACTCAGACTCCTGGTTCGCAGCTCACCCCACACCCAGCCCAGGGCCGGACATAAAAGCCAGCGCCTGATCACTATTTGGGGAACAGATGAGCCTTTCATCTGGTCCACCTCAGAGCCTTCTCCGGCTTCTTTCATTGAGGGCCTGTGCTGGAAGCCTCCCCCACCCCACCCCACCCCTGAGGTCCCCACAGCCCTCCTCTGCACTCGCAGCTCGCTGCTGAGCCCCTGGTCTGCTTTACGGTTTCCCTGTGAGGGACCCCCGCAGAGAGGACCTTGACACTAGACCTGCAAACCGCCATAGGAGGGGCAATCTGCAATAATGTCCACTCTCGAGATGTCCAGCGTGCCCAATGTCAGCTGTGGCCACATGCAATAGGTCCTGTGGTCCGTCTTCTGCACTGGGGGCAGGCAGAGGAACCAAGCCCCAGGGTCACTCTTCTGTCCCTCCCTTGTCAGGGAGCTGTCCCCAGTGTGTGGCCAAGTCCCTCCTTCCTTTTTTTTTTTTTTTTTTTTTATTTATTTGAGAGAGAGAGAGAGAGAGAGAGAGAGAGAGAGAGAGAGAGAGAGAGAGACAGAGAGAGAGAGGCCAGCTCAGCCCACCAGGGGGCGGGGCTGGCTGGCATGTGGTGCTGGGGGATTGAACCGCGGTCCCTGATGCTTTGCTAAGCTTGCTCTAAGTAGGTGCTCTAGACCACTGAGCCATCTCTTCAGCCCCAAGTCCCTCCTTCCTGACACTGCCCATGTGCGAGTTTTTTAGTGTGGCCCAGGGGCCCCTTGCATCCGCAGCCCTCAGCCTGTGTGCTCTGGATCTTGAGGGGTTCCCTCCCTCTGCCCTTCCCCTCTCTTGGAGAAACAGTGCAGACTCAGGGGTGCTGCCCCTGCCTCCCTCTGCGCAGGCCCCAGTGGGCCATGCGGCCACTGCCAATGCCAGGCCCCATGTGGTCTCCGCCCTAGTGGATTCCCTCACTTTCTGGCTCCCTCTGGGCTCACTTCTTCCTGGTGAATTCTCCAAAAGCTTCTTCTTGTTTCTGTTGAGATGGGCTCTTCCAGTGTAGTTCCGGCTGGTCTTGAACTAACGGAGATCCTTCTGCCTCAGCCTCCCAAGGGCTGAGATTAGAGGTGTGAGCCACCATACCTGGCTCCAAAAGCTTTCTAAAGGCAAATCTGACTATGACTACAATCACCAGCCTTCTAAAAACCTTTCAAAGGTTCCCAGCCAGGCATGTGAAGCACACCTGTCACCCTAGTACTCAAGAGGCTGAGGCAGGAGGATTTCTGTGAATTTGAGGCCAGCCTGAGCTGCATAGCAACACCCTGTCTCAACCTGCCCCCCCAAACAACAATACCTTGCAGAGGTTCCCATAGACAAGGGTCCAAACCACAGCCTTTCCATTGAGGGTCCCTGCTCCCCTCCTCCCCTGGGCTCCAAAAATAGCAAGCAATGCCCACTTCCTGCCTCCACACCTGTGCCCATGTGGTGCCTGGCGGACTCCTCCACTGCGTATCAGCTCCCCCTGGAAGTCACTCCTGTCCTTCCCAAAACCTCTTCCTCGTGTCCAAAATGCCTGGACAAGGGTCTGCGCATCCCCACCCTGGTCAACTGTGAGCACCGATTTTCAAGTCCGCTTGCAGCAGCCATAGCGGCAGGGATGGTGCCCCACTCATCTCTGTTCCAGGCCCTTTCCTGGCACCCAGTGCTAAGGACTGGCTCAGCCAGTGGTTGATGGATGGAGGCAGAGCTGGAGCCCTGAGGAAGTGAGAGCCAGGATGACCAAGGGAGCGAGGGCGAGCCTGGCAGGAGGGGCAGCCGAGCAGTGTGTGGGAAGCGGCAAAGCAGGCCGCGTGGCCGCGCTCCTCCAGCTGCCCTCCGTCTGTACATTCGTCTCCTCTAGCTCTTGCAGCAACACATCAGGAAACTGGCATCAGAGAACCGGAGTAACCTACCCAAGGTCACACAGCAGGGCAGGGCTGAGAGCTGTGCTCTGCTGGGCCAAGCTGCGCTGCGGGCGACGGGGCCTGCTGGAAGGCACAGGAGTGGGCCCCACCGCCTCTGCCCAGTGAGTGCCACAACCAGCTGCCCACTCAGGCAGCAGTGCCTTCCTCCCAGCCGGACTGGAGGCTCTGAGGCCAGATAGCTGTTTACCTGTTCCTTCCTCGCCTGGCTTTGGGGGTCTTTTGTGGGATGCACTGGCCCCCTCACGGCGCCAGCCCCCTCACCCTGCCATCCACGGGAAGAGCCCCTTCGGCCTCGGGAGCCCGGGGGCCGGGCCGCTGCGAGCTGCAGCCTGCCTGCCTCCCTCCTCGCGCTTGGCCCAGGCTGGCACTGGGGCTCATCTGCATTCCCCACGCACCGGCCTGGCAGATGGTGGGGGAGGAGGCTGGTGCGAGCCGGGGGTTGTGGTCACGCACCAAGCGGACCTGGGAGGGCCACAGGGCACTGCCCCCCAGAAAGGGCCAACTCCAAGGGCCTGGTGCCTCTTATCCCTGCAGCCTCTGAGGGGACTAGGGCTTGACCTTTATTTTTTAAAGACCGCAAGGGCCTTGAATGCCATGCAAGGCCTGGAGGGACAGAGGGCAGGCGCCTGCCTCTGGAAACCCAGGTCTTGTTCTCCCTGGTGCTGGAGGGTTGCAGAGACCACACACACCCTGAGACCCCACTGGGGAGGGGGAGGAGGTGCCACAGCAAGGGTGAGTAGTTGCAGAATAAAGGGACTGCATCCGGGAAGGCCTTGCCCACCCCTCTTCCCAACTTGTCAGCTCACCGCTGGCCCTGAGCCTTTCCAGCAGCACAAGACCCAGTACAGGGCTCAGAGACTGGACTAAGGTCGTAAAGGGCGAAGGCTAGTAGACCCTTGGGCCAACACAGAAGCAGGTCTTAGCTGATATCCGCTGCAGTAAGGAACATGTCCTTAGGCTCCTATAATGGGTTTAGAAAAGAATTCTCCCTCCAAATTCCAGGACTCCTGCTTTGGGAGTAGGGCCGCGGATAACCGATGTCAGCCACCGGGAAACAGGCGCCCTGCCAGAGCGCGGGACACAGCGGCCCAGTGCCTGGGCGACCCTCACCCATCGCAGTCACCACGCCCCCTTGGCTGGGGATCCAGCGCCAGGTCCCCAGGCTGCTGGCTGGCAGGCGAGGAGTTAACTCCGGAGGTACCGGCTGGGCTCACCGTACCTGCCGCCGCCGCCGCCGCCGCCGCCAGTGGGAGGGACGAGGAAGCGGAGCCGCCCGGCGCCGGAGCGCTCAGTCC
>NW_004524632.1:6304743-6312208 GCF_000260255.1 Octodon degus | reverse complement strand
GCGCGCAGCTGGGCTGGAGAGGGGGCGGCGGCGGCACAGCCGGACCGGAGGGGGCGGGGTCGGTCCCGGGCGGCCGGCGGAGCCGAGGGCCGCGAGGCGCCGGGGCCCGAGCATGGGACGGCGTGCCTGAGGGGACAGAGAGGGAGCGCGCGGCCTGGGACCCCGACAGGGACGGCGAGGAAGGGGACGTGACGGCAAGGAGGATGCAACTGACTCGCTGCTGCTTCGTGTTCCTGGTGCAGGGCAGCCTCTACCTGGTGAGCCGTCCGCGGGGAGCCTGGCGCGCGGGGGGCCCGCGGGATCGGGGAGCGCTCCTAGCTTCCGCGCCCGGAAACTTTCTCCTGCCCCCAGCAGCCCGGGTTCGGAGGGGGCGACCGGAGGCTGGGGGAGAGGGCGGGTCCGGGCCGGAGGCTGGACAGGAAGGGTTAATAGGGGCGGGGAGAGGGCGCCGGGCCGGCCCACCCCCTCCGCGGCGGGTGGCGGGAGGTGCGACCCGCGCTGGGAAAAGACCCCCCGAGCCCGGTCGCCCAGGGCTCCGGGACCCTGCAGCCCGGGACGCGCGGATGGGGCAGAAGGGGTGTGGAGCTGGGGACCCGCCAGCTCGGGGGATGCTCGCGCGCAACCCCCTGGGGCCCTAGGGTTGGAGAGCCCAGGGAGCGGGGAGCGGGTGCAGACGAGGGGCGGCCCCGCGTCCCCGCCGCCTGCCGCCTGCCGCCCGCCGCTCGCGTCCCCGCGCCCGCCCGCCCTCCCCGCCTGTTGTTTTCCTCTCCTCTCCGGCTGCGCGCGGCCCGAGCCCCACAGGACCTGGGCAGGCGGCTCCCGCCCGGGGCGCTCGCTGCCGATCATCTAGGCGCCCAAGACGCGAGGGACCCCAGCCCCGGCCCCAACTCCCCAGAGACTGCTTGCCGCGCCGGCCCCCCTCCCCTCGCCCCAATCCTGTCCTGGTGAAGCCTCCTTCTCTATAGACAATAATCCCTTTGCTAGCACCTTCAGGCCACTGTGGAAAGTCCCTTTCCTCACCGGTCCTTACCTGTGGCCCTTTCTGTTCTCATGCCCTTTAGCTGTGTACCCCAAGGGCCAGTCCATACAGGTGGGCGGCCCTGAGCCCTTCCCCAGGAGCCGCCCTCACTGGAGTCCCTGTACCCGACAGGGAGGGGGCAGCCTTGACCCGGGTCAGAGGTGGCTTCGACACTGCAGCCAGCTGCGGGCACCGCCAAGTCACAGACCCTAGACCCCTCTGAGTCGCTCCTGCCCCGCTTACTCAGGCAGCCTCCTTCCTCAACCCAGAAGCACTACCAAGGCTGCCGGCTGACCCCGCGCCTAGAGAGCTTACCCAGGCAAGGACTCTCAAAAGCTGAGCGAACACCAGAGCACCACAGCCCTCAGGAAACCCAGGGACCTACTCTCCCCACACCCTGTTGTGCTGCCTGGGTCCGCAGGCCAGCCTGGCTGGCCGTCCTGCCACTCCTCCAGAAGTCTTTCCTGAGATGTGGCCTGTCGCCCTGGCTGAGCCTGCAGAGGCAGGATGATCCCTGGCAGAGTCTTACAGGATATGCCCAGTGGGGACGGCGCTTAGCTCAGATTCTTTCTAAAAAAGACGCACCTGGCCTGGGAAGCCGGGAGTGTGTAGTGTAGTGGAAGGCCCAGCCCACCGTAGCTTTGTGTGGTGTAACCTCCAAGCCAGAGTGGTGTCCTCACCTGAGAAAGAAAAAAATTCTATGGAAGCATAGAATTCCTGCCTTGTGGTACACATGACATCTTGGCATGCCACCATATCCCCTCATCGTCTGGCAGAGTGGCACCTGCTTTCCTCACCGGGGCAGTCCTGGGCATGCCACCCATTTCCCTCCCCAGCCTTCCTGCCGAAGCTCACACTGCATTTGTCCTTGACACAAAGTTAGGCTGGGTCCTGTGCTCCCGTCTCATTGTGGGTTCCCTGCGCATCAAAGGGTAGTTCTCCTAGGGTATTAGGAAGTCTCAAAAGGCAGGCGCTGGAGCCCGCCTGTCCACAGGGAGTTCCAGTCCGTCCCCTTGCGAACTTGAGGCTCTTTGGAGGCAGAGCTTGTGCCCCCCGCCCCCCCCCCCGTCAGCCTGGCATTTCACCAAGCCAGGGGCTCAACCTCTTCCATCACACTGGGGCTTTGCCATCAGGTGGGGCTGAACCTTCCCTGTCAGACTTGGGGCTGCCTGGGAGGTAGAGGCCACGCCTCTCTGGTGGCAAGATCTGCAGGAGAGAACTCCTGCTGGGGAATTCACACGGGGCCTGCCGTGCACGCAGGTCCCGCACGTATGGGCAAGCTCCAAGTTCTCCTGCAGCTCCCTGTGGACAGGCGGGCTCCAGCGCCTGCCTTTTGAGACTTCCTAATGTCCTAGGAGAACTGCCACCCTTAGATGTGCAAGGAACCCACAATGAGACGGGAGCACAGGACCCAGCCTAACTTTGTGTCAAGGACAAATGCAGTGTGAGCTTCGGCAGGAGGGCTGGGGAGGGAAATGGGTGGCATGCCCAGAACGGCCCAGGTGAGGAAAGCAGGTGCCACTCTGCCAGACGATGAAGGGTATGGTGGCATGCCAAGATGTCATGTGCACCACAAGGCAGGAATTCTATGCTTCCATTTCTCAGGTGAGGACACACCACACGATTGGAGGTTACACCACACGATTCCTTCAAGATATGGAATCGTGGCCAGAGGCAGGGTAGTAAGAAGGGGACCTGGGGTGACCCTAGTGTGAAGACAGGAGACCCAAGAGCCCACAGCACAAGCCAGGATAGACCCCTGACCCCAGAGTAAGTGTGAAACACCAAGGCCCTCAGTCCTGAGTCGGCACAGAAAGGACAGGGCCAGGGGTGACCGTAGTGGGGCTTTTTCCCCCTGGTCCTCTGGGACACAGGGTGCTCACTCTTTCCAACTTCCTCTGTAGGTCGTCTGTGGCCAGGGTGACAGTCCCCATGGCTCCGAGGAGGCTGAGCACGATGACCACGAGAGCCAGCCTCGGCCCCGTGTCCCTCGGAAGCGGGGCCACATCTCACCAAAGTCCCGCCCCTTGGCTAACACTGCCCTGCTAGGGTTGCTGGCTCCACCTGGCTCTGAAGCTTGGGGTGTCCTCGGGCAGCCCCCTAACCGCCCGAACCACAGTCCCCCACCCTCGGCCAAGGTGAAGAAAATATTTGGCTGGGGGGACTTTTACTCCAACATCAAGACGGTGGCCCTGAACCTGCTGGTCACGGGGAAGATTGTGGACCACGGCAACGGGACCTTCAGCGTCCACTTCCGCCACAACGCCACAGGCCAGGGCAACATCTCCATCAGCCTCGTGCCACCCAGCAAGGCCGTCGAGTTCCACCAGGAACAGCAGATCTACATCGAAGCCAAGGCCTCCAAAATCTTCAACTGCCGCATGGAGTGGGAGAAGGTGGAGCGGGGCCGCCGGACCTCGCTCTGCACCCACGACCCAGCCAAGACCTGCTCCCGCGACCATTCTCAGAGCTCGGCCACCTGGAGCTGCTCGCAGCCCTTCAAGGTGGTGTGTGTCTACATCGCCTTCTACAGCACGGACTATCGGCTGGTCCAGAAGGTGTGCCCAGACTACAACCACCACAGCGACACCCCCTACTACCCTTCTGGCTGACCTGGGCAGGCCGCAGAGGCCAGGCCAGGGCTAGGAGGACGGGCGGCCAGGGTGGACGCCAACTGCCCGACACCCGGCAGGGAGGGGGACAGAAGGGCCCCAGGCAGGGAGGGGAGAAGAGATGCAGAGATGTGGGGTGGGCCGAGCCCCAGTGGCAGGGCTGCGCCCCAGGCTGGCCTCAGCCCGAGGCTGTGTGGCTGCTAGAAGGTGGAGCCCGGGGGAGGACAGCACTCCTGCAGCCTTGCGCGCTTTGCTGATGCCAGTCCCAGGCCCCTGGGCAGGCAGACAGTGGTGGCTCCAGGTGGAGTCATGGAGGAGACCCTAAACCCTTGGCGCCCTCCTTTCCCTCCTGAGTGAGGACAACAGCAGCAGAGGGGGTTTCAGGAGTCAGCAAGGGTGCATGGCTGAGCCAGGGCATCCTGGGAGACCATAGTGGGCAGCCCTGAGCCGCGTCCCTGCCCCAAGCCCTGCATGAGGCCAAAGTGGTGATCCTTGAGGTCTTTACTGTTGTGACAAAAAGTCCATCGGTCTCCAGCCAGGCCACCCCTTTCCACAGTCCCCACCCCCCAACCCCCGCCAGCACTCCATACTGTTGTCGCTACCACACCTGTCCTTAGACCAAGACAGGACCATGCCGGTCCTCCTGGCACCTGCCCTTGGTAGATGCCCACCCAGGTGTCAATGTGTCCTGCCGCCACACCCCCTGCTGAGAATGGTCCCTCCACAGTCAGCCTGCCTGTCAGATGGGACCCTCACTCCCATCTGTTGGCCACCAGCACTGGCCGTGAGGACGCTGGGCCTGCTCCCTTGTGTCTGTCTGTGGGGATGGGGGGGGAGTCTTGTGAATCACCTGACCGTCAACTTCTGTGTGCAGAATCTTGTCCTTGGAGCAGGGAATAAAGCTTTCCCCAGGCCTCGGCCTTCTGAGTTGTGCACTGGTGAGGGCCCAGGTTCCCCACTCCGGCTTGTATTTCTCAGATGGCGGCTGGACCTTGCTGGGTCCAGTGTGCCAGGGCTCTCAGCTCCCAGTGCGCAGCGAGGCTTCTGCGCTGCCTTCTCCCGTCCCTTTTTGGGGCTGCGAGATCCGACGCCTGGAACCTGAGCAAAGGCGCTGTGTGCGGTGCTCGTGTGAGCTGGGGTGGCGCCGTTCTTCAAGAGCAGGCTGGGGGAAGAGCCGCTTGGTAGCTGCTTGTCCTCCCCAACGGTGCCTTGTCCGCCTGCCAGGGAGGGTCCCGATGCCTCGGCTGTCTCAGCTCTGCCATTGCTTTTTGGGCGTGTGGTCCTCTATAACACAAGGGCCTCGTCCAGCACTTAGGTCTCAGAAGGGAGCCTCAGATTTCCAGTCCTCCCTACTGGAAAAGGTGTGGGGGGGAGCCAAGGACTTGCGTCTGTGACTGACACCCAGCTAGACCCTGCTGCAGCTGTCCAGGTGCCCCCAAAATCATCAGGACCCAGGCTCCTCTCTGGCTCTGTAGGCTGAGGTGTGTCCTCCGTGCTCTCACTGGTCAGTCCCCAATTGCCTGTCCCTTCCCAGCGGCTAACCCTCTGGAGTGTCTTAGGGACAGGGAGGCCAGCAGGAGGCCTGTGGGATGCAAGGCTGCGTGGGCATCCTCTCCAGGGCTTGGCGGGGCCCTCCCTACAACGCCCTGGCAGCTGTTCCAGGTCTGGCTCTTGGGTCCTTTCAGCAGGGTCACCATAGTGGGAAAGTCCTGGTGTGCAGGTTAGGTGCCACCTCTAGCCTTCATCCTGCTGCCCCGAATGCCACTGCCATACAGAGATGGGGGACTCGAGACCTGCCTCTCTGTAGCCCGCTCCCTGGGTAAAGGGACCCAGGAAGGGCGCCTCAGTCTCCTGTGCTGCTCCAGTGTCCCCTGCACCCGGCTTCCTGAGCCACTTCTGAGCAGACTAGAGACGATGCCCAGCCTTCTACCCCTTTCTTCCTCAACTCAGAGGGCCCAGGTCTGCTCCTGTGGTGGCAGGCGTGAGGCTATGGGGTCCTTAGAGTCCCTGTACTCCTGTGGACACCCCAGCAGCATCATGGAGTAGCTTCCCCAGCCTGTGGGTTCTGGGGACATAAAAGGAGCGATGGGTCTGGCCAGGGCCCCTCGCCTGTGGACTTGGGGCACTGTGACCCCTCCTCCCCCTCCTCTCCCACGGAGAGCCAGATGCTGCCGACAGCTGGAGGGCCCGGCCTTCCTGGCACACGCTTCTGCCCGCACGGGGGTGGGTTCATTTTAATAACTTCATTTCACCCGCGCACACACTCCAGGCCTCGCCCCTCCCTCCCCGCCTGCCCCGGCAGCGAGGCCGCTGCTCTAGGCTCCGCTTCTGCTAACACATTTCCTCCCAAAGCTTCCTTCCGCGGAGCGGAGTGGCCTGCTGGGTCCCTGAGCTTCTTCCAGATACTCTCTGAGCCCCACATCCTCGTGACTTCCTTTAACTGAGAAGATGCGCCCCGGCCCCTGGAGCTGAATCTGGGCACATCAAGAGCCCAGCTTCTGCTCCTGCCACTGCAGCCCTCCCCTCAGAGCAGACCTCCTATGAGGAGGTTCCGGTCCTAGCCTCACCCCAACTCTTTGGCTTCCCCACACTGCCTCCGGCCGGACCTGGTAGCTGTGCCCAGCCTGCCCAAGCTTTCTCCCTTGGGCTGTGAACTGAGGAGGCTGTGGGGCAGAGGCCAGGCCTCCCACATCGGACTGGAGCCTCCCTGAGGCCAAGAATGGTCCCATGGAGGGAAAGGGAAGCCGTGCTAAGCCGTAGGGCAGCTGGAGGCCGCCTGTCCCCACACTCTGTGCACACTGCCGGGTGTCAGCATCCCTTGGTCTCCAGGGGCAGATGGTCCTGCCCGCTGCTATGAGAGGGAATGTGTGTCAGGTCAGCCAGCAGCGGAGCTGGAGCTCCCTCTCCTTGTCGCCTGGCCTCCTCCCTCCGGCCCCTCCCCCAGCTGCCTTCCAGAGCTGAGCAGGCGGGAACTGAGTCACCCCTTTCCCCATCCTTGGCAGGATTGCCAGTGACCTTGTGTGTGGCAGGCTCCTGTGGCGAGTCCGTTGCTCAGAGCTGCATGGGGTGGGTGGGTAGGGAAGCTGGGGGAGGGGACCTGAGGGGCAGCTGAAGGTCACAGGGTGATCAGGGACAGGAATGCTTGGGGGTGAGGGAGACACAGCCAGCTGCTCTGTAGGAAGTGATCCAATGTCACTGCTGGGAGTGGGAAGAAATGTGACTTGCGAAGACTCTGAGGCCTGTGGCACTGCCAGGAGGAGAGGGGCTGGGGTGACAGGTGACAGGAGGCACCATGAGCCCTACTAGGCAGGGAGAGGTGGGGTGGGGTGATGACACCAAAGTCCTGGTGTGGCAGCTGATGCCACCTCCCAGGTACAAATGCAACCGACATGTCAGGTGGAGGACACCTGATTCATGATCCTGCCCAGAGGGCCCCAAGGGGCAAGCCAGCTCCTCCTTCACAAAGGAAACGCAGTGCAGGGATGCGTGTGGTGGTGCCTCCCTGAAATCCCGGCACTTTGGGAGGCTGAGGTAGGAGGATCACAGGTTTGAACTCAATCTGGCCAGTTTAGCAACTCACCAAGACTCATTCTCAAAATAAAAAAGGTACCAGGGAACACAGCTTAAAAGGCCTTGGGTTTAATCCCAGTATGGAGCTCAGGGTGACAACGGCGGTGTAAGGGAAGCTCTGTTTGGGTCCCCACCCACAGCCTGTCATTTATTAGCTGGATGGCACAATCTCCCAGAGCTTCCTTACATGAGAAACTGTCATCCTTCCCACCTGGAAGCATTGTGGGGAAAGTGAGTTGTTAAATGCTGTCCCCCCCCCCCCCCC
>NW_004524632.1:6288053-6304453 GCF_000260255.1 Octodon degus | reverse complement strand
CTCTTGGAGACAGGGTCACTGAACTTTAGCCTTGCACTGCCGTGGGAAAGTGAAAGGCCCAGCCATGAGGGAGGAGTCCTGGGCTCCTGTCCTGGTTCTGCCTCATGAGGCACAGGGCAGACGTCCACCGCCCGAGGGAATCTGCCTCCCCATCCTCCTTCACAATGGGGTCCTCGGCAGTTAGCTGGCTACATGGTTGCCTGGAATTAATGTACAATTCTTTGCCTCCCTTCTCATAGTAGTAGTCACATGCCTAAGAGCTGGTCAATGACATTGAAGCCAAGTGATGATATGGAGCGTCTAGAATTTTTTTTTTTGTTTTTGCAGAACTAGTGATGAACTCAGAGGTGCCCTACCACTAAGTGCCACCCCAGCCCTTTTATTTCTGAGACAGGGTCTTGCTAAGTGGCCCAGGTTGGGCTTGAATTTCAGACCTTCCTGGCTCAGCCTCCCAAGTCGCGGGGATGAACAGGTGCACCGCTTTGCCTGGCTCAGAAACTTTGCCCTTTTGTTCCATCTTCTGCCCTGTCGCCTGCCATCTTAGACCAGAAGTGGCAGAGTGGCAAGCTGAAGAGGGCTTATTTAAGCTGCTGTAAGGCCAGGGAGATGGTTCAGTAGAATAAGCACTTCCCTGACAAGCGCAAGGGCCTGAGTTCAATCCCTGGTTCCACCAAAAAAAAAAAAAAAAAAAAAAAAAAAATTTGATGACTCTAAGCTGCTGTGTCCTGGGTCCGCACTGTTTGTGCCATCCCATTCAGCTGTGTCACAGCTCTTGCTCCTGAGGACACTTGTCCTCCTCTGCAGAACTGAGACGATGCCCGCAGAGTCGCTGCACGCCAGAGAGGCTTCAACTCAGAGGCCAGGATGGATTTGGGAAGACCGGTCCTCCTCTACTCAGTGGCCTCTGCTTTTGGAGGTGCAATAGCTGCTTGATTCCGGGGACCTCAGAGAAGCTCAGAAAGATCTTCTACCCTAGTCTGAGGGGCTTCCTATCCCAAACTCAGCCCCCCACATCTGAGTCCCCATCCACAGGCTGATGGTGGTGACACATGATCCTCGTTAAGGGCCTCACTGATCCCAGCCAGATGGGATCCTAATTTAATTAAAACCCTTTAATTACCTGCAACAACACAGCTTTAGAAGGCCAAGGCAGAAGGGGGCCCGGTTGGGAGGGGCTGCCCTCCCAGGCTTTGGGCAGCCCGGGTTGCGAGGCACTAGTCCCACCGGTGGGCCCAAGCCACGTGGAAGGCAGAGTCAGGTTGGGCACAGCGGAGGGGGTTGGGCCTGCCAGCCCTTGGGAGCCGAGTGCCAGGCTCTCAGGCCCGAAGCTGTCAGTGTCAGTTTCGAGCTGGGAGTGAGACTAGCACAGGCCATTTAAGGTCAGGTCCGAGGCTCCTGAGACCCTTGCCCTGCTCAGGGCGTGTCAGGGAGGAACAGGCCTGTCTCCAACGCCTCCCCAGTGCCTAGGTTAAGTGACAGGAGCAGCTGTTCACCCACCCAAAGCGAGCTGCACCTCTAGAACTGGTCTTCCCTCAAGCTGCTGTCATCCTGGGGAGGGAGGTTGTAGGTAGGAGGTAACTTGCGTAGGTGGCAGAGGGGATCCATAAAGCCCCCCACCATGGTGCTGGGCCTCGGCAGTTCCTCCCCGTGAAGGCAGCAGGCGCCTTGGCCAGGCCAGAGTGTGCCAAGGCCTGGCACAGACAGATAGCAATCCAGGCCTGAAACTGGGCTATTTTTAGGCCCGGTGGACATCATCCGTTAATACCCCTTCTGTTCTCCCTTAGTCCTTGTTCGCTCAGTAAATATTGTCTAATAAAGCCTCTGGAAGTTCCAGCTGGTCTCTACTGGGCCAGGAGACCCGGAGGAGGAGATGTGGGTTCACACTGGAGCCACTGCCTTAGAGCAGAGGGTGTGTTGGGTCTGTGGGATGCCGGGGACTGGAAGTGGAACAAGAGACCCCAATGGAAGGAGAAGCTCTAGGCTTGGGGGTGCTGCAGCAGCAAAACTCATGCCATTCTGCACCCCAGACTCCCTTCCCAGCCACAGCCCAAGAGCTACTGTAGTTTACTTTATGGGGTGAGCGGTCCAATACTTTGAAACATCTCTGCGATTAACCAGAGCTGGGACCCAAGCTGTCTCCCCTCAGACTGGAGGCTCCTTGAGGGCAGGGCTGCCTGGCTGGGCTGGATGAGGCCTCTCCACCTGTAGTCCCTGAACAGGGTGCCTGGCACACGAGCCTGCCTGGAGGTCTCTGCACTGCCTCTCTGAATGCTCAGCCGCAGGTCTGAAGCCTGCATCCTCACAGGTGTGGGGAAGTGGCACCCATCCACCTGGTTATAGACAGGGACAGGCTGGCTCTGGCAGCGCCGGGTTAGGACCATCTCGGGCCCCTCCCTGGCTGGTTTCCTGGCAGAAGGAAGGAAGATTGGATTCTCCTTTCTGGTAGCACAGAGGCTGACTGGAGGGATTCTACAGCCAAGTTGCCTGGATTCAAATCCTATTTTTCCCCATTTTTGTTTTTGAGACAGGGTCTCAGGCTATCCTCAAAATTGCAGCAGTGCTCCTAACTCAGCCTCCTGAAAACTGGGATTACGGCAGGCACCACCATGCTGGCTTCGATTTAAGTCCTTGCCCTGGCACTTCCTCATTCCAGCTGAGCAAGTGTCCAAGCGGCAGATCACGGCTTGCCTCAGCTGGCACGGAGCTGGGGCAAGGTGCCTGGAACCTCTGTGCCCATTTCCTCATGTGCACAATGGAGCTGCTGTATCCTGAAGGGCTGTGGGTAGCCTTTGCGCTGACCCAGAGGCGGTGGCTGAGAGATGCCAGCCCTACAATCCTGCCCCATCCTGGCCTGCCCTGGGCAGAGAAGGTGGTGTGTGGCCACGGTTCCCTCCCTGCTGTGGGAAGGCTGTGCAGGCAGAAGCCCCTGGGGAGGTCAGAGTCCATCTCGTCTGTGCAAGGCGGCACATGACCCCCCAGCTGCCTTAGTTCTGGATAAGGAAGGGGCCCCCTTTGCCTTTCTTCCCACTTACTGCTCTGTGGCCACAGGACTCCCCCTTTGGGGCTCAGAAGCCCCAGTCAGTGCAGGAGTGGCTTCATCTGCCCTCCACCCACAGCACACACCCGGATTCAAGAGCAGTGTACCCAGAGGGTCTTTATTCAGGGGCACCCCCAGAGGGCAGCTGGCCAAGTGCGCCCTCTAGGGTGCCTAGGGGGCCCTTCCAGCATGCCTCGTCAGCCCCAGCTTCTCCCTCTCCCTCGCCCACCATCTGCACACCATGATCAGTTTCTCACCAGCCTGGATGGCTGTGGGTCCTGTACTGGTACTGGAGATTGGGCATGACCCTGTCCTATGTCCATTCTGTGACATGGCAAGTTTCCTCCGGACAGGCCTGGAGTAATCTGTTCCCGCCACAGAGAAGGGCTGTGTGGCTGGGTCCTGACTCGGAATAACCCTCAATTCAGTGGCAATGTGGAAGTTTCCCACAGCAAGAGGGAGAGACGCAGCCGCCCTCCTCCAAGCTGCTACAAGGTGCACGAGAAGGATTCTGGTTTGGGGGACCCTGAGTAGGGGGTGGGCGGGAGTTCTCGCGAGCGCAGCCACACATAACTGCCCCAGTCCCTGAGCTGACAGGCTGGGCTGCTGCTGCTCAGCTGGGCACTGCCATCTGCCATGGCATCGCGGAGGTGGGAGCCGAGGGCGCCGGGAGGCGGGTCCTGTGGTGGGCTTCTGTGGTTTTGTCGTGCAGCAGGATCAGGCTCAAGATGTCACTCCAGCGAGTGGGACTGGAGACGGGGAGAGAAGGGTCTCGGAAAGTGGGAGAAATAAGTGGAAACTTCCATGCTCCAGAAGAGCGAGGAACAGTGGGCAGCGAGCAAGGAAACGAGAAGCAACAGGAGGAAGAGTGCACAGAGGAGGCGCCCCAAGGCAGCAGATGTGTCCACTTTCCCCTCAGGCTCGCTGCAGGCAGGAAAGCTGGAAGGCGGAGACGCAGGCCCGGGCGCCAGGCCCCTTGTGCTCCCTGCCCTAAGCCTGGGCTCTACCTGCCCTCGCTTCCTGTTGGGAAGGCCAGGCTCCTATGCCTTGGGCAGCACCAAGGAGACAGTGACGGCAGCAGGGACCACAGATGACAAGGGTGGAGGGGTGGTTTCTGGATGCAGGCTCTTCCTGGGGACCATAGCTTTTTCCTCCCCCAGGCAGCGGAGCCCTGGGACCCAGGGGAGCCAGGCTCCTCCACGCCTTTTTTAAGAGCAGGTCCCCCCATCCCCACACCCACTCAGGGACCCCTTGAAGGCTTAATTCCCTTCACGGAAATTCCAAACAGAAATACACTCAAAGGCCACACCTGGCGGGGTGGCTACAACTGCACAGCGATTCCAGCAACGCTGTGGGCAGTTTCCCTTCCTGGAGGGACCGTGGTGAGGGGTGACAGGTATTTTCTCACAGACTTCTCGAGGATTCTTCAATACACCCATTTCACAGATGGGAAGCAAAGGCTTTCGCAGCCCAGGAGTCTGGCTGGGATCTGCCTGGAGTGTACACCAGCCGCCTGCCACAGATGCGGGGAGCCTGCTGGTTTCCACAGGGCAGCCCTCCCAGCCTCACCATGCAGTGTCCCCTTCTCCAGGCCTCACAGATTCTTTTAGTCGCTCCCATTCCTGGCTCCTGGCAGCTCTAAGTGTGCATCTTTCATCCTGTAAGAAGCAGAGGACCCCTTCTACTCAGTGCCCCCCCAGATCCCACCCCATGTCCTCCTTCCTGCGCATGACGTCCTAGGCTGTCTACACTCCAGTGTGCAGCTCCTGCCTCCCATCCTCCCCACCCCTCCTCCCTGGGGTCCCTTCCCTGAAATAGCCCTGGCTAAGACCTCTGTGTTACTAAGTTCAGGAGGCATTTTTTACACTTTCCCTGGCTGACACTCTAAGCTCCCCTCCCCGCCCCAAGTCCTGGGAGAACGGGGAGCCTCACACCATGTAGGCAAGTGCTCTAGCACTGAGCTACATGAAACACCTCTCGTCCTTCCTTTGAACATCTGGGAGACAGGTCTCTTGTGAAGTCACCCCAGCTGGCCTCCAATCCTCCTGCCTCTGCTTCTGAGTGGCAGGGATCACACGTGGGTGGCACCACTCCCAGCTTTGACGACCAGTCTTGGTTGTCCTGGTGTTGGGTGACTGCCACAGCAGCCACAGCACTGAGGACACCTAGGAGCCCACGCCCCCGCCCCGGTCTTGTCCTGCCCCTGGACTCGGGCCTACAATCCAGCAGTCCATGTGGTAGCTTTCTTTGGAGTCCTCGTCTCACAATCAACAAACAAAACTCATGGTCTAGTTCCAAGGCTGTTGGCCTCCAAAGCTGCTCTGTCTCCTTCCGGGCACTGACCAAAGCTTGACAGGACACACTTACGGGGTTGATGAAGACATTCCTGCCAGACCCCAGCACTCAGGATGGAAAGAGCGGCCTGTTTTACTCCCTGCTGCGTCCCTGAAAATTAGCAGGTCCTTGGCACACTGTGTTGGTGAACTATCGGTGCAGTGAACAGAACGGATTCAAGACCTCATTCCCGTGGGTCCAAGGCAAGCAAGAGATTCCTGGGCTCTGGCGTCATGCAGGGCCCTGCTCGCGCTGGCTCGCTGGCCACACTCAGTGCCCTGCTCTTCCAGGCTTGGGGGTGGATCTCCGTGGCAGAGCGCTTGCCTAACATGGGCGAAATCCTGTGCTCAAGCCCCAGCACAGCAACACCAAGAACAAGAAGTCCGTCAAGCAAGAGCAAGGGGCTTTCATTTCTTTTCCAAAGGCCTGTCCAGAGGTAATGGGGGCAGGAGGAGGCATCGTAGAGGCCACGCCTGGCGTGACTGCAGGCTGTGGTGGATGGCTTCTCTGTAAGGCCTGCTTTCATTAGTGTTGGGAGAAAGACGCACTTCCAATGCTGGTAGCAGACAGGAATAAAACTGCTAAATTACCTGGGGAGATCAAAATGTATAATACGACTACCGGCTCGTGTGTCAGCGTCAGCGCACCTGCTTGTGAGTATAAGGCAGTGCTTCACTTTGCCACAAGCTACTGGTGCGTCTGAAAGCGTGGTGTGGTGCGGCAAGAGGCAAGGTGCGGCGCCGAGGGGACGAATCCCGAGCCGCCCAAGGCATGCAGCAGCCGCTGCACACGGCTGCTCTAGCCAAGTGCTCAGTTTTCAGGGATTTTTGAGAGTGGGTTGTTAACCAGCCATTATTAAAAATTAAACTGTATTACCATGTAATTAGCCAAGATAGTGCTCAAAATTCATCTTCCTTATTTACATTTTCCCGTGCCTGCGCCTGTGAGGTTATTCGTGGTGCTGTGCACCAATGACCAGGGCCTGGGAGCAGTGCCCCGTGCGCCTCCAGGCAGCTCCTGCTGGGTGCGCTCACTGTGGGGTGTTTACACCACGGGAAGCGGCGACAGCACCCACCAAGGCTCCCGCGCTGGGGCCCAAGGTTTGCCTTTCGGAGCTCATCACCAAACCTAACCCCCGGCCTCTGAAAACATTTTCAGGGTGAAGCAAACTCTCACCCGGCAGATGGACCGCCTGAAGTGGTGCAGGAGCACATCTTTAGGAAAACCATTCTCAAAGTAGGGGAAGGGCTGGACACGGATGTTTTCTCAATTTAAAAATGGGACTGTGCTCCAAACATGGCCACCACTGCGCTTCCCATGTCACAGATAGGTCCTTAATTTATGGGATAACCTGTACCTCACATTTCTGACAGAAGCAAATGAACTGGCCAACTAGGTTGAGACAAGCTTCCTAAAGCTACAACTTGAAGGTTTTATGTCCTTATCTGTCTTGGCTTCTGCCTCCACCACTTGACTGGAAATTCACTGACCTCCTTACAGCTCAGCTTAACAGCTTTTACCAAGGCCTCAGTTCTGGGGCCTCTGCATGCTTATGTTTGCTGTTCTTAACACAGGAGCTTGGTGAATTGCCCAGGCTGGCCTCACATTTCATCCTCCTGCTTTGGTGACACTGAGCATGTCACCCCACTTTCTCCAAGTATCTTTCCTTGGATGTTAACAGAGTGAACTGCTGGGGCACCCCTTCTCCTTCAGTCTGTGCAGAGCTCACCTTTAGGGTCTCGCGAGAAGCCCTGCCCTCTTCAGCCAGGTGTCAGGAGGCGCAGACAAGTCCATGTCATTGCCTTGCGAATTCCTGGACTCCACTTTCTCTTGGCCCCAAGCCCAAAAGTGCAATGCTTTGCTGTTTTCTCTCGCTCTGGTCCAGACAGTGACCTTGCAGGAGTCCCATCCCCACCTTCCCAAGCCACACAACAGGGACAGACAGGAGCTGCTCGACAGGCGGCAGGTGTTCGAGCCGCTTGTGACATCTGTCAACTGCAGGTGCTGGTGGGACGCTCCTGTATGGAGGGACGCATACTTTATCTTCATCACGTTTTCCCCTTGTTGATCCTCTTCGACTCCTTAATCATTTCTGTTGCTTGTGCTCAATTCCCTCAAGTCTGAAACTTTTTCTGTCAGAGCTGCAGAAATCAGCATCAAACAGTGTTCCAGATGCCGCTTCCTCCGCCAGCACTGCAGGGCTTCGGGGGGCGGCGATCACCTCACTAATGGTTCAGCCACATGAGGATCCCTCTGGTCAACCACATTCAGGTCTCTGTTCTCATCCGCAGGTCAAAGCTCCCAGTTCTCTGAGCTCATTAGCCCGAAGGCCGCTCATCCTCCACCTGATGTCCTGCCCACTGTTCCGTGAGGTATCCACCCATTGGGCCAGAGGCACCACGGTGGCGCCATCACCTCTGCAGTGATCGGGGAGGTGCAGCGACCTCACACGCTCACGTACGTACAGAGTAGCCAACTCCACTCACCTGAATGCGAGATGAGGCCGTGAGCTGCCAGGAATGAATCTCAATGATGGAGGGCAGAGTTCAGCAAAAAGTCATGAGACAGAGGAAGCACACAGGGCCCGGGCTGATTAAAAAGATAATTAGTTGTGGAAAACAAGGTTGGGCCCCAGCCAAGAATTTGTCTTTGACAAAGATAAACCAAAGGATCCAGTGTGGTCACACTGGGGGAATTTAGCTGTTCTTTTAGGAGTGGAGGCCAGAACAAAGCAACAGACAGTTGCAAAGTGCAGCTCCCTCCCGTTTGTTGTTCTGCTCATAAACATACAAGCTGTTTCCTTTCATCTGTACAGCTCGTGCAATATGGAGATCCCACAATGGGTCTATGCCAGATAGAAAAAGAAATGCAGAGTGGTCAAGCCACTGGCCTAAGAGGCGATCTTCACGTCCCTGGCCGCAAGGTAATAGCGCGCGGCAGCAGCTCTGGAAGAGCTAAAAGGCCGGCAGCCTCTGCAATGAAGGAAGACAGGAACACCTCTCACCCACATTTCAAAACCTATAAAGGCACTGGAGCCACCTAATAACGCCGAGAGGCTTCATCTCCGCATAAGGCAGGGGAAATGCTTTCTGTGGACGGCCAAAGAGGAACTGGGGATGGAGGAGGAGGGGAGACACGGACGCCATCAGATCATCTATTTGGACCTGGAAACGCAACTGCAAAGGTTCTGTGAAACTGCTTGCCTGAAATACTGTTTTGATAAATAAGCCATATCCTTGTGGAATTGCCATCTCCAACTGTTCCACTGGCACGGACGTCTCTGCAGTGACAGCACACGCCCCAGATTGTGGCGTTGACTTGAATTACATTTCAGATGTGGGGGAGCTAAGGGAAGGGGTGGTGGCAGGGGAGGCTTAGGAACAGTATGCTGGGGCTCTGGTGCTGTCACAACCAGATGGCTTCAGCTGTATCATTTAAAACAAAAACAAACATGTCCAGAAATGCTATTGTGCGGGAGAGTTCCGCAGCTTCACCTGTACCTGGCATGCTAACAGCTTTGTACCCATAGTAAAATCCATATTGGAAATTCCATAAATTCTCTGTCAGCCCAGAAGCTGGGTGCCAGGGCTGCTACCTTCCTGAAAGCGCACTTCTTGGAACCATCAGTCTCAACCCTAGAGCATTCTGTGCAGGAAGAGGGAAGCTAATCTGGCTCGACCTCCTGGAGGCTCTCAAGAGCAGGCCAGCTGAGGCACCTTCCCAGAGCCTTGTTCTTGCCATTCCCAGAGGAAGCAGGCTTCACTTCCAATTTGGTACCTAAACATTCCAGAAATGGAACTTCCTCCAGTTCCTTACGTAATCCTCAGGACACAACGTGAGAAGATCTGGCTCTCCATAGCTGTGACCTCAGGCACGCTCCTTCCTCGGATTTCACCTTCTCCCAGCTATGGGACTGGAAGACGCCCTTACGGCCTGCCCAACTGAGCTTCCCAGTGCTCACAGGCTCACGGACAACACTTGGAGCTGCACTGCGAATACAGTTAGCAGCAGGGACTCATCGTGTCCCTGACCTCCAGGTCTGGTGCTGCTCTGGGAAGCAAGGGCCAGGAGGAACAGGGCAGCAGCCAGGATGCGGGGAGCACTGCACTTCCTCCCTGCCCACTGAGGAGGAAGGCACGGAGGGCATCGATGTGCTTCTGGCACGCCCCGCCTAGGGCTGCTCTAGGCATGGCGAGATGAATGAGATGGGCAAGTGCAGAGGCTCAGCACACTGAGAGGAAAGGAACGGCGAGCCACATTGAGGGCTCGAGGCCACACGGCCAGTGCACCTCGCAGCGCACCTCGCTGCCCTCCAGTGCCGTCCACAGGCTGCCAGGCAGCCCAGAGCACTCCGGGGAGAGCCTGGGAGTCACATCATCAGCCTGCCGGAAGCACAGCAAGCCAGTGACAGGCCACCAGACAGAAACTTCCCCATTTAATCTCCACACTTGGGCCTCTTAGATCTTTCGAGGTGTAGTCAGCAGAGAAGAGAGACTGGGCCTGGGTCTTACCAGCCTTGACTGAGGTAGAAGCCTGGTCCCTTCTGCGGACGGGACTATCAGCTACTCACAGAGGACAAAAGACTGGCAGATGCTGATGGCTCACAAAGGAAACCTGAGATTATGGAAAATGAATCAATCCCTACTGCTTATTAGACATTTCAAACATAATCCTTGCAAGATGAAGGATCAAACTAGGCCTTCAAAATCCCTTAAGCAAGGAACTCAGACTCCAGAGACAAACCAGATAAATGAAACAAAAGACCACAGACACCACACAATACAAAATAGTAATTATTTATATTTTCAAAAAGAAAAAATTAACATTTGGAAGTTCTCCCCTGTAGGAAGAGGCTAATCAGAAGGAACAGGGCTGGCTCCTATGCAGGCGGCAAATCAGGTACAGACAGCTGAGCAATCTGGGCTGCAGTTTTTTTTCACACAGCATTTAACATTTAAAAATTTTCATTTTTCTTCTCTTCTTTTTGCTTTTGTTTTGTGTTTTTCATTTTAGAAAAGGGGAGGAGGTAAGGGAAAAGAAATAAAACCAGAGAAAAATGTCAAAAAACATTTTCCACAATATCTAAAAACAAAGAACCATAGTTCTTGTCAAGACAGTATGAATTCTGGGTGAATTATTTTTTCCAGTTTTCAATACCAATAAAGATTTCTGCAAAAGCCACGAAATCAGAACACTCTTCTTCCAGACTGAATCGCCTCCTTCCCTTTGCCTTCACCCGTCACTTTCCACGGGCGGATACAAGGGCGCCCTGTCCTCGTGAGCGCTAAGTGCGAGCAGTCAGAGCTCTGCCGGAGCTGGTATGGCGACGAGGCGTCTTCACAAACATCCAAGCTCTAGCACAGCTGGAAGGATTAAAATGTGCTTCTCTCAACATAAATACTACCGAAATCCACCACTGATTCTGCAAAAATCCTTTCCTCTTTCCTTTCTCTTAAAACCAAGCATCTTTCTTTCTCCATTTGCGCCAGGCACTGCCAATGGGTCTGCCCCATCAGAGCAGGCAGTCTCTCGAGGTACCACCGCTGGGGGCACCCGGTGTCGGGGGCCAGGCCGAAGCAGGTGCAGAGGTGCAGCACGGGGCTCTCTTCGGTCCAGCAGCCCCGAGTCCCGGGCCCTTCCCTCCCCGTCCCCTAAGTTGTTTAGTGCCGTTTACAGTCTGGAGCACGATGCAGTCTTTCCCCACAATGGAGTGGAAGCTCCACAGATTGCGCTGTCTACCCGGTGTTCAGGGGCAGCAAGAGTGGCCGCTGCTTTTGGAAAATAATTGGAGTCTTACAACAGGTGGGGGTCTTAGGACTGCTTCAGGCGCTTTCGTGGGGGCCCCAGGAAAGGACACTGTGCTGAAGCCAAAGAGCGGTAGGCTTCGGCCACCAAGTGAGGGTGTGACACCACCATGGACTTCCACCCGGAGGTCTCGAGGACGTCTGAAGCATGACTAGGAGGAAAGCAGAGAAAAAAAGTGAGCAGAAGAAGGACTGATTAGTCACCCGGGCAGCCTAACTTCCAGGGTCTGGCACAAAGGACGTTCATGCGAGAAACACTGAGAGCCCTCCAAGTGCAAAGTTGGTGCCTGGGCCGTGGCTGCTGTAATCCTGGAGACTAGGACTTTGAGCTACCGCATTCTCCACAATGAAAACTGGAATGGTGCTCAGGTTCTTCTCAACATTACCAGGGCTCTTCACACTCAGTGGTGGTGCTAGAGAGGGAGCCAGGACTCCCCGGGTTGGGCAGCTCTGAGCTCCCACCTGCCTGGGCTTTTGTCAGTCTTCTAACCTCAGGCTGGGCGTTGCCTGGCACCTAGTTGAGCACCAAAAAAGAGGGCTTCCCCAGCAGTCCTCCTTCATGGTTACTTCCAAGAAGCACTGACCAAGCAGCCAGCAGAGGGGCACTTAGTAGAGCTCACCAAGACCAGCCCCTGCCCTCCCTCTTCTGTCCCAACTGCTCACTGCTTACAAATCACCTCACAACAAGACCTGGAGGAGTCCATTCCTGGCTTCGGGTGTTTTCTGTGTTAAATACTGTTTCCTCACTCACTGAAATGCCGCAAGACCTGTCGTACCCCAGAGCTGCTGTTAGCAAGACATTTTTAGTTGCAGTTTCCCACCTTTAGCTCCCCGTCTGCCAAGGGAATAAAACATTCCCTGGAAGGTGGGGTGCAGTCTCCACTGGTTTTGGCCCCTGGTGGTATTTCAGAGAACTATGGCCAGGTCACCTGTCACTTCAGGTTAAGGAATAGATCTGGTGGAATGTTTCTTTCTCAAAACAGAATATTTACCCATCTCAGCCCCATCACCCTGTTTCTTTTCACCATTGCACTACAAGCTGTCAGATATATTTTACTAGCTCATTTTTAAAAACATATAAATGTATTTCTATTTTCCAAGAAATCTGTATGTCCTTTAAGAAGACAGTGAAAGTGAAGTAAAGATACTCTCATTTGGGGGACACCGCTTTTTCAGCACAGCAAGTTACCACTTTCGTCAACTCTGATCACCACTTGGGAGCACAATACTTTGTCCACCATGAAAGAGAATCCATTTTCTACACTGTCAGGCTGCAGAGAAGGATGAAACCTTCACGCTTACTACCAAAAGGTTAACGAAGCCACATGCCTGTTTCACTAATTCAAAGTGTTTCTCCCTTCTTTAGCTACCCCAATTATCCTGCGAGAGGCGCTCTGAAGCTGTAACTCACTAGTTGATGAAGTCCACTGCCTGAGTTTTCAGCTGGTCTGCGCTGTGGAGGTCAGCCAGGATGAGGATCTCTGCGGCGTTCTCCACGGAGAGGTTGCTGCACAGGGCGTCCTCACACATGACCTTCAGGCGCTCCAGGGCGTACTGCAAGGCAGGAGCTGGTGTGTCAGGGGGCAGTGGCTCGGGGCGGACTGTGACCAGAGCTTTTCTTTAGTGGTACCATTCTGTTACTGTATACTTGACCAGCACCACACAGAGCATGAGAAACTACTACTACAATTATAAAATACACCCAGTCTCTGAAGGTGGTAGTTAGCAAAATGACAGTTATGCAGCAGAAGCCCACACCGGCATTTACCTGTCTCCTGACCGTGACTCAAGTCTTTCTTACCCATCACCACTGACCCTTCGGAGTGGCAGTGGCCTGCAGCAGGCGGGCAGAGCATTGTACTGAAGCTTTCTGCAACCCTTTCATTAAGAGCAACCAAGGTGAAGCACACTTTCCACCTGCGCATTGTCACTAGCCCGGCAGGGTGTCCCAACGGCCCAACAGGGGCTGAGAGGGAACCCTGCGGCGGCTTTCACCAGCATTTCTGCTCTAGTGTTCCTGAATGGGGTCAACTAAGGGCCTCCTTTCCAATAAGCAAAGATAAATGACACCTATTTTACTTGGGTTAAGGTAATGATTCTAGGGGTAAAAGAATACAGCACCAGAGACCCTGAAATCTAGTTTGTTCTAGACTTCTGTTTTCCAAGGAAAGGGCAAGGATGCTCCGGCCACAGGCGGCCTCGCAAGTGCACCGAGCTGGCTGGCGGGGCTTGCTGCAGCGCTATGTACTGCCTGCTCTCTCATAGGAGGTTACGGGCTAGGACGAGGGCTAGGACGAGCTCAGGGCTAAGAGGAAGGAAACAAAAGGTGGCACAAAATAAAAATGCCGTTCATCAGCTCACAGGAGAGTAGTCTGCTCCAGGCTGCCCACTGCCTCCTCCCAGGCTGAGCCCCGAGGGCCCCAGAACGCCGCCGCGCCTAGATGCCCGCGAGCCGCTGGCTGAGGCCAGCACGCACACGCAGCAGGGCGCCATGATCGTTATGAGCGCCGGGATGCGTTTCTGCTGGCCTGGGATCTCCTACAGCCAGTTTTATTGGTTTTGGTGCAGCTTTAATTGTTAGATTTGAGTAACCAGGAAACAGTTTCTGTGGAACACAGGAATGGCACCACACAGGCCAGAAATGAGCTTGCTGGGTTTTGTTTTAAAAAGCTAAAAAAGGTCGTGTAAATGTTCTGTCTCTGTACAGCACTGCACACACTATTCCTCTCCTCCTTTCTAATACATTCTTTTAAAAAGGCTTTCACTGTGAATAGCTCTGATCCCTACTGCATTATTAGACAAAAGTAGCCATTCTTACCCCTTAGGGAACAAAGTTTTTTCCTTAATTATGCTTCTGAAAAACCTGCCTAATGGCAATACTTACCCAAGAGATTGAAACTGTGTCTCCCAGGCCTGGGCGAGAGTTTTGTTTTGTTTTTGGTCTAATTACACACGTCCCCAGGAGACTGCAGAGCTCAGAAGAAGCTGTTTCAGCCTCCTGGGAAAAGTCTAGGTGTTTGGATCCTTCCATGAAAGATTTCTTACTCTACTTCCCTAAAGTGCACAGGGAGGTGTAAAGGTAAAAATGTTTTCAAATAGGCTTAGAGTGAAGACTAACAGGAAATTCTCAATGGAGCTTGAAAATACACCCATCAGGCACTTCTCATTCATAGATTCCAAGCGCTGGTCACTTGTGACTGGACTGCTTCTGAGACGTCAAGTGTGCTGCGCTGGAAGCTGTCCCTGGCCTGACGATTCAGGATGATCCCCTGCCACGGTACAGTAGGTGCCGGTGGGTCCTCTTCTGGGCAGCAAGAACGGGAGGCCAGAGACACAGAAGCCTGACTCTGGCTTGGGCCTCAGTGTCTCTAAATGTGGGCCTTGCGGTCTTGTCATTTTCGGGAGTTACAGTGAGGCTGGACCTGGAAATCTTTCCTGAAGTGCAACCACGGCGTCTGTATGGACCTGCGCCCCATAAGGGCACTCTCCCCTGTACTGTTACACACTTACTCAGATTTGGTAGGTGTGGATTTAGGACTGCCAAGGTTGCCTGGTAGAGTGGTTTTTACCACTAAAAGCTGCATTTGCTGGTAGAGTCCTACAGTAGTTTCAGTGTTACAGTTTGTCCCAACACACGCCTGTGTGTTTTCTCTTTAGGTGACTGAATGCTGAAGAAATGTACATGCATACTCAGTTTTATGAACTGTTCTGTTAGTGCTCTAAGACTCCCGTGTATCTTACCTGTACTGACCAAACCTGCGTAGAGATGTAACACCTTAAAAAAAAAAAAAAAAAAAAAAAAAAGCACTACTTGTCCTTATTGGGCTCTAGAAGAGCGGAATACAAAGACCCCGATGTGTACAAGTATCCAATTCGCTGTAAGCCAGAGGGCAGGGTCCACGGAACCCATAAGCTGTATGGAAAGCAGGCTCCAGGCTGCATCCTCTACTGTCCCAGAGCTTGCAGTGAATACACCCTTGCTGTCTTCTGTGAGAGCCAGCCTGCCCTGCTCAGGACTGCGGCAGACGGAAGCACGGACTTTGCGTGAGGCTGGCTGCCTCAGTAAAGCACTGGACGTGGGTAAGAAGGACGCAGTTATCACTCTACTCATCACCAGGGGCACTGACTGGGCCCACAAGCCTCACTCTCCACAACCACTCCCCAAAGTGGACAATACAGGTAAAACCTCTGCTGCAAGCCCAGGCGCCTTTTGCTGTCCTCCGGCACAAAGGAGGCAGGAGACTCTTGCTGTGAGCTAACTGTGGGCGGACGGTTCTGTGCTCTGTGCTTGCAGCCCACTTTGGGGGGTGGGTAGCATCATGACTGGAAGAGGGGCTACCATCTTCCAGAGCACCGGGTCACCCTCGCATCAACTACCCCCACTCACACACAAGAAAGACATCCACAGGGTAAGTGCCACCCTGTCCCGCCCCATGGCTGGTGTCTCCACGGCTGCAGAACTGGCACAGCCGAGCTCCAACTGATGTCCCTACATAATAGACATCAGTTTCCTAGTGAGTGTTTTGGGAACCACTAATCCTCAGAGGTGATACTTGACAAAAGGATTCCAGAGTCCACTAAACTGGAGAAATAGTTTCTATCTATTCCCTTTTAGAAAATCCTCAGCATATAATATGAAACAGGTTCTGAGGAATACTGCAGTAAAACAGCAAATATTTGAATTGAATAACTTCAGTATCATCTCCCTCAAAAGGATACTAATTATCTTAATTTTGAAGAGCTATGGTGTATTTCAGTAGCTATTCAGCAAAAGCTGAACTATGAACCAGGTAGATGACAAAGTTTGTTAATGAGCTAAAATACATCTTGCAAACTATAAAGCACAATCCAAATGTCAGTGTTACTCTACTCTCATTATGGTTAAGGAATAACTTTGATTTTGTTCTGTTTTGCAGTATTGGGGCTCAAACTCAGGACTCTGCACTTGCCAGGCAGGCGCTTAAGCCACTGAGCTCTATCCCTGCCCTCTCATGATGGCTAAATATGAGATGAGCAGGAGACAAATGTCAAGCTCACCCTTCTTCTCCATAGACAGGGTGACTATATCATTCCAAGCAGGATGCCTTTGAGAACAAAAAGGTGCTATTAATAACTATTGGGGGGCTGGAGAGATGGCTCAGTGGTCTAAAGCACCTACTTAGAACAAGCTTGGCAAAGCACAGGGACCATGGTTCGATCCCCAGCACCACATGCCAGCCAGCCCC
>NW_004524632.1:6260776-6287953 GCF_000260255.1 Octodon degus | reverse complement strand
AAATGTAAAAAAAAAAAAAAATTAAAAAAAAAAATAACTATTGGAACAATGAGCCTACGGATTGTCCTGGTTGAACTAGGATACACAGTCCTTTACCCAAAATGCAACACAGAGGCCCTTTCCCAAAATTTAAGAGGTCACAATAGCTCCTGGTCCTACAATTATTTCCCTATCCTTACTTCACCTTGTCAGCAGCTGCCAGCAAGTCATCCGCCATTTTGTCGAGGTTTGGCGCCTTCCCCGTGTAAATGAAGCACATCATTTCCTTAAAAACTTCAGGCTCCACATCATTGATTTCAACTCGATTCTATGCCAGAAAAACTGAAACTGAGAAATATTGCAACAGAACAAAATTCCTAAACTATGGTCTTCATTTTAAGCTCCAAGCAAGAAGAGAAGCTTGTATCATTTAACACCTAACATGAACAGAAAATGTCTCCTCAGCCCTGTTTGGCTATTACAGCCTTTTCTCATCCTACAGACCGCCTTTGCCTTTTCAAATAGAAACAAATGGCTGATGCTCTCACCCAGGACTGTCTGCATGATCTGCCTGGAAATTAAGCGAATCTGCTTTACCTGAAATATTAACAGAACACCTTTCCCTGCTCTTAGAAGGTGTCTGTCAAGGGAATTTTACTGTTTTAATAGCACAGTTAAAAAAAATCATTAGGAAAATAAATCCACGGCTAGACTGGGAAATCATCTGACTCTAACCACGTGGCCAAACAGAAACATCTCCAGCCTCGTACATACCTTTTTGCTCTCCTCCATTTCATGTTCAAACATGGCACTAAAAACTGGAGAACGAGCTACAAAACAAAAAGGGAAATAAGGAGGTGAGGTTCTCTCACTCTGGGAATCGCTTGGGTCTCCCCAGTTACCACCAAAAGATCATCTCCTTCTTGATCTACTGCTAACGGAGAGGGCCTTAGCCTCAGATTACACCAGCATTATCAAATTCCTTTCTTCATATATCTCACCAATGGGAAAAAATTATAATAAAGAAAAAAAAAATCCCCTGGCCTTCTGTGCTGGCCCTGCCCCCGGGGCACGCTGAGCTGGGCACAAAGACTGGGCATGGGGGCTGCGCCTATAATCCTAGAGCTTGGGAGGCTGTCAATAGGAGGATCACTATGAGTCCGAACTACGCAGTGAGACCCTGTACACCCTGTACATCCTGCGCAAAAAAGAAAAAGAAAAGAAAATAGAACACTACTTTCAAAAATATTTATCAGCTGTACTCCAACCATTCATGTTTTAAGGATGGAGTAGAGCTAATGGTTGGATTATCACCCAACACAGATACCTTTATAAGCTACATTTTCTGCACAGATCTGGGGGCTCAAATGGAACGGTCCTCGTGGTCTAAGCAAAGTGTCCTGGTATTTGGAGTTTGGGCTGGAAGAGTACTGTGTTTTCTCCACTGCTAGGGACCACACAGCAAAAAGTCCCAGATGTGAGTTTGCTGGCAGGTAGTGACCAGATCAAGCTGTACATTTTTTTTAAAAAAATCTTTCATTTATTTGGTACAGGGTCTCACTACACAGCTCAGACTCATAGTGATCCTCCTGTCCCAGCCTCCCCAGCACTGTGGTTACAGGTGTGCTACTATGCTTGGTTTTGGTGGCTGGCTCAGCACCCGGGGCCTGCATGGCGTGTGGTACCAGGGATTGAACCCGGGTCCTTGCACTTGCCAGGCAGGTGCTTAGATCTCTGAGCCATCTCCCCAGCCCAAGTTGTACATTCTTAATAGAGATGATGTCACCCTAGAGGATAAAAAGCCTTAAACAGGACAATGGTTTGTGACTCTGCAAAGCTCATCCTACCTGATAGTCATCTTTCTTACTATTTCATTTTTCTCACTAGGGATAATTTAAATTTAGTTTTTCTCCCTAGTAATGGGAATACTGAAAAAAATGGTTGAGGTCTGGTCTTCTAACCCAGGCACATTCTAGTCTAATGACCACCATGAGAAATAAGTAAACTTCATTTCAAACACAAAAAGTAATAAAATGGCTAAGAACACAAATTTGTTCACGCTGTTGAATAAATTAGGGGTCTGGGTCAAGGCTGAGACTACCAACCTAAGACTAGAAGAACAGATGGACCATGTAGGAGGGCTACGTGTGGCAGGGAACTGGAACTTCTGGCCTATAGTTTATGTCAGAAAGAACTAATTTTAGCCCTGCCATTTTCTGAACACATTCTTGGACAAATCACTGAACGCTCCAAACATTAGTATTTTAATCTATACCAAAAGGATATTAATTCTCATGGTTCTTAGGAGAGCTACAGACTAAGGCACTAAACACATGCTACCCATTTGAAGACTGAATACTTCTTAATGAATGGGGAAGGGTCCAAAGCAGGAGCAATGGCTCAGAGGGCCCTTGGTAGGTTGACAGCAGCTCATGTGACAGGAATAAATAAAATAACCTGGTGACAACACAGGTGCTCACTCGTGTTTGAAGGGATGGATGAAAGAGGCAGGCCACACATTAGAAGTAGCCAGAGAAGTAGGAGAAGACTAGAGAGAAGTCACGTAATACATGAACTAAAGGTTCTCTCAGATTTAAGGACTAGCAAGTCATGTGTGTGACTCTGGAAAGCTGCTTTTGTGGCATGGAGGTGAACTGAGGATAAGGGGGAGGAGAGAAGTACAGAGTGAAAGTGCTAGCTCAAGAAATTTCGCTCTGGAAAGAAAGCGTGAGCGCATGGCAGAGGAGCTGCTAGAGTAGGGCTTCTGGGAAAGCAGGATGGGATGTGAGAAGAACAGAAGCAGAGACACTGCCTGGTGTACAAGGAAAAACTCCTCCACTACGAATTCAGTGCGGCAAGAGGCAAGAGGCAGGGCCTCGAAGCTGTCCTGGAGGAAGCAGGCAAGGGGGAGGAGAGGCTGGAGGGCAGCGGCTGAAACATGAATCTGCTGTAGAGAAAAAGAAAGGGCACTGCCTCTGTCTGTGGAATGAAGCCCTGCAGTGCTGAGGCCTCGCTGGGCACGCAGACACGAACTGAAGAGGGTACGGCTTCCTCAGCACCTACACTGGCATCGAGCTGAGACAGGGAACAGGAAGGTGGCAGATGAGCCACGCTGTGCTCTGCCAGGCGTGTACTTTAGAAGAATGACGCTGAGGGTCTTGACAGGAAGCAGGCCTGCGTCGCAGGGTCTGCCATCTGCTCCCCTTCCCTAAGAGCGCAAATCAGTCCACGCTCGTCAATTCCTCCGCTGCACCAGTCTTTCCGTCTCTACAGACTGAGCCCTGAACCTCTGTGTCAGTGGCAACCGTCTTGTTCTTCTGCGTCTCTGACACAGAGAGGGCTAAGCTTCCAGAGGCCCGAGCCTTGGCTGGATGGCAGTCAGCCCCAAGCCTCAGACCTGCTCCCTCTGTTCAAAGCCCCTGGTCACAGGTGCTCTGGCATCTGCTCTCTAGGTATGCGGGCTCTTAGAACCACTGGGCTTAAGAGAAGAGTAACAGGGCCCGGGAGATAGCCCAGCAGTCTAAGCATGTGCCTGGCAAGTGCAGAGACCTGGGTTTGGTCCCCGGTACCTCATGCCATGCTGGGCCCAGAACCCCAGGTGCACTGTGCCAGCCACTGAAATAGGGCACGGTGGCACACCCCTGTAATCCCAGCGTTGGGGAGGCTGGGACAGGAGGATCACTATGAATCTGAGCTGTGTAGTGAGACCCTGTACCAAATACGTAAATTAAAAAAGAGAGAAGAAAAACAGAACTGCATTCTTATGAAAAACAGCCCTAATGTCGTCATAATGTAAAGGCACATTTAATTTCAGGGTTGGGTGTATGTGTGCGCGTGCCTGAGGTAAAAAACCTGAAGTTGCACAAAAGGTAACTACGCAGCCTCTGGTTTTTCTTGTCTCACTAAAATTATACAGTGACCCATGAAGGAACACCTACCTGCTAAGATCGCTTTGTGAGCCTGAAACTCCTGGCCAGCGACACACAAGCAGCAGTCTGTGAATCGGGAATTCTCCCACAGCCCTCCGAGCTCATCTGCCAAACGGCACTCGGGAACCTTCACCATGTTCATGGTGTTCTGGCCAGAAATGTTGACGGAATCTTGTACCACACTCACCTATGAAGGAGGGAAATAACCCAAAGCTGTGATAGCAGGAATTCTCCTCCCAGCAGGTGAAAGCTGACTTTTGCCTCAACACCACGGAACACTCAGATACATGTTCTCCTGAGACCGCCTCCCTCACGTACGCGTCATCCTTTGAAGCAAGTAATTCCCTATTTATCACAGCTACGCTTACTTTCCGCCTTTTCAGGACAATGGCAAGAATGCCCCACAGATCTTTCTCCAGTTTCTATTAAGTTCCACATCCCCTGCACCACAAACCTGGCAAAACCACCAGGGGGAATTCGACAGAAACAAATGCTAGGCTTCAAGTATTTATCTTATTCTACCTCAGACAGAAAGCTAAATGCAAAGAACCCTTATAAAAACACCACTAACAACTTTGGCCAAAAAGCACTTCACTTATTTCAGTTGGATGTGGAAGTGCACTGAAGTACAGCTTGTCGTGCCTGGTAAAATAACTGCACTCCCTGAAAAATGTTAGTTTCATGAACACGATGACATCACTGACCCACAACCAGTGAGGCTTGGCCTTGGAAGATCTTTCTAGGAGTGACAGCAGAGTGGGGATGTGACTTTTTTTTTTTTTTTTTTTGCGGTACCGAGGATTGAACTCAGGATCTTGTACTTGCCAGGCTTATTCTACTGCACTATCTCCCTGGCCCAATGTGACTATTTTATAACACATGTAAGTCATCTGTGACAATGACCCACAAGATAGCTGGCCACAGCTATATGTGCCCTCAGAGCTTTAGCACAGAATGGAGATGCTATGGTAGTGCAGGGATCCAATTCCCTCTGTAGCTTCTGCAGCAGCAGCAGCAGCTGAGTTGACTGTTTAGTCTAGAGAGAAAGCAGGCTCACTTTTAGGTGGGTCAGTGAAATTCAGCTAAATTTGAGTTCCAAGTACAAGAATATATTTAAAAATCACATAATTGTTGGGCATAGTGGCACACCCCTGTAATCCCAGCACTCAGGAGGCCGAGGCAGGAGGATCACTGAGGCAGGAGGATCACTGCAAGTTTGAGACCAGCTCGGGCTACAAAGTGAACTCAAGGCCATGCTGAACTGTACAGTCCCTATCTCAAAAAGATACCCTCGGGGCCCAGTGAGATAGCTCAGCAGACTAAGCACCTGCTAAGGTAAGCCTAGGCAAGCTCAGGGACTGTGGTTTGACCCTTGGTACCACATGCCACACCAGCCCCACCCCCAGGACAGGCTGAGCTGGCCACAGAGTCTGGGCATAGTGGTGCACGCCTGTCATCCCAGTGCTGGGGAGGCCAAAAACAGGAGGATCACTATGAGTCTGAGCTGTGTAGTGAGCCCCTATATCAAATACATTAAAAAAAGACATCCCTCCCAAAAAAAATCACATAATACTATAAGCTAAGTATCAATTACTGAATGAAAGGCAAGATCCTGCAAAGTGGATGCCTCCTTAATAGTTACTGACCTGCTTCATCTCCTCTATAACATCAGGTTAGGAAGCTTTAATCCACACAGAGCTCACAAACCTTGACAATGAGCTCCCTACACTCGCTATTCTTGAGAGTCAGACAAAAAGGAAGCTTAGAAAGAACCTTAATAACCCAGATTTCTTTTAACCTTTAAGAGGCAAGTCACCCCCCGCAGCCATAGTCATGAACCTAGAGGCGCCGTAACGCCCCATCCAAATGCCCTACAGTCCTTCCATGTAAGAGTAAGATATTTACAATCAGGTCAAGAAACTTATTCACTTGTTTAAAACTAGCTGTTATGGTCTTTAGCTACAAAGCAGCTAAGTTAATCAATTATGAATGTGCCCGGCATTAGTAGCACATTTATCAGAGACAGATTACAACATTATTTTAATAGCCCAGAATCTAGCCCAAATCACCCCACAGAGATTCTCTTGTCCTCCGTAAGATTTCTAATTTGATTTAACCATATTCTCACATTAATACCTTCACTTCTTTTGATATAATATTAACACCAAAAGTAGGAATGTCTGTTACTAGTTACAGCTCTAAAACACTGATCAAAAAGGAGTAGAGGAAGGAAAAGAAAAAGATCAATTAGATCCAACTTCCTCTAGGAAAACGCAGGAATCTCTGGAGAAGGCCAATGAAGGAAACGGAGAATGCTTTTGGCACTGTGTTTCTAGCTTGAATTAAGCCAGGCTGACAGGAGCCCAAAGTCATTAACACTTGATGGCAATTTAGTAGACTGGGTAAAATGAATTGGCAAAAGCTGGGCTGAGTTTCACATGAGCTGTGGCTAGTGGTGGGCCTTCTGCTGGCGAGGTACATGCCTGGTAATGAGTGGGGCCCAAAGACTGTGACACCTCTCGGGGGGGACATTTCTCTCTCTGGACACAGACAGGAACACAGCAGGCAGGAGAATGTACCTTTCCTGCCTGAGCCAGGCTTGTTCTGCAGATATATAGATGCCTGCAGTCTCCAGAGCCCTCAGTGTCTGGCACCTCTTACCAACATTAAATACGCTTAATTAAAAATAAATTTTAAATGGCATTCACAAATGAGTCTTCAGAGCCCAAACTTTTAGCTCAGAAAAGAATTGTTTTCCTCTGCAAATGATGCTGCTAAAATGAGACCATTTTGAGAAAAACTAAAGATTTTTTTTATGCCTATAAAGTTGACTATGGAGACTCATTCAGAATTGCAGCTGTGAAGATGACGTGACTGTGACATTTATGTCATCTTATAAATGAATGCATGAAAATGTTTCAGGAAGGCTGTATAATCCCCTAAATTTCAAGTTGTAAAAGGGTCTCACTTTTAAAGTCAATTTCTTAAGAAAAAAATTTCATAAAAGACTAAAGATTGTGCCAACTCTTGTACATCTCATCTACACATAAAGTCAAAGTAAAACTCATGGAAATATATTTTTTAACTTTAATACAGTTAAAAGAATCAAGCCACACATGGTGGTGCACGAGGCAGGAAAATCATAAATTTGAGGCCAGCTCAGGGAACTTAGGGAGAGCTTGTCTCAAAAGGGGACATGGAGATGGGAGATGGGAGTGGAGGGGTGGAGATGTAGCCAGCGGCGGAGCGTTGTGTGCACACCTGGGTTCAATTCCCAGGGCTAGGGAGGAAAAAAAAAAAAAAAAATCAAGAAAACACACAGATACTATGAATTGTTTATAACAGCGAAATTATTTCTCAACCTAAATGTCAATCAATAAGAAAATAAGTGTATATTCACATCACAGACTGTTATACTGCACTAAAAATGAGTAATTGTTTTCACAATGTAAATCAATTTTAGGAACATTAACTGGCACAATTTTTATAAAGCTCAAAACCAAATCTAAATGTATTACTCAGGGCTGGTGAGATGGCTCAGTGGTCTAAAGCACCTACTTGGAACAAGCTTAGCAAAGCACAGGGACCGCGGTTCAATCCCCCAGCACCACATGCCAGCCAGCCCCGCCCCCTGGTGGGCTGAGCTGGCCACACACACACACACACACACACACAAATAAAATTAAAAATAAATAAATGTATTACTCAGATATATGAATAAACAAAGAGAAGATAGTATAAAATTCAAAATAGTTATTTTTCATTGTCTAAGTAGAAAGTCTTAGGGACAAGGGAAAAAATTATATTGGTTAGCTACAAATTATTGGTGATCATGTTAGCTGGTAGGTTTGCCACATTAGCACGGTTTATAAGCTCCAACGATGTTATGTATTAAATCAATTTTTTCCCCAGTATTGGAAACTGGACCCAGGGCTTTGTCACTGAACTAATCCCTTGATCCCTTTTTTAAAAATTTAAAATTTTGTAAGCCAGACATGGTGGCTCACACCTGTAATCCTAGCACTTCGAAGGCTGAGGCAGGAGGACTGCTGTGAGTTCAAGAGCAGTCTGAACTACATCGTGAGACCCTGTCTCAAAGGCAACAAGAATTTTTAAAAAAGAATTTTGAGATGGAGTCTTGCTACATTATTGAACTGCCAAGGAACTTGTAATCCTTTTACCTTAGCTTCCCAGAGTGGTGAGATTACTTACATGTTTGGGAAAATCAACATTTTTGAAAGCAAAAAGGAAAACAGAAAAAAATCAAATATTGACACTTTTATACAGTATAAAAACATTTACGAATAAAAAAATGTAATGAGACTCATTTATTGAAATTTTTTTTTCACTTATTTAAAATCTGACAAAAATACATATTCCCAGGGGCCGGGGAGATAACTTTGTAGAATAAGTGCTTGCCTGGCAAGCACAGGGTCCTGAGTTCAACCCCCAGTACCGCAAAATACCAACAACAACCAAAAAACCCAACACATTCCTAGGCTATGAAGGATATTCTGTGTTTCAGAATGGATGTTTTAAAAGAGTAAACATGTGTTTGGATATTTCATAATTGGAATTTCCTATCTCATAAGGCATTTCCTGTTTCATCTTTAACTGTAACATCACAAAGAGGCACTGGAATCTTCTACCTGTCAAAAGCATAGTGAAGGAGGAATACAGACATCTTTATTGCTGACCACTATTTGTTTGAATATAAATGAGACAGTTCAATAGGACCCAAAATTTTCATAAAGATTTTGTGTGGTCCAAATTACTAAACAGAAAATTAAAAGTGTAAGTGGAACTTGCTTTCATGTCTTCTTCTTTCATTACCAGAATGAACACTCTGCCAAGATACTGGGGACAGCCCTGCTTCCTTGGGTGAGGGGCGTGCAGCAGGCTACAGATGGGGAGAAGGCTGCGATGGCCATATTAATTTGCTGCACAATGGTAGGAAAAATTACCTAACCTTCTGAGGCACTGCATCTCTCCCTGTAACATGAAATGAAAAAAATAGCCAACAAAGCTCAAATGATTGTGGTAGGGGACAACTCAAGAAATGCTCTGAAAATGCTCCATGTAAGTGCACTGGACAAAAATCAACTTTCAAGAATTGCCATGGTAGTGGGTGTGGTAGTACACACCTGCGATTCCAGCACTCAGGAGGCTGAGGCAGGAGGACTATTACAAGTTCAAGACCAGCCCAGGCTACAAAGTGAGCTCAAGGCCAGTCTAAACTAAAGATACCCTGTCTCAAAAACATAAACACAGGGCTGGTGAGATGGCTCAGTGGTCTAAAGCACCTACTTAGAACAAGCTAAGCTAAGCAAAACACAGGGACCGCGGTTCAATCCCCAGCACCACATGCCAGCCAGGCCCACCCCCTGGTGGGCTGAGCTGGCCACACACACACTAAATAAACAAATAAATAAATATTAAGAAAAAAAAACCATAAACACTAGGGCTAGGGAGAGAGCTTAGTAGAATAAGTGCTTGCCTGGCAAGTGCAGGGTCCTGAGTTCAATCCCCAATACCACAAAAATAAATAAATAAATAACAAAAAGACAAACACCAAAACCAAAGAATTGCCATTTTCTTTTCTTTTTTGTATTTTAGGGAAGGGTCTACAGGGTGTTCAGGGTCTCACTACTAGATGGGACTCGTAGTGAGTCTCCTGTTTACAGCCTCCCAAGAGATGGGATTACAGGCACTCAGTCTTAAACCCTGCACGGCCCAGGGGAGGGGCCAGCACAGCAGGCAGGCCAAGGGGGGGGGGATCAAACCCTTGGCCCCTGTGCCTGCTTGCAGGGGCTTTAATCCGCTGAGCTATTTGGCCAGCCCTGCTACTTTCTTAACAGACAAAACATCAGTGAGAACTGAAAGTGAACCCAGTGTGCTACATTACAAACCAGACCAGGCATTTAGTATTTTCAATGTACAATCTAGCTGTGTTTAATATTCAATAACAACAACACTACTGAAATAAAGCCTAAACATATGATTCTGCCTTTCACTTTGGAATTCCCTCTTGTGGCTTCTAGGAACACCAAAAAGTTCTTGAAACAAGTGAATTTATTGCAGCAGGACAGGACAGAAGTGCATGGGCCGCAGGCTGAGGAGGAGAGCAGAGGGGCATGTGGTACCTGTAGTTTCATGTGCACATTGCCTTCAGAAATGTCTCTCAGGGCTGGCCAAATAGCTCAGTGGATTAAAGCACCTGCAAGCAGGCGCAGGGGCCAGGGGTTCAAGGGGTCAGAGGTTCAATCCCCAGGCCTGCTGTGCCGGCCCCACCCCCAGGGCGCACTGAGATGGCACCTGAGACTGGGCATGGTGCACGCCTGTAATCCCAGCACTTGGGGAGGCTGTAAACAGGAGAATCACTATGAGTTCAATCAAGTAGTGAGATCCTGAACACACTGTAGACCCTTCCCTAAAATTCAGGGGGGAAAAATGCCTTTCAATAATAATAAACCAACAGTACTAAGATGTAAAGATGATTAAACAACTTGTTTACAAATATTCCATTGATAGAAGGGAGAAAAACAGGCCAAAGAGATAGAACTTGCACCAAAAAAGGATGTAACTATGAAAAGTGCTAAGAACTTAGATGAGCTGCAGACATTTTTGAAACCCACACATCCAATACACACCCCACGCAACCGTCTTGCAATGCTGAATGCTACTAAGTCCGTAGAGAGCCTTGGAACAGAAATGAGTCTCACTAGGCACCAGCCCAAGGATGAGAAGCAGCACTCAGCACCTGTGGCCAACTGAGAAGTGAGAGGAACAGATGGCACACCTGGTTCCGTGGTAAGAAACCGATGGCATCAGCAGAACCCAGCAGACGCTTCCCTGTTCAACATCTCCTCGTTTCCAAAGTGTCATCTCACTTCCCTTCTAAGTCAGTAAGGCAAATCTAAAGTTAACCACAGGATTTCTCCTGAGAGAATTTCATATGGGGAAGTGAAGAGCAGGCAGCCGCTCAGCCTCGCACTTCACCAGAGGATCGGATTGGCAAGGGAGGGCAGGCCAACTGCTTCCAAGCCACGATCAGCGGCACTGGGGTGGGGGTGGGGGGTGTCGGGGCGGCTGGAATGGACCAGAGACAGAGGCTGTGGAATCCGACACAGGCTTGGCACACTGTGGCCCAGAAGTGCTGTGGGAAAGGTAACGTGCATGTCCTAAAACACCACATGCTATTTAAGGAAATTTTCTTTGGAAAACAGTTTGAAGATTGGCTTTCATTTCCCAACAAAATTAGACTTTTCCACTATTTTAAAGTTCCTCTTGAAATACAAGTCTCTAAGATAGTGCAGATTAAAACGGATGCTGTTTATGTAATACCTGACCTCACACAAAAACAGCTAATTGTTCTTATTTCTTCACTCTGGCAAGGAACGTGACCTGTGACTGGGGCTTACACTGTACTCACATTCATCACACACGAAACCACTGCCATGTTTCACCTATTTATATAGATCCTATCATGCTAGTATTTCCGTCTTTTACTTAGCAATTAAATGGAGAGGGAACAGCTATCATGTTAATAACTATGCTCTATGGCTATGAGCGGCCTTCGGTGACCTGTGAAAATAGTTCGCTACTCTCTCCACCAAGAAAACCCCACAAAATCATGCAAATCAAGAGGCTCAAATCTTTGCGTTCACTTTAAGAACACACGTGAAACTGCCCAGGCCATCAAGGGTGTGCATATCCGAAAGGCCACCACGTATCTCAAGGATGTCACATTAAAGAAGCAATGTGTGCCATTCTGGCGTTACAATGGTGGAGTTGGTAGGCATGCCCAGGCCAAACAGTGGGGCTGGACACAGGGTCGGTGGCCCAAAAAGAGAGCTGAATTTTTGCTGCACAAGCTTAAAAATGCAGAGAGTAATGCTGAACTTAGGAGTTTAGATGTGGATTCTCTGGTTATTGAACACATCCAGGTGAACAAGATGTGCCGCCATACTTATAGAGCTCATGGCCGGATTAATCCATCCATGAGCTCCCCCTGCCATACTGAGATGATCCTCACTGAAAAGGAATGAATTGTTCCCAAACCAGAGGAGGAAGTTGCACAGAAAAAAAAGGTATCCCAAAAGAAACTGAAGAAACAAAAACTTATGGCACGGGAATAAATTAAGCATAAAATAAATGCAAATAAAATTTTTAAATAACAACTACGCTTTATGTATTCAGTGTGACATTTTAACAAACCATACCTGCACATTTTATAATCATCAGTAACTACTTATTCTGCTCAAATACAGAAGTCTGCCACTGCTGGTCAGGCTTCTTCTGCAAAGTCCTATGGGACATCCTCCTGAAACCCAGTGGTGATCCGCCTTTTGAACTGCCATTAGCTCACAGTATGAGCCTATTATCTGACAGACAGGCTGGCACTCAGGGAACTCGCCTGCACCCTCCCCCGGGAAGATGGGAGCTCGGCCTTGACACGTGGCGCCACGCAGGAAGTGTCTCCCTGACCATCTGATGCACAGGACACTGACATGGATGGCAGGTTTTATTCCTTTATCATAATGTGCTGTTAGATGTCTATACATGTAGAAAAACAGCAGGAAACTCCTAATTAGTATGTATAGTACTCACTAAAGAACCCACTTTCGAATTCACTGTTTCAGAATTCAGTCTCTCCTGTAAACCTGGAAGGGCTTGAGGCTCTGGGTGACAGGGGAATAGTCCTTCCTGACTGCAGCTAACTCCTGGCTAGCTCTGAGTTAGCAAGCTTTAGCTGTCACCCCAGAGAGAGTGTTTCCCACTTTCCTGTTTCATGGCAATTCCAGCAAGACACACCATGGGAACACAACTGCTGATGGGGGCCACAAAAATCCAAAGAGCAGAAAGGGAAAGAAACCCACTGCCAAAAGAGACCCACTGCCAAAGAGATGAGCAACCCACTTGTGTCCCCCTTCCGTCCCTCTTTCAGAAAAAGCTTTCTTTCTTCCAATAAATATATTCTGTTCTTACAAAAGAAAACACAGAAAAGCTTCCCACTAATGGGGGACAGGAAGCTGGAACGGACACATTCAGTTGCTGGTCATTTTCTTGAACCTGAAGTGACAGCCCTTTCAAATGCTATTTGAAAAAGCCTGCAGAGAAAAAGCAAAAATCCCAAGTTAAGCTACTCTAAACTGACACACACTAAGATGGCATACAATCTTTTTTTTAAAATGTATTTGGTTGTTGTAGGGTCTCACTAGGCAGCTTGGACTTGTGGTGATCCTCCTGCTTTCAGCTTCCCCATCGCTAAGATTATAGGTGTGTGCCACTACACCTGGACTCTGGCTAAGCTTGCCTAAGCGGGCGCTTTAGTCCGCTGAACTATCATGTCGGCCCCAACAATCTTTGTTTTGATGAACAGCAACAAGTGAAAAGGTGAGCTGCCCCAAACCCTGAGATGATGAGGCAGTTCACTCAGTCACAGAAATAATGTCTGTAGAGCAGCAGCTTCTTCTAGGCCCACACCCCATACACCACACAAGCAAGCCTACTGAAGTCCATCCACTGTGGGCATGGCCAGTCTCACAGCAGGGAAGAGGACTCACCTCGCAGAAGAGGGTAAGTTTGTCATCAGGGAGAAGCCCGTTGGCCTCATCCAAAAGAAAATCTCTACGGATGAATTTTTTGAATCCCCAGTCTTTGCCTTGCACAAATCTATAAGCTCGTTGACTCTCTGGGATGAAAAAAAAGTCATATTTAGGGTTACTTAAAAACCTGTTCGAATCTACAACCTGTCCAGTATGAAGTTGCTAGATGTGAAAATAGTCAACCAAAAGAGACATTTACCCATAGCTTTGGTTTCCTCTCCCTTGGCATTCAAAATGGAGAATTTGAATTTTGCCCGAACTTCACTCTTTGGACAGCTGACCAGTAACAGATAAAGGGACAGGTAATCTTTGCTCTCTTCATCGAGCCCCTTTGGGTTTACTCGTAAACACCTGCCCAAAACAGATCGGAAAAAAGGGTTAAAAATACTCCTACACATAGGTGAAGTTACAGCATAGACCTAACATTGAAATTAAGAGAAGTTAAAAGGGCCCAGCCCCCAAACTGGGAGATTATGGCTCAGCAAAATTACTTGGGAATCACTTTTCTAGAATGATCTAGATCACCTTTTAAAAAGTAAACAACAAAATAAAGGAGCATTCTAGAATCAACAAAACACTCCCTTCTTTCTCATAAACTCCCAATTCACCCTTTTTCTTCCTCAGATCCTTTAAAACTCAGCATGTCTTATACAACCTTCAATCCCAGAAAAGGAAACCCTTACTTTTGTTGGGACTATGATGAAACCATAAATAAAAAGGTTAATGAAGCTTTAATATCAATGTTGAGACAAAAAAATTAACAAATGTTAATAATATATATTTTTACATCTTATTTATTTTTTGGTGGTACTGGGAATCACACTCAGGCCCTTGCACTTGCCAGGCAGGCGCTGTGCTGCTGAGCTTTCTCCCTGACCTATACACATTTTATCAATCTGACAATGATATTCTAAGGTTTAAATAAAGTAGGCAGCATGGAGGAGACACAGAAAAAAGTAAACTCCTATGACACACTGTAATTTCCAAACAAGGCTTCTAAGTAGAGTTAGAGATGCCAATCTGTTACATGTGAGTCAAAACAAAATTCAGACAGAATTAACAGGTTCAATTTGGTTATGCTGTAAATGTCATTAGCTAAACGCATGTGGTTCAGACACTGCTTCTGCCACTCGGAATGCAGAGGCCATATGCACCCTTGGGCCTTGCCAGTGTTGCGGCGCCCGTCTCAGACAGGCGGCGGCACCCAGCGCCTCTCTGGGGAATGCAGATGCCACACACAGCAAAACACAACATGCTAAAGGTGTGGACTTAAATACAATGCCTAAGAATAAATATTTCTCTCAACACATGGAGGGGTACACTGCTTAACATAGTTAACAAATACTAAATGAATGAATAAACAACCATTCAGCAGGTTATCAGGATCCAAACTAGTGATTCAGAGACCAATGTTCAGGCTGGGGATGTAGTTCAGTAGCAGAGTATTTGCCTCGCACGCATAAGGCCCTGGTTCCAGCCCCAGAACCACAAAACAAAGCAGAGGTCAGAGACATGCAGTCTCTGGTGGGCACTGGAGTAAGCCTGTAGAATGCCTGCTCCTCCTCCTCAAGAAGACAAGGTTCAGATGGGACTGCGCCTCCCACGCCCGGATCGCACTCCCCCAGTGCAGAGATTAGCTCCTGGGACCTAGACCTAAGTCCTCAGGGCATTGGTCTCACATTCCTAGCCACACAACCAGCCCCAGAGCTCATAGTCTTTCGTCAGTGGGTAATGGTGATGGCTCTTGCTAGCACAAGGGAAGCCAGTGCAGAGCCGTGGAGACTGGGCAGCACAAGGAGAGGATGAGGGTCCTTAATCTCACCACTGGCTTGCTGAAAACCCATCCTGCATGCTGTTCAGTGTGTTTACATGGGCAAATAAATCCCCTTTCTACTTAAAAGTAGGCAAACTAAAGGCCAAATTTCTATGTTAAGAGCTAAGTTTCTTGCTTCTCTTGAAAAACCGGAAAATCTTGCAATGGTCAGATATTATTTACAGATAGCTGTGGTGGCCAGAGTTTAGAAGCCCCCAGAAGATACTTGCTAAGTGCCATGTAATCACCATCCATAATATGTACTGGGTATCATTTTTAACACTGTTCTCTTCGCATTTATATTGCCCTTTGAGGCTGAGTTTGCTGATCCATGATACTGAATTAATTAATTTATTTTTTTTAATTATTTATTTATTTGTTTATTTATTTTTGTGTGTGGCCAGCTCAGCCCACCAGGGGCCAGGGCTGGCTGGCATGTGGTGCTGGGGGATTGAACCACGGTCCCTGTGCTTTGCTTGGCTTAGCTTGTTCTAAGTAGGTGCTTTAGACTACTGAGCCATCTCACCAGCCCCAGATACTGAATTAATTTAAAGTTTTAGTGAGCACATATTATATGCCAGGTACCAGGGATACAGTAAAAACAAAACAAAATCCCTGCCTTCAAGGAACTGATATTCTAGTCAGTGTCCCATAAAACCAAGCAAAACCGGCAAAAATTTTTATGGAAAAGTGTTTACAGTTAGAGGTGTTCTTCCTCACCATTTCAATTTATCATTGGCTCCTGATGAAAAGGTTGAACTTTTAATGACTTCGCCCATTTCCTCTCGGCAGAAGCTAAAGTTATTGATGGTCCACATGTAGGAGAATTTCACTACTTTGATCTGTTAACAGAAAACCAGGAAGCGATTATATGGGAAGTGGGCAACATGAAAAAACAGGCTGAGATCTGAAAAGCATTTCCCTCCTCCCTCTCTCTAACTCCCGCACAAAGAGCACTGTTCTGCCAGCATGAAGTTCAGGTTTTTCTTGCCTTTGGTTCCCCATTCACAATTTTAAGAAATTGGTCACACTGACCAACTACTTTTACAGCTTTTTTGGTTTCTGAGAAACACTGATGGAAAGTGAGAAAAATATGGACAGGAAAAAAACAAAACAAAAACAACAAAACATGGGCAGGGTTAGCTAAGCAAATGATGAAATTATACCTAAAATAGCCTGCAACTGATATGTCAATGCCAGTTGAGGGCTGCAAATGTCAAACTTTGCTCCACCAACAGAGGAACCTCAGAACAGGTTTCCATAAAGGGAGCTATTACAGGTTTTCTCAGAGAAAGCAAAAAAACCCAATATAGAAAAGCAATCCTATTTTGTCCACCAAATCCTTCCAAAATCCAAGACTTTACCAGGTGAAGACATGAACTTACCTGTGTGTAGCACCAGCTCTCAGCTACAGGGCCACTCGACATTTCTGCCGGAGGTGGAGGACTTGGAACCCTTGACATCGCCAGTTTGAAAGTTAAACGAAGTTTCCAAAGTCACGGGGCAAAGATTTCTGTTCTTTCTTCACCCTGGCCAGACCCAACAAGCAAGATGTATTAAGAATTTTGGCTTACTACTCTATTACTTACTTGATCGGAATGCTCTACCCTGGTCATACCACCCTACCTTCAGAGAAGTCCACCTCGAGGGCCTCCTACTTACAATCATATCGTCCAATTCCTAATACCGTGTCTCCAAATGGGCCTACCCAACCAAGGGCTGTGGGAAAAGAAGCCCATCACAACCTCACTTGTGGCTCCTTGCCTTAGAACACGAACGCTCCACTACTCCTTAAAATGACCGTGTTACCCTCCGAGCTTTCCTGTCTCGTCCCACGCTTCTGTGCAAACCCAAGAGGCACCTCCCACTCACCAAGCCTTTAGTAGCTG
The DNA here is from genome assembly GCF_000260255.1 of Octodon degus. Taxonomy (NCBI): domain Eukaryota; kingdom Metazoa; phylum Chordata; class Mammalia; order Rodentia; family Octodontidae; genus Octodon; species Octodon degus. The sequence continues at coordinate 6,270,735 of NW_004524632.1, read as the reverse complement.
TCCTCATGAAGGTGAACATTTGCACGCCTTTTCGGGGGGAGGGTCCCGCAGGACCAGCATCTCCCCACACCCGCCTTCTCACCACCACTTGGCTTTCCAGATTCTCCCGCTTGCTCTCATTCTATCTTTCTCCACGGTTGCTCCCCAAAGTTTAGTCCTCATTTTCTCAATGCATTCTTCCTATGGCAATTTTATTCACTTTAGTGGGGTCAAATTTCTGCCCCTCAACAAATATTTCTCAAATCTCTGTAACTGTCATCTCTTTCATAAGCTCCAAACAGCTGTTACATATCTCAATGGGGTGTTCCACTAGCAAATCAAATCCAACTCAAAATTCTCTCCTCTAGCGCCTTTCTAAATAAAAGGCCATTTAAAATGGGTGAAGAATTGGGAGAGGAGGGAACAGGGAATGCAGATGAAAGGATTCACAGTGCAGATATGCAGGACGAGCAAGTCAGGACATCTGGTGCCTTGCATGGGCACTGCAGGTGACAACGCCGCACAGTACACTGGGGCTGTGCGCTCCTGTCCGTCACACAGGCGCACATGTGCACGACTATCAGATTACTATGTTAACTGGCTTGGCTGCAGCAATCGTTTCACTACGTATGTGTAAATGAAAACATGTTGTGACCTTCAACATAGACAATCTGAAAAACTGGTGAATTTGGTGATAATTTTTAAGCACCATAAACTCCCAAAAGACAAAGGGATACTTTTATTAATACATAAAAATGATGTATTTGGTTTCTACAAAAATCAGTAAGAAAAAGGTCAACTGTCCTATAAAAAGTATTGCTCACTGAAAAAAAAGAGATAAAATAGCTCTTAAAACATTTTACTTCGGGCCAGCCAAATAGCTCCGTGGACTAAAGCACCTGATTGGGCCGAGCATGGCAGCCGGAGTTCGATCCCCAGTGTGCCATGCTGGTTCCACCCCTGGTGCGCACTGAGCTGGTGATTGAGGCTGGGTGTGGTGGTGCACGCCTGTAATCCCAGCGCTTGGAAGGCTGAAAACAGGAGGATCACTACAAGTCTAGTCTGTGTAGTGAGACCCTATATTAATACATTAAAAAAAATTTTACATCTATCAGATAAACAAACAAAAAATTCAGTCATGAGAAAGTGGGAACTCTCATACACCATAATAAGACAGTAAATCAGTGCATACTTTGTGAACAGGAACCTGCCCATGTCCAGCAGCAAAGCTGAAAATGTGTGAATCCTCAGACTGGGTAACCCCACTCTTCACCATGTGCATAGAGCACGGCTCTCCAGACCGAGCGAAGCAGAATCACTCGACTCACTGCTGGCAACATCCTCGGAGCTTCTGATTTAGAGGTTGGGATGGGCCCAAGAGGCCGCGGTGCTAACAAAACCCCACGCGGTCCTGACCTGCTGGTCCTGAACCACAGGAGGACCACGGCCCTAGAGAAACTGCACCTACGGCACAAAGTACAGATGGGCGTGCGCGATGTGACAACTGTGCCGGCAAAATGATGAAACAAATATATAAATATATATTAGCTGGCGAACGCATAAGTAAATTAGAGTTTTCCATATAATAGAAAACTGGGTTTCAGGATTTAAAATTAATGAACTTCATTACAGCATCATGAACATCAAACATAACACTGAGAAGTTTTGGATGACACATGGTATATTATGATGCACATTTTAAGAATTAATATTATTACAGATATATGGAGGCAGTAGGAAAAAAAAAACACTGACAAGCTGTATAGCAGTTTTATGATTAGAGAAGGGAAGAGAACAGAACTAAGGAAAGAATATAAGACACTTCAATTCATCTCTCATGTTTGTTTTAAAATTAAGATGATACGAGGCAAAATGATAATGCAAATACCTGCTAGCTAGAGATGATAGCTGCCTGAGTAGCTACTACTCTTTGTACTGCGCTCTCTCTTCTCTCTCTCCCTCTATCTACACACACACACACACACACACACACACACACACACGATTATAAGGATATGTTCCAGTCTACCCCACATTACCCAGTTTATATATAATAACCAAGGAAGAATTTTCTTTCCTGAATATTTGGTTTGTTTTCAACTGTGAACAGATAATATAAATCTTATAATTGATCTTGTTGCCCTCTTCACTTGGCTATTAAGAAGCCTTAAGACAAATCTGTTGACTCAGCTCTTAAAACTATAGGCTCATATATTGTTTTATATATTTTACATGATCATAAATTTACTCTGTATCAATTTTATTTTCTTCACTATTCCCTTTGCTATAATTCCCTGAACTGTTATTTTTTTATGTTAAATGTTTTTGTAATCTGCCTCAAATCCTTGGTAGAAAAAGGTATAAATAAGCAACAACAAGGTCGGGGAGATAGCTCAGTAGAATAAGTGCTTGCCTGGCAAGTGCAGGGTCCTGAGTTCAATCCCCAGTACCGCAAAAAAAAAAAAAAAAGTAACAACAGACTCACTCAATACCTCAACTCACAAATATTTGTTTTTGTTTGTTTTTTTGTTTTTTGGCAGAACCGGGGATTGAACTCAGGCCCTTGAGCTTGCCAGGGAAGCGCTTATTCCACTGAGCCATCTCCCCAGCCTCAAATATTTGTTGAATACTTGAACAATAAACATTAATATGGATTAATAAGCTATACTTGTACCTTTAAAGAATAAAACTGCTGATAAATGGACATAAGTGCGACTCCCACTGGTCATGGACGCTGTCCCTCAAGCATTTACAATGAGAACCTCTCCTGTGACCGCAGGTGAGGCTAACAGGCCCCGGGCACAGTGAGCTCGCGCTGGCCACCTCAGCCCTGCAGCAGCATCCGGGGTGCTGTGCCTCGCGCAACTCGTGACTCCACTACAGTAACTAGAAGAGCGGCCGGCGCCTCCACGGCCCCCTCCCAGCAGGCTTACACCTGATAAAAAACATTCTCACAAAAACTGTTTGCCCAGTAACAAGTAAATATACCAGTTTTACAAATCCCAGTTAACAATACTGGCCAGAAGGAAATTTCACAATTCTTACTTTTGGGCAGGGTAGAAATGAAGATGTGAATTTTACACATTAGGGAAGAGCACAAAATTTGGCTCTGGAGGTGTGTGTGTTGGATGGAGGCTCTTCTACACTGAGCCAACACGGAACACTAATTTGAGCTTATTTTTAAATTTTTCTTTTAAACCTTCAAAGTTTAAAAAAGAAAAAAAGAAACCTTCAAAATTTTCTAACGAGGGGGCCGGCCAAATACCTAAGCGGATTAAAGCGCCTGCAAGCAGGCACAGGGGACAGGCTTTCATCCCCGGTCTTGCCGTGCCAGCCCCGCCCCCAGGGTGTGCTGAGACAGCAATTGAGACTGGGCAGGGTGGCGCACGCCTGTAATCCCAGCTCTTGGGAAGCTGTAAACAGAAGGATCACTATGAGTCCAATCTAGCAGTGAGACCCTGAACACCCTGTAGACCCTTCCCTAAAATACAAAAAAAAAAAAAAAATTCTAACCATAAACAGTTTACAAATTTCTAAGTCTCCAGAAAGGTCAAAGTTTTAAAACTAGGTAATTATTTTAACCCCCTAATTGCTGTTACCGAGTCTTGGTCCGTTATTACAACCAAGGGAAGAAAGGAACTATTTTGGTCCTAGCCATTGTTTCCCATCTTTTTTGCTTTTTTTTTTTACAGCATGTCACTATATGGTGGAGGCTGGTCTTGAACTCACTATGTAGCCCAGGGTGGCCTTGAACTCTGGATCATCCTCCTGCATCAGCCTCCTGAGTGCTGGGATGGCAGGTGTGTCTACCACCCCTGGATTTCTGGCTTATTTTATAGCAGTCTCTTAAAAAAAAAAAAATGTACCACCACCCATCTTCCCATTTTTAAAAATGTCCACCCAGTAGAACTGGAGACTCAGACCCACAGGAGGTCTAAGCGCAGCCCTGCAGGGAAGAAACTGATCAGGATAGCACAAACCTAATTCATTTCACTCAGAACAGGCACCATGAGCAAGGTGTTCAGAGGCAAAGGAGCTGGGTGCTCCGTGAGTTCTCTAGCGCTTCATGCCAACTGCTGCAGATGCCCAGCAGAAAAAATGATATTAAAAAAAAGGAGCTGTATTTGAGGGTCAGAGTTTGAGAATCTTTGCAAGAGATAGCTAGAGCCAAAATATATTGTTTATAGTTTCAAACACGCTAAGAAAAGACTGCTCAAGTTCTCTAATGAGAAATTTATTTTTTTCCAGAGCTTACCAAACTTTCTAGAATACTGACAATCTCAAGCTGGACCTATCTACTGTACACCTGATCTATTTTCCTGCTCACTCTCTTAATCCTGACCTGTGACGAAGACCTCTTCTGAGTCACATCGAGAAATGTACTGAAAACATCACTCCCACTGTAACACTGCTGGAATTTCTACAAAGGTAGTGTTGGCTAACTGCTAGCAACACTCTCTAAGGGAATGCTTCCTAGTAGACACTGCCGGGACCATGAACTCATAACCATATTCAACAAGAGATTTACATCAATCAGTAGGATTCCTAACGAGAAGATTAAACTTTGAAGGCAGAGAAGTAAAAGAAAATGTATTAATGCTGTCTCTTCAATGCTAGGAATTGAAGGCCAGTACCAGACCTTCATAAGAAGCTACACTTCCAGCCCTTCTTTATTTTGAGACGAAGTCTCACAGAGTTGCTAGACTGGGCTCAAACTTGTGCTCTTTCTTGCCTTGGTCTCTCAGGCTGCTGGGATTACAGACATGTACCATCACCCCAAGGTACAAATAATGCTCTGAGCTGAATACACACTTCTTGGGGCCACGGAGATAGCTCAGTAGAATAAGTGCTTGCCTGGCAAATACAAGGTCCTGCGTTCAATCAATCCCTGGTACCGCAAAAAAAAAAAAAAAAAAGATATATCACACATATTACTTTTATACCCATAAACACTTCTGCCTCCGGTAGACTTTAAGCTACTTAAACAGAATGTAGAACTAGTCTTTTACCTATCCCCTTACCTAACTTAGCAAAGACTGCCCACACCAAAGGTACTCAGTAAAAATAATGACTAAAACACTTAGCTAATTCAAGTTCAATTCAATTTTAACTAGCTTTTCTAATTTTTGTTGTTGCTGTTATTTCATATATCTGTAAAGCAGCCGTCTGAGCAATGCTAAACAGATCCACTTTGCAATGTAACAAGAACCATTAACTTGATTTTTTGGATAAGTTACAGGCAAAGCCCCAGATCCAGCCTGGCACTTCAAACCTCATCTCTGGTGAAAACGAATTTTTCACCTGGCATTAGGTACATTCTCATTCCACAAGGGGGGTAAGACTGGTTATAATTTCCTTCATTCTAAAAACACACTAATTTGTGTAAAACTCATACAATCAGAATTCTTTCATGACAAGATATAAAAACTTCTTGAACCGTACAATAAGAGGAAATGTTCCAATAGTTTATCCTGTAGTATATACAGCACTAGGCTGGAACATCCTCTTAAGTGCTACACAGACAGCTTTACAGTCATTTTCAGTATTTTATTCATTCCCCATGAGCGTTCCTCCAATATCAATCAACATCATTTAGAGAATTAAAAACTAAAATAAATCAAGTGACAGTCATGTATTTCATGGCTGCATCTATAAGTTATTTTATATCCATTACCTTTAAAATGAAAGGAATAAGACTGTGACAATATTAGGTTGAACTATGAAACTTGTTTTGGGGGCTGGAGAGATGGCTCAGTGGTCTAAAGCACCTACTTGAAACAAGCTTGGTAAAGCACAGGGACCGTGGTTCAATCCCCCAGCACCACATGCCAGCCAGCCCCGCCCCCTGGTGGGCTGAGCTGGCCACACACACACACACACAATAAATAAATGTAATAAATAAAAATAAATAAATATTTAAAAAAAAAAAGAAACTTGTTTTGATAGTTAAATATTGGTAATTTCATGCAGCGCAACATAATACCTACTGTATGCAGCACAGCCGGGAATGTAGCTTATTCCCAGAGAAAGGCTTGTTGGGGACTTTTTAAAGTTCTCTCTAGAGGCCGGGGAGATAGCTCAGTGGAATAAGTAGCGCAAGGGCTTGAGTTCAATCCCTGGTTCCGCCAAAAAATAAAAAACAAAGTTCGAAATAAAGTTCGTTCTCTCTCTGTCTCTCTCTTTCCGTCTCTCTCTGTCTCTGTCTCTGTCTGTCTGTCTGTCTGTCTGTCTGTCTGTCTGTCTGTCTCTCTCTCTCTCTCTCTCTCTCTCTCATTTAAACCCTTGTACAGTTTCCAAGGGAAGAAAAATCCCAGTGTCACATCTATTTTAAACCTGAGAGACACATGCATTTTCTAAAACAGAAGACACCAAAGATCGCTGATTAAAGAAACTGTAAAAGACCTGGGCACAGTCATTTCTGAGAAACCGGTGTGACCTGAGAGGCGCGCCTCGCCTCTTCTGTTAGGGCGCGCTCATCATATACAGCCCAGGAGGTAATTTCTTTCTCATTACTCCAAGGACATTTATTACACAGGTCACGCTGACTTCCTTTGCTGCAAGGTTTGAATGACTTCTGAACATTTGTTATGAGTAAACTTTTTGTAGTTCAATCTAATCTAAGAAAATATTAATTTTTTAAACTTAGAGACATTTCTTAAAAATGAAACTCAGTGCAACAAAGGTAGACTTCAATTGGCAAAGGAAAGATAGGGGTATCTTTTGTCTCATATGAGGTTCATGCTTCATAAAATTTTACAAGTTAAAGACAAGTGTCTGGGGCCGGGGAGATGGCTCAGTAGAATAAGTGCTTGCCTAGTAAGCACAGGGCCTGAGTTCAATCCCTGGTTCCGCAAAAAAAAAAAAAAGCGTCTTTTGCTTTCATTTAAAAAAATTCTTAATCACCATACCTATACAAGATTTAGCAATAGTCAGTGTGGAGAGCAAGAAGAAAAACACCAATTGCTTAACAGAAAATGAGCAAAAGTTAAAACCAAAACCAAATGGTTTACAGAACAGGAAATGCCAGTGATTCTCAAATATATGTAAAGATGTTCAACTCTCATTCATACCAAGATAAATGCAAATTAAACTGCACATTGATTCGCCCACTGAATTGGCAATGATCAAAATGTTTGAAAACACTTGCCCAAAGTAAGGGGAACATTTCGGGTTGGTGTACAAATCAGTACAATTTCTATGAAAGGCAATGTTGTAAGACATGTAAATGCCCTTTGATCCAGGAATTCCACTTCTGACATTTCCCACACTAATATACTTAAAATGGCAATAACAAAAAGGTTTTCACTATGGTATTATTTGTAAAAACACAGAAAACAGGCCGGGAGATAGCTCAGTGGCATAAGCACCTGCCTGGCAGGTGCAAGGTCCTGAGTTCGATTCCTCGTACCATAAAACAAAACAAACAGAAAATGAAAGCAATCTAAAGTCCATAAACAGTGGATTAAACTATGATACAGATATACAATGTAATAATAAGCACTTGTGGGAAGGGGAAAGGAATTTTTAATAGCAAATACACATTTGTTTAAACTATTCAGTGGGACACTGGCTACTTTCATGGAAGGAAAGTAGGTATCCAACAGAGAAGGAGAATTTCTACCAAATTACTTTCTACTATAGTACTTTCTGAATTTGACCTATGGAAATACGTTACCTACTCAAACTGTACATTAAGAACTTTAAAAGGGAATGAGCAGCCTCTACAATTAATTTTTTTCCAAGTGCCAAGGCGGCTCATAAATGAACCCATATGAGACAGAACATGCACTGTGCAGTGGCCTCCACACAGGCAGTTGGGGAGTCGCCTCACTGCCAAGCCTCAGCGTGGGAAGCTCTTTTTATTGCCACAGATCTTCTCATAGACCGCGTTGTCATTTAGGTCTCTTATAAATGTAATATCCTCAGAAAGGTCTCCCCTGCCCGCCCACCTGAAGTGCTGTTGTCCTCATTTCTCGTCTGGTCTTCTCCTCACCCTGCCTTACTCGCTTCTTCATCACCCCTGTCTGAAATGGTTTCTATTTTCTCACTTGTCCGCCGCATTCCCCACTACAAGGTGCCACCTAGAAAGCACAGCATTCCCTGTGCCTCGGGCAGCTGGATGACAGAACTGCGCTGAGCAGTCTCTCTTTCTTTGGGATACAGTTTTCCTTGTGAGTTCTAGCTAATCTGTCAAAAGGTTAGAAGCTGTTGAACAAAAGGAGCCACTGAAATCGAGGTATACTTTCATAACAATAGAACATCTGAAAGAGAAAACTGCTAGTTCATCTCCTATTGCAAGGAATTTCGTTAAGTCCCCAAACTATTTATACTCTTCCTTAATGAAAATAATTGTTTTATTCCCAGAAAATATTGGGACAAAATGGGAAACCTGCAAGGATACAGCAGAGAGTTTTTGAATCCACAGGGCAGCAGCATTATGGCAGCTGCCAGGGACTAAACTGCTAAGCTCTTTAAGTTAAACTCTATACAATTCTAATATATTGAGCAAACTGAGACAGATCCTTTGCATTTACTTTGAATACTGACCTATAATTTTAATGTAGGACACTCAGTTTAATCCCCTTAAAACATTAAATACATATGTATATAGGTAGACACATCTTAAAAAAATGTCTTATAACTAAGTTTTTCTCCAGACCAGACTACGATGTAGGACATGTTCTGGCATAACCAAATATTTCTGTAAGACATGAAGCTGAGTATGGGGTGTGCACCTACAGTGCCAGCTCCCTGGAAGGCCAAGTTAGAGCAGTGCTTGAGCAGAGTGAGAGGCCAGCATGGGCCACTTAGAACCCTATCTTAAAAGAAAAGAAAGTTGAATTGTTCTTGCCACTTTTGTAAAAAGTAAACATTGAAGCAAGTACTGTATTAAGTTTGTAGGTCAGTACTTGGAGATTTTCCAAGTTGGCACATAATTCCTAGGCAGGTATTGTAATGAAAGGATTGTGGGGGCAAGACATGCTGTTGTGCATTAAAGATGCTCTTTGTTCTCTTCCATCTAAGCTGTCACATAAAGCAGAGCTCTCTAGAAACTTGCTGGCTAGTGAGGGTCCTCCAGACAAAGCCAGGCTGCAGACGCACAGGAAGCCGCGCAAAAGCCTCTGAGTCAGACGCAGTAGGGGCAGGGCAGAGCACGGCCACGGACTCCCAAGGCCTGGTGTGTGCCGGCTGTTTACAGCCTTGCTGCCCTTCTTACAGGTTATAAATAACTACAAGCTGTCCCCATCCCCAAGGAGAACCTAGCAGTCAGCTCAAAGGTTAAAGCATGGAATAATTCTCACTTTGATGCAACCTGTCCAGGTAGTGAAAACTTTAAGGAAGGCAGAATAATATATTTTCAATTTAAATTAAAGGCCAGGGAACCATTCCCTCCCCCTAAAAACTATCCACTGTGACAATGCCATAGTTGTACAAAAAAAAAAAGACCTAAGAAGAGTTTTGTTTTTCTTTATAGTTTAGGCACAATGACTAGTGAGCCAAATATATTCACATAATACAAGGAAAAACTCCTGTGTCCTCCTGGACAGAGGATCTGGCAAATCAAGCCATGGCGGCAACAAGCACAGGGTCTGGGTTAACACCATCCGGGGATATGCTGCTGCTGCTGAGACTCATCTGCTTAAGCTTCTCTCCACATCACTTTCAAAATCCACCATTTGGGAGATGTCCAAAATGAACATGAATTCAAATCAAGACACAAACAATTATAAAGAGACTAATTATGGGGCTGGCCAGATAGCTCACCAGACTAAAGCGCCTGCTTAGGCAGAGTGCAGCGGCCAGAGTTCCATCCCTGGCATGCTGTGCTGGCCTGTCCTGGGGGCATGCTGAGACAGTGATTGAGACTGGGTATGGTGGCGCATGCCTGTAATCCTAGCACTTGCCAGGGAAATGGCTCAGTGGAATAAGCGCGTCCCTGGCAAGCGCAAGGGCCTGTGTTCAATCCCCAGTTCTGGAAA
>NW_004524632.1:6246653-6260676 GCF_000260255.1 Octodon degus | reverse complement strand
GGATATCAATGAATCTCACCTGGCACCTATTTTGAAAAAAAAAAAAAAAAAAAATAAAAAATCCTAGCACTTGGGAGGCTGAAAACAGGAGAATCACAAGTCTGGTCTGGGCCGGGGAGATGGCTCAGTGTAACAGCACCTCCCTGGCAAGCTCAAGGGTCTGAGTTCAATCCCCAGTTCCACAAAAAAACAAAAACTTAAGTCCCATCTATGTAGTAAGACCCTGTATACCCTGTAGACTGTCCTAAATTCATAAAAAAAATAAAGAGGCTATTTTACTTTCAAGTGGATCTCAGTTCCAAAAGAAAACATCATTTAGAAATGAAGTTAGAGGGGGGAGATGTCTCAGTGGATAAGTGCTTCCCTGGCAAGCACAAGGGCCTGAGTTTAATCCCCGGTTCTGCAAAAAAGAAATGAAGTTAGAAGGGTAGGGAGATAGCTCAGTGGTCTAAGTGCCTGCCTGGCTAGCACAAGGACCTAGGTTTAATTCCTGGTACCGCATGCAGTGCCAGCCCTGGGTGCAGCCAGATAGGCCAATGAAACTGGGTGTGGTGATGCATACCTGTAATCCCAGCACTAGGGAGGCTGAGACACAAGGCTATGAGTTCAAGGTGTATAGAGAGTCCCTGTACAAAATTAAATAAGTAAATAAATGATAGAAATGAAGTTAAAAAGGCAAAGTACCCTTCCCTAAAATACAAAAAAAAAAAAAAGGCATAGTTAACCTTTGACAGTGCCTGTGTTTTCAGAAGCCAGAATCACATGTCGATCCCTCAGGACAGCTTAGGCAAAACTCTCTAGGGCCACACAGAGCAAGCCTGGGAAAGACAAAGATTCTAACACCTCCCACTTGTCAAAGATTTCGCTAAGATGAGAAAATTTCCTTATGCTAAACAAGAGAATCAAACTTAGGACTTGTGCTTGCCAGACAGGTGCTGTGCCACTGAGCTGTATCCGTGGCTTTTACAATGAAACTCTAAAACTTCTATGTTAATGTTAAGATTTTAAGTAAAGTACATGAACAGAGGCTGGGCAGGAAGTTCTCAGTTGTAAAGTTCATTCCAAAATTTCATGACTCAAGAAAAAGGTTAAAACCATATACACAAAACAGGGCAGAGTTAGACAGGCTGTCTATCTTGATAGACTTTCCTGGCTGCGAAGGACCTGTTAGAAATTAGAGGTTAAAATACAGTAACACCTACTTCACCCAACAAAACTCTATAAAAACATATATAAGTATCTGAACAAAAATCTTGTACCACAAGGTAAAATTCTCACACTGTAAAAATTTTGAGATAACAATTATGTTGACAGAAAAAAAAATTAAGTTATCTATAAAGAGACGACCTTTAAGGTACAAAACACGAAGACAATCTGCTCAAAATCAAAACTTTTATAGAGTAAAATGAAGTCTATAAGTTATGTCTTTAGAATTTTTAATTGTAATTTCCCTGTAAAAGGTTTCTAGTATGAAGAAAATCTTATTCTGATGTCTCCATATCATGTATGATAAACCATTCATTAAACAATGTAAACCCCCCAAAAAAAAATGTAAACCCAGACATCTCTATCTCTGCCCCCCTAACAGTAGGGTACAGCCTTACCCGTGTGCACGTGCGTGTGTACGATCTGAATAAGGGTTTTGTTTTTTTTTTTTGGTTCCTCGAATGCCTTCAGGGCACGTTTGGCCAGCGGGAGAGTTGTGAGGTTCGAACTCCAGCAACCTGAGGCTGACAGCTTTGTGGAAGCAGCCACTTAAAGGACTGAGCTAGGGCCAGGCCCCCTACGCGTGTACGATCTGAATGAAGTTCTGCTTTATTCCAGATGTGGACATTCAAAACAAAACTTGTTTGCAGCCACTTATTAAAAAATACTATAGGGCTGGGGAGATGGTTCAGTAGAATAGGTGCTTCCCTGGCAAGCGCAAGGGCCTGAGTTCAATCCTCGGTTCTGGGGGAAAAAAATACTATAATACTCATTGTTTTTTAAAAAACACCACATTTACCATATCTGACTTTACCTACCATTTGCACTAAAATGAAATAGTAAATTGCAGTTAAGAAGTGCATTTTTAAAGTAATGGTAAATATTTCATTCTGCCTTTTCCTTCACAAACTATGTTTATTTAAAATAAAATTACAGGGGGCTGGAGAGATAGCTCAGCAGTCTAGCGCCTGCCTGGGAAGTGCAAGGACTGGGGCTTGATCCCCAGTACTGCATGCTGAGCTGGGCCCTGAACTCTGGGCATGCTGTGCTGGCCACCAAGACTGGGTGTGATAGTGCACGCCTGTAATCTCAGCGCCGGGGAGGATGAGACAGGAGGATCGCTGTGTGTCCAAGCTACGTAGTGAGATCCTGTACCAAATAAATAAAAGATTTTAAAAGTTTTTTTAAAATATAACTACATAAAAACTCACCAAGTCAAGTCAGTAGAAAAACTCCATTTATCTAGGCTAACAGGAAACTGCTGTAGGAAAAGAAAATGATGTACTATATATAACTAGATTCTAAACTTCACGAGTCTTACTTTGGCTATTCTTTTTTCTCCCCCCCCCCCCATATAGAGTTTTGCTACACAGTTCAGGATGGCCTTCAACTCACTATTTAACCCAGGCTGGCCTTTAACTTTGTGGCAATCCTCCCTCAAAGACTAGAATTATTGGGGTGTGCCACCACGCCCAGCACTTTGGTTTTTCTTTCTTTTTCTTTTTGGTACCAAGAATCAAACTCACAACCTTGTGCTTGCCTGGCAGGCGCTGTGCTCAAGAGCTACAGCCTCAGCCCCAGCTATTAAAAGGGAAAGCCAGGTATGGTAGCGTACACCTGTAATCCTGGCACTCACGAGGCCGAGGCCAGTCTGGGCTACACAGTGAGCTCAAGGCTAGCCTGAACTGCATAGCGAGACACTGTCTTAAAAAGACAAAAAAAAAAAAAAAAAAGGAAAAAATCTAACAAATTTAACATAGAGCAGTTGATAAATTTGCAAAAAAAAAAAAAAATACTGGTTAAAAATATATTCAAACTGGGCCTGGTGCCACATGCCTATAATCATACTCCCAACTCTTGGGAGGCTGAAGGAAGAGGATCACTGAAAAGTCCAAGGCCAGCCTGAACTGCATAGCTAGACCCTGTTTCACGAAGACAAATCTAAAAGTTACAAAAATCCAAATTATTTCTTCTAATGAACTGCACTATGAGTGCAACAAAAATGAAATAAATAACCAGTCTACATTTATAAACAGAATAACTGCTTTTGCCAGCTTCCTAACAAAACAAAAAAATTACAATGAAGTCTCTTGTAAAACACCCTTTTTAAAAAGTGCTGTGTAAAAACAAAACAAAAACAAAAAACGGGCTATGTGGTTAAGTTTACTCTAAAGCAAGACATGTTTAAACAAAGATTATGTATCTTACAGTTTTAAGAAACACTAGCAACACTAGGATGTGGGTAAGGCATAATGTCCACCAAACACAGGGTTCAAAATGATTATGTAACGGTGAAAAAGGTTTTTATTTCTTTTTTCTTTTTTTTTCTTTCTTTCTTTCTTTTTTTTTTTTTTTTGAGACAGAGAGACAGGGTCTCACTGTGTGGTTCAGACTGGCCTTGAACTCACTATGTAGCCCAGGGTTGGCCTGGAAGGCACAGCGATCTGCCTCAGCTCTCTTGCCAGTGCTGCGATTCGAGCACCACCACGCTCAGCCTGAGAAAGCTCTTGCCGACGACCATGAAGTACTTTGGCTAAGTAACTCCACCACTCTAATAGTCCACACTAGACTATATTCTACAAGGTGACTCAAAACACAAGGGCTTCCAGGAGCCTAATTAAGGCAGAAAATTCTGGCACTGTTTTTCCTGGGAAAATGAAGCACTGCATAAATCACTGGTAAATGATTTTTTGAAAACAGAATCTTCTGTAGTCAGAGGTGGGGGTGCAGCCTAGACCACAGAGTGAGAACCTATCTTAAAAAAAAAAAAAAAAAAAATCTTCAGAAAATGTAAACACCAATTTCAACCACTGCAGAGGTACAAGTAAATTTCACGGTGCAGTATTCCACTAAGGCTACACTAGACTTTGGTAAACCAAATCTGGTTACTCTCAGGAAAGGAATGAGCCAACAATAAGGAATGCTAAACTACTAGCACTAAAACGCCTTCTTGATCAGATACCATAAAATAAAGCCGACAGAAATCCCAGGTATTTAGGATAAGAGTAAAAATAAGGTCAAACACAGTGGTCAAAGACACCGAGGAGGTTCTTGACCTGCTGAGCGTAGAAAGATAAATGTCTTCCAGATCTTATGAGTAACTACTACAAGGGAGAAGACAACCAACTCTAACAAATGAAAATGCTCTAAATATGTGCTTCTTAAAGCAGTAACAATGTAATGTTTTATTCTATTTATATAAAGTTCAAAAATAGATAAAAATTCAACTGTATCTGTTTGAAATGAAACCCATGTAGCAAAATCACAAAGCACTACAAGTGTCAGCACAATGGTTACCTCTGAGCACTGGTCTGGATGGGTTAAGATCTAGAAGAGATACACATGAAGCTTCTCAGTGCTGGGAGGAAGAGGTTTCTAAGACTAACCAATGATTACATAGGTATGTGCTTTTTTTATTATTATTATGTTTTATGGATTTAGGACAGGGTCTACAGGGTCTCACTGCACAGATCGGACTCGTAGTGGTTCGCCTGTGTTCAGCTTCCCAAGCGCTGGATTACAGGCGTGTGCAACCAGCCCCAGTCGCAATCGCTGTCTCAGCACGCCCCAGGGGCAGGCCCGGCACAGCACGCCGGGGATCGAACCCCAGCTGCTGTGCTCTGCTTAAGCAGGTGCTTTAGTCTGCTGAGCTATCTGGCTGGCCCCAGGTATGTGCTTTTAAATTTTATTTTTAAACTATACTTGTGTTTTGTGTACTTTTCTGTGTTATTCAAGACAAGAACAGAGTAGTAAAGCAGGGCCACTCAATGCCTAGAGGCAGGCTACCCTATCATACTTCCTATTGTTAAACCTAAAATCTGTATTTCAGGAAAACTTTCCTTATTGACAAATATTTATATATCCACCAGGAACCGTTAGTTGATACTGAAATTACATAAGAAAAAAAGGCTTTCAAAAAAGTAGAGCCAAGCATAAGTATTTTTTGGTTTTATGAGTTTGAGCCCTCCGAAGGAGCTTCCATAGCACCCTATCTTGCTCTGAATAAAAGCCACAGTGCACACAATGGCTGGAAAGGCCTGCACACGCTGCACCTCTTCGCTCTCCGCCCTCTCCTCCTCCCTGACTAGGAGCTCTGCAGCTCTGTGTTCCAGCTGCACTGCCCTCCTTTGTACCTCCTCAGACAGAACGGGCCTGTGCTGCTGGCTTGGCCTTGGCCTTGGCCTCACCAGCTTCCCCCTGGAGGGCTCTCTGCTCTCCGAGGGATTCTCAGGCGTGCTCCCTCACCATTGCTGAAGCTTCCCCTACTTGTCACCACTGTGCAGCTCCTCCTGACATCCTTGGAAAGCAATCCCCAACTCCAGTGACAATCCTACTCCTGCCTCATTATGACAAAGAACACATGAAGTTATCTACCATACTCTATTTTTTTTTTTACAGTATTTCCTCTAACTGAAAAATAAGCCTCATAAAGGCAGATTCTTTATAATGTCTTTGTATCCAGACTTTATCTGACACATGGAAGGCTAGAAACACATATTTACTAAAATGATTGGATTAATCTTTGTTTTTGGATTCCATCCTTGAGAGATAAAACAGTAATCCTACATATTCAAAAAACAACCCCCTCACCACCAAAAAAGAAAAAACCAGCCAGCCGTGGTGGCACACATGAGGATGAGTTTGAGGCCAGCCTGGGCTACCTAGCAAGACCCTGTCTCAAAACAAATGTTTCTTCTCTCTATAAGTCAATTTAACAAATTTTATTTTACTAATAGATTTCAGGTTTATTTTCTTATTTTTAAAAAAAAATTTATGTATTTGGTACAGGGTCTCACTAATTTTTCTTAATATTAATGATTTACAGTTATGACATTAAAAAAGTTGATATAAACATAATTCTATTTTTCCTTAATAAAAGTGGAATGTCCATTTTAAACTGTAACAATGTTATTGAGGGCAAAAAGTAACAGGAACTCATGTAGTGCTGGTGCAGTGTAAACTGGTCTATTATGAAAACTACTTAATATGAACATTAGGACGATGTGTAGCTTCCTCTATACTTTTTGTTACTTTCAAAGTGTGCATAAAAAAGCACATTTTATTCTCTAATCAGAAAAAGTTTCTAAAATAAAGCTAGACATGATGCATCAACTCAGGAGGCTGTAATCCCAGCACTCAGGAGGCTGAGGCAGAGAGATCACGGCAAGTTCAAAGCCAGCCTGGGCTACACAACAGTTAATTCAAGGCCAGCTTGAACAACATAGGTTATTTTTTGTTTTGAAGAAAAGATGAATGAATGATGCCAACAAAATATAATTTCAAGGGCTGGCCAAATAGCTCAGTGGATTAAAGTGCCTGCTTAGGCAGAGGCCGGGTTTCAATCCCCAGCGTGCAGTACCACGCTCCCCTCCACACACTGAGAGGCGACTGAGACTGGGCATGGTGGCGCGTGCCTATAATCCCAGGGAGTCAGATCTACGTAGTGAGACCTTGCAGATCCTGTACTAAATATGTATATATTTTATATATATAAAATATAATTTTAAGAAAAAAGTTCTTCACACTATATTTTGACTACCATGGAAACAATAAAGCCTTCTGAAATATCAGATGAAATTATCCTAAGAGGCAACTATTTAAAAGTTATTTTGACCAAATAACTGAAAACAGTTTTATAGCAGTTTCCAGAGTAGAAGGAAAGGGCCTGGGAGATGGCTCAGTAGAATAAGTGCTTGCCTGGCAAGCACAAAAACCTGAGTTCAATCCCTGGTTCTGCAAAAACAAACAATAATTTGCTACACAAATGTCCTGGGGTGACAGGACAGGTACAGACATCTGAACAGTATGGGTACTGCTGCTGGGTACTGCATCCATGTTAAAATCAGAGGCATCCTATATCCAAAGGCGCTTTGCAGCCACAGTGCTGTGGGTCTGAGCCATATCCTGAGAACAGATCTGACAGAAAAACACACAGACATCTGAAATTGGAGGGTTTTTTTTTTTTTTCTGATTTCCATTTTAAACTCTTACTGGTTGTTTAAAAAATATACTCAGCACATAAGTTCCCCTAAAATTTTTAAAGATAGTTCATATATACATGAGACAGGTGGCTGCCCAAACTAGTTGTTAAGAAAGGAAGTCCTGAGACACTTGAGGCAGGCAGCATGTTATTAGACAAGAGTAATAGTTTTCGTTTGTAACACTTCAGGATTCCAAGTGCTAGAAACTCTGAACGGGATCCAGGTTTAAAGGAAAAAAAAACAACAACAACAAAAAAAAAAACCATGGGAGCATAAAAATTAAAAATATACTCATCCTCACAATGAAGAATAAAACAGGAGATTTAAAGACTTCAGAGGAAATTTTATAAATGAAAACCATTGGCCATTGAAACAGACTATCCTTTAAGAATACATTCTTATTTGAAAATTTTTAGAAGAATTATATATATAATTTTTTTTGGGGGGGGCGGGTAGAACCGGGTATTGAACTCAGATCCTTGCGCTTGCCAGGGAAGCGCTTATTCTACTGAGCCATCTCCCCAGCCCCGAATGTTACATTTTTATTCGAACCCTAAGGACATCGAGTTTTGTTTTCCCTCCTATTTTGGAAACTGCTAAAAGCATGAACAATATCAACATAAAGGCATTTTAAAAGGCAAATTTTAAAAATACTTTTGGCTAAGAAAGCTCCAAGAAACTGCTAAATAGCTAAGTCTAGATCATGCTAAACTGCTAAAGTAACATGAAAATTATATGAACTAGGCTAGCATTCACTAAATAGTTCTACATTTAGTGGATTAAGGTGTCCTAGGAGCTTTAAAGTTAAAGGGGGGGGGCGTGAGTAAATAATTATTGAAGTGTATGAAAAATAGCTATTGAATATGAGACATAAATGCAAAATACTTAAATGAAAAGTTCTTATATTTATCAGATTCTGAGAAGAATCATTAGGCAGGCTGGTGTAATCCCAGCACTCAGGAGGCTGGGGTAGGAGGATCATTACAAGTTCAGCCTAGGCTACAAAGTGAGCTCAAGGTCAGCCTGCATGGCATAAGAGACCCGAGGCAAAAAGACAAACAAACAAACAAACAAATAGAATCGTTAAGGAAATTTCTTTCAGAGCCGCTCTCACACCTTCTAGTAAAAGAGGGCTGTTATTTCAAATTATGAAGGTTTTCCTCATCCCTCTCCTGATCAAATAATAAAGTGTGGATCAAGTGGGAGAATTGAAACATTGAGATATTTAAGACAAAAATCAAGCCACTAATGGGGGAGGGAGGAGCTAAGGAGATTGCTCAGTGGAATAAGCGCTTGCCTGGCTAATGCAAGGGCCTGAGTTCAATTCCCAGTTCTGAAAAAAAAAAAAAAAAAAAAAACTAATAGGGGAGGGGAAGGAAGAAGAAAATCAGAAGGGATATATACAAAGTTGTTTCCTAGAGTTTGGTCTAGAAAGACAAAGAAATGAAAACAATTTAAATATCCATCCAAGAAGTTGTGAAAAAATACTGATATTATGAAATAAAAACAAATGTCAAAATGGGAGACCTAAAAAAAAAGGGAGACCCAGTCTGCATGTATCAACATGGACAGGTTTCAGAACACAAGGATGAACAGGCCTGGTGCAGCAGCCTGACGGTAGTAGTTCCAATATAGGTGAGCGGCTGAGGCAGGAAGATGGCTTGAACTGGGGAGTTTGGTGCCAGTCTGGGGAACAGAGAAAAATCTTGTTCTCAAAACAAGGGGCCAGGAATACGGCTTAGTGCCTGCCTGGCAAGGAGGAGGTCCTGAGTTAAATTCCTAGTACAAAAAAAAAAAAAAAAAACTGCTATAGAATTTACCCCCCATACACACATTCACATGCATAAGTCTCATTTATTATGTAAAGTTTAAAGGCACATGGTGATCCACCTTTACACACCCTGGGCTGCACTGGGAGACACACACTACACCCACGGCAGCAGGTTTCCTCTGCAGATCCAGCCATTGGGCTGAAATAAAATGAATAAATCATATAAAGGAAACTTCAGGTAACAATATTTATCACAACTTTTTTTTTTTTGTATTGGGAATTAAACTCATGACCTTGTACTTGGCAAGCAGGTGTGCTGTGCCGCTGAACTACATCCCAAGCTCTTGTCACAGTTTCTTTTTGTTTGATTTTTTAAAAAAGCTTTTCATTCCCTGGCAAACACAAGGGCCTGAGTTCAATCCCCGGTTCCGCAAAAAAAAAAAAAAAAAAAAAAAGCTTTTCAAATCAGCGAATTCAGGGAAAATGGTAAACTAGAAAAAGCAAAACAAAGACAAAAATCAAATTTTGTCTTTGTTTTGTTTTTTAATCTTACTATATAACCCAGGCTGACCTTGAACTCATCCGGCTCAAAAGCTCCTCCTGCCTCGGCCTCCAGAGCAGCTGGGACTGCAGGTGTGTCCAGACAGAGCATTTGACATGGATAATGTAATTTGAAATAATGCAGTTTGAATCAAACCCCAAAAAGCCAATGAATTCAATCCAGATCTCTTCATTATTAAAAATCCTATGTTGATAAAATATTTTCCCTATAGTTGATGGGAGGGGCTGGGGATATTGGCTTTCAGTGCCCGCCTGGCAAGCCTGAGGCCCTGAATTCAACTCCTGGTTCTGCCCTCACTACCTACCTACACACACACACACACACACACACACACACACACACACACACACACACGACAAGAATGCTCCAACGCAGTACTTAATCAAAGGGAGTAGACTGGTTTTCATAAACATGAGTAAGAAAGTATTTGAAATAAAAACGGTCAGAGCAATCCAATGCTCCTGGAGTCTACGAAGCCTCACATGACTCTGCTGCCACAGGGCACCTTCTCTTTCCTCTCCACTGTGACAATCCTGAAGAAACTTTCTGCTTCTCCTTCATTCTATTCATTCCCCTCTAAGAACCAAGCCCTTCTTTAGTAACATCAAATTTTAGTACTTAAAATTCAAAGACAGATTTTTAAAAAGAACACTTGAGACTTTGCTTCCTTAAGATAACGTAGCCTTCTCCCCTCTGCAGGTAAGTCTGTCCTCTTTCTCCATCCTTCTTTTCATCCCCACACACTTTTTTTCTTCTTCCACTGTTTCAGCTTCCAACACACTTCTAGTGTGTTTATACTTTTCACTTAGAGGAAAAGATACTCCCAAGTAAAGTGAACAAAATCCCACCTCATTAGCCCAAAGGTAAAATAAAGTGAAAAACATTTCCAAAGTAAACTATCCATATTTGTTTTTTTGTCTTCCCTTTTTAAGACAGGGTCTCCCTATGTAGATCAGGCTAGCCTTGAACTTGTAGTGATCCTCCTGCCTCAGCCTCCAGCATACTGGGATTATAGACAAGCACCACTATGCCCCGCTGCTAACCATATTTGGCTGCCCTTCATTTTATCATTATGGCTAGAATTAAAATTGTAATTATCAAATGAAAAGAGTAAAGTCAAACTTACTTGTACATTTATCATCTTTATAGCACTTAAATTTTCCAGGATCATCAGTTTCCCCAGTCACCTGGTTGGGAACTGTTAGGCTATTTGGAAAAGGTCTGCACAAGGGGTACCACGGTCTAGCAGACACTAACCTAGAACTCCCAGAAGTGAGCAGCAGGGCCTGCACAGTGCGCTCCTCCAAGGCCTTCCCAGGACTTCTGGAGTTAACTGGGCGGGGCTTGCGTAACTCCCCCTCAAAGGCAGTCATGCACTCAATGCTTTCAGATCTTCAGAGTACTCTAACATTCATGAACTTATTTGGGATTTTTAACTGCTTTGTGAGGCAGGCAAAGCAAATATTTTACAAATAAGGAAACAAGCTCCTGAGGTTCCTGAGGGTTGTCAGGGTCACATGGCTACTACTGGACTAGAATTAGAATCCAAGCCTTTTAACTACTAATCCAATACATTGTAATCCTCTGGCATCCTGATTCTTAGATAAGATAATCTTTTTTCCCCCTCTGGCATCCTGATTCTTAGATAAGATAATCTTTTTTTTCTTGGTACTGGGAATCAAACTCAGGACCTTGTGCTTGCCAGGCAGGCGCTGTGCTGCTGAACTATATCCCCCCACCCAAGATCAAATAATCTTATTCAACATAGCTTCCAATTCTCATTTCATTTTAAGTGGCAACTCTGTGGAACAGTATGCTCTTTGATTCTATTGCATTCTAAGCACCATTATTCATAGAGCCCTTAGCAAGTTATTGATGGGTTCGTGCCTACTTCCCCGACTGGACCCCAGGAGCAAACCCCATGGCCTAATCCAGAGTGACTTTTCATGCACAGGCACTTCACCATCCTTAATTCTTCAAAATAAAATATCTATTATTTGAACAAGCCAGAGGAATTTTCTAGTCTCAGCTTCCAAGAAATCGCTACCCTTCCATCCAGAGTCTCACCTGTCTTCTGCTACAAGTTTACAATTAAAAAATCACTGTGTCTACAATTCCTTAATCATATTCATTTGAGATGTCTAACAGGCCTCAGATACTAACTGCACTATCTCCACCCCGGGTGCGGTGCGCAGGCCAAAGCTCTTCCATGCCGCATCAGCAAACCCCGCCAGCTGCCTGCATGGCAACGCACTTCATACAGTGTATGCATTTCTGTCCACGCCAGTCCCTCCCGGAAGCAGTGGTAGCTGGTCCCCAGCTGATCTCTTGGCCTCCTCTGCAGCCTAATCTATTCTCCACATAGCAGTAAACTTTTAAAATGTCCAGATAGTTTTTATCAGTCCTCCATGTAACCATACTTAGTATAAAACAGAACCTCTCTATCTGACCTTACAGAATCCTTAAATAAGAGTTGGCCAATTATACCAAAGTCACCACACACCCCTCTCCCTTACCACACTCCAAACACAAGGAGTGTGGCTGCCTCCTATGAACGAGCCACATGCACGTCCATCTTGGGCTTTGCGTGTTCTTCCCTCAGCCTGAAGGCCTTTCTTCTAGATCTTCAATTTACTAGCTGCTTGTTATTTTGAATGCAGGTCCAAAAGTCACCTCTGCAATGAGGGCTTCTCTGACTATGATCCAAAGTAGCAGCCTCACCTCCACACCTTCTAGGAACTTATTTCACGTGAATTAACCTAGTCTACTCTCAGGTCTGTACCTGTTCATCATCTGGGGCCACCTAGAATAACGACATTCTGTTCCTGTAGAGCTGAAGACCAGATCCCAGAGCCTGGGGCCCATACTGGGACAGAAGCAGCCTCTTGTGATCCTTCTTTTTTAGCACTAACAGGATCTCTAGTAAGCTTTCTTTTTCTTTAGACATTAAAGTCCTAAGCAAACAATACTTAATCTCAGAAAATATTCTTGACTGGTGGCACACCTGTAATCCCAGCACTCGGGACTGTGGGCAGAAGGATTACTGTGAGTTCAGGAGCTGCTTGGGCTACAAAGCGAGGTCAAGGCCAGCCTGAGCTGCATGGCAAGATCCTGCCTCAGTAACAACAACAAAAGACTATTTAGGTCTTTCTTTTAAAAATCATATAACCCCGGGGCCGGGGAGATGCTCAGTGGAATAAGCGCTTCCCTGGCAAGCGCAAGGACCAGAGTTCAATCCCCGGTTCCACCAAAAAAAAGTGAAACAAAAATCATATAACCCCTTCAGGCTGGCCAAATAACTCAGTGATTAAAGCGCCTGCAAGCACAGGGGCAGGGGGTTCAATCCCTCGGGCATGTAGTGCTGGCCCTTCCCCTGGGGCACCCTGAAACAGCAATTGAGACTGGGTGTGGTGGTGTGTGCCTGTAATCCCAGCACTTGGGAGGCTGAAAACAGGAGAATCACTGAGTCTGATCTAGTAGTGAGACCCTGAACAACCAGTAGACCCTTCCCTAAAATACAGGAAAAAAAAAAAAAATCATATCACACCTAGAAAATTTATGGGGCCGGGGAGATGGCTCAGTAGAATAAACGCTTCCCTGGCAAGTGCAAGGTCCTGAGTTCAATCCCTGGTTCGGGGGGGGGGGGGGGAGAAAAAGAAAATTTATTTTGCTTTTGCCTTATATTCCTAGTCTAGGGCTTGGGTATAGCTGTGGTAGAGTGCTTCTCCCTATGATGTGCACGCCGTTAGGCCAATCTTTGGGAGGAGGGTGCAGTAGAGGGACATATATCATTTTCTTACTACTCAGCTTTACTGTGTAACATACAGATTCTTTTATTCTAATTAGAGAAGACAATTGATCACAGTAAGAACAGAGAGCTGAGATCTATTTCCTAGGATAGGAAACTGGTTTGCAAACAGGAAAATAAAAGGCAGAGAGAGATGAGTACTTATGGAGCTGCACAGATATAAAAGATTCCAACCACTTAAATAAACACTAGTGGCTGGGAAGCTACCTCTGCAGTCTAAGCACCTGCCTGACAAGTGCAAGGACCCTGGTTTGATCCCGGGTTCCACATGCTATGTTGGCCCTGCAATCCAGGGCGCACAGTGCTGGCCACCAAAACCGGGCAGGTGGCACACACCTGTAATCCCAGCGCTGGGAAGGCTGAGACAGGAGGATCCCTGGGAGTCTGAGCTGCATAGCAAGGCCCTGTAACCACAAAAACAAAGATTTCAAATAAATAAATACTGTAAGGAGTGATATTAAAGTTGAGAAAATTTGCGACCCCTAGGTTTTTCAGGAGTCAAGGAGTATGTTCATCTGAAAAAAGTAATTTCCATGACTCTACTTCTTCTCAGGGCAAGAGACTGTACCTGGAGCACCTTACATTGTGCACAGCACACAGAAGATGCTTATCTGTCTGATGAATAAATGGACTAATAAAATTTCTCTACACAGGCAGCCAAATGATTTAATTTTACAGATCAGAAACCTGGACTA
>NW_004524632.1:6231498-6246312 GCF_000260255.1 Octodon degus | reverse complement strand
AAAAAAAAAAAATTAAAGAAAGGAACCAGAATCTCAAAGCCGACCTCAGTGGCTTGCCCACTGTGGCATGTGATATGCAGAAGGTCGGCAACAGAACTGACCAGAGACCAAGCTGCTGCACTATCCCTACCTTCACCCCAATTATGTTAGGGAAAAGAGATGCTGGGCTCAAGAGTTTCAAAGAGAGTCTTTACTTTCATTTTTGAAAGAGAATACATTTATGGAACACAGATTATAAAAACAGTAGGCTCAGCAATGACTGATTAATTGAAATAATGCAAGAAAGACCCATGAGGCACTGCAATGACTATGCATTCCACATGGATGGAATGCTCCTTCATCAGAAAGGGTAGCAGAAACAAAGCAGAAAACACATACAACTTGACAGCCCTCGACCTAGCTTTCCAGGCTTTCCTAACATCTCTGCTCAAATTTAACTGCCAAGCCACCCATTTCACTGCTCAGCCCCACAACCAGAGGAAAACTGAAGTGGCCATGTAAACTGGCCTTCTCCCTAAGGATACAGAACTACAGAGATAAATTTGGGAATCTCCTTGTGGTTGACCCTTATAACATTTTCTCCTTTTCAATTCAACCAAATCTTTATTGACTAAAACAACACAGACATTATTTGACTTTAATGTTCAAGACATAGGGCTTCTTTTTTCCCTGAAAACTTTTTGCTTCAAAGCAAAGATCCATCCTATCAGCCTAATAAAATTACTATCAATTATTCATAGTACTGTTTGAGACAGGCCTATAAATCCCTTAAGTTTTGGAAAAGTATGTTTTTCCAACTATATGACAGACACAAGTAAAATAAAATTTGAATCCTAAATCTAACAGCTATGGGTAACATTAGCATATGTGTTTACTGTTTGAGCCTGAAAGTCAATCAACCATAAGAAAGATCTGCTGAATTCAATCTAAATGTTGGGTTCTCCCCTCAACTGCCAATCTCACTATCATCACTTTTCTTTTTTTTTTTTTTGGTACAGGGAACTGAACTCAGGACCTTGTGCTTGCAAGGCAAGCACCTGTGCTGCTGAGCTATATCCCTGGCTTTCTCTCCTTTCTTCCTTTCTTCTTTTAGCATCATTTTTTCCCCCTCATTTCAATAAAGAGAAGATGTTTCTAGTTTTAAAAAGCCAGGAAACAAACTTATAGCTAAAAGAAATGCCAGTATTTTCAAGAAGTGAAGAGTATCTCCTCCATATATAAAATTTCTTCTTCTACATAATTTTCTACTGTTTTTTACAGCAAATTTTGCCCTTAAATATCAAGCTAGTTAGAAGTCACTAAGACTATCTCTCCATTTTTTTGACCCCCAGATGTAATAAAAAGTCAACTTTAAGAATCTAGAATATTCAGATATGTACTCAATCAAACAGAAGCTCCAAACTTGAGATACAAATTTACTTCAAACAATACTTAACACTTCAAATTCATCTTTTAGGGATTGAGTCCTGAGAGTTTAAAAAAAATTGAGAAAAAAAATTAGTTATCCCTTCCACCAGCCCTCTTCACACTCCCCAGTCCTCTACTTTTTGAGACACGGTCTTAATAAATCACAAACTGCCCATGCTGAGTGAATAAATTTGCAATCCTGCCTCAGCCTCCCATCCCGCTGGGATTACACGTGAGGGGCACCAGATACCCAGACCATTTTGTCTCTATGGCCAGAGATAGTTACTTTAAGAATTGTCTTACAAATCAGGCATGGTGGCACACGCCTGTAATCCCAACACTCAGGAGACTCAAGCAGGAGAAACATTACAAATTTGAGGCCAGTGTGAGCTACACCGCAAGTTCAAGGCTAGCCTGAACTGCATAGAGAACCTAACAAAACAAAACAAAAAAAGTCCTACAAAGGTCAAATTGTATTGTCTCCCAAAATCCATTTTTCACAGTGAAAAACACATAGCAGTTAAATCAACTTAGGATAAGAACAGAACAAGTCAATATATTCATAAGTTACTGCTGTGCTTGGGACCTGAGTTCTAATGTAAGCTTTGCAGATATTTTTCTAAATCTGAATTTTCTTATCTTTAAATCATAGACAACTGTACAAAAAGTGTGCCTAGGGTCCCTTATAGTGTCAAAGTTCTATGTGCCTTTGGAAACACATATATGCTTTGAAAAACCTAAAACCAATACACAGAAAACATAATCCCAAAGTCAGACAAACCTCCAGGGGAAAAGTTAAAATTCCCTTCTATACTCCCAAGCCCTTCTCTAAAACCCAAAACCAAACACTGTTTTGCACCTTCAAAACACAAAAATGTGTCACCTCAGTTACTTTTCTCATCAGTTAGGACAAAATAGCCAACACGCACAAGTTAAAAGAGGAAAGGTTTATTTCGGCTTAGTCTGCAGAGGGTGCAGTGCAGTCGGCTGCGCAGCATGGCAAAGGCACGCTGCAGAGCAGCAGCAGTCCTTGGCAAGGCGCAGGAGGCAGGAGGCAGGAGGCTGCAGCACCGAACTTTCTCATTTACATCATGCAAGCACAAGCCTAACTGTAGCTGCCGGGCACACCCAGCGCAAGGCTTCCACCCCCACCCCCAGGATCATGCTAACCCCATCCGTGGGCTCCTGCAGGTCTCACACACCCTCGATCCCACCTCACATGTCCATAATCCAGCCACCTCCAGCAGCCCTACCTGTGAGCATATGAGACTCCAGGGGGCCATTCAGACACAGAGCACCCCGCCTCTGGCCCCCCAAAAGGACTCGAGCATATCTCATTACACAAAAGGCAGTTAGTCCATCTCTAAGAGTTGGCAAAGTCCTAACAGTTTCAGCATTACTGAAAAGTTCAGTTTCCTGAGATTTAAAGCAAACTCTTAACTTTGATCCCCTGCACAAGTGAAAAGAAAATTAAATGCTCCCAACATATAATGGCACAAGAAAAACATTCCAATTCTAACAGGTACAAATAGGAGGATAGAAAGGAATAGGGCCAAAGCCCAGAATCCAGCAGGGCAAACATTAGATCCTGCACTTCCATGTTCAGCACCCTGGACAATCTGTGGTAACATGTGAACTCCAAAAGACTTAGGGTACCATAGCTACGGCACTGCCAGTGTGGTAGCCTTCACAGCTCCTCCCTTAGCCTAGCCCTCTCCCTCCTGCAGCTTTCCTTGGACGATCCATGTTTCTGGCTTCTCCAACCTTCTGGGGTCTCCACAGTACTTCTGGCCTCACACTCAGTGCTACGCTTGGCCCTCTCAGGGGTAAATGCCTGTCTGAAATCTGGACTTTAAGCCTTCTTAACTCCACAACCCTTATGTTCTGCATACCCCTAAAACCAGCAGCAAGCGGATGATGCCAAGTTCTGAGCCAAGTGGAGCAGTAGTCAGACCCTCTCTCCTGGCTGCAGTACTTGAGAGCTGGGGTGGCTGAGCCGATGAACCCATCCTGAGTGTAGTATCATACACTGTGTCAACTTGGCTGGATCCCCTGGAGGGGCCTGCTCTAGGCCCACCTAGGGTGACTCAGCACAAAAAGGGTATATGAAGGGGTTGAGGAAGGATTTGGCGTTCCACTTTCTCAGAGGAACTTCAGTCTTTGCAGTCAGCTTGGACATCATCTCCTGGCTTCCAGTACAGACTCTTCAGCCTCCAGCTTACTATATTCTGTATGAGTCAGGGTTTTACTAGAGGAACAGATATAACACAAGATGTATAAATGTATAAGAAATTACAAGACTGGTTTATGACGGTCAGTCACTGAGTCCAACAAGGAAGGGTGCAGAGGGCGTCTGCACACCAGAGACTGAAGGATTCAGTCCAGGGTCTGAAGCTCACTGCAGTGTTCCGTGCAAGTTGGCCATGGGTCTGTGATGGAAAGCTGATGAGTCTGCGATGGAAGGCTGAAGAGTGTGCGACAGAAAGGTGAAGGATCCAAGCCAGAGGCCGAAGAGTCCGTGCTGGAAGCCAGATGATGACCAAGCTGACTGCCAAGCATGAAGTTCCTCTAAGAAAATGGATTGCATTTTCCTCAACCCCTTTATATACCCTTTTTGTGCTGAGTCATCCTGGGGCGGCCCTTCCCCATCCCTGGGGCAGGGCCCCCACAGCGTGGAACTGCCAAGAGGATCCAGCCAAGTTGACACAAAGTATAGGCCATTACACCACGGAACAACTTCCCTAGGCCACTGCCATTCTAGAACATGTTGCCCTGGGGTTCTCTTCTCAAGGGAAAATCTTATACTTTTGCAATTTTGAGGCTGCACAGGGTAGAGTCCTGCCCATTCTTATGATACCTTCAGACCATCTTTTCTATTGTGATCTTCCAAACACTTGGCTTTTGCTGCTATTGTTAGCAACCAAGTGCTCTGTTCCATCTGTTCAGGCCACAACTTTACTGGAGTTTTCTTTTCGGCCAAACTCAAAACTTTTAAAATCATTATGGTGGGTTCTTTGCTCTTGATTCTCAACACAGATCTGGTTAAAAAACCCCAACAGTGGCCATGCCACTGCGTCCACAGTAGACTGCCTTGAGATTTCTACCACCAAATTGATTAACCCACCACACTTAGTCTCTTGTAAAGCGTCTGGACAAGAACAAAATACAGACACATTTTCTATCAAAGCATAAGACACATGGTCTGGAGTCCAACAGCCAGTACTGTCCTTGTTTCCAACTAGTGCCATGACAATGACCCTGCTTCTTGGCACCAGAATCTGCCTTCCATAAAACCAGACACACGCATGATCTAGGCACCTCCCAAAAACTCCATCTATGAGCACATGAGACTGGGGAGGGGGGGGGTTGTACAGATAAAAGCCCAAACAGGTATATGCCATCAAATATACTCCATATAGGGTCCATACCTATTCTTTTGAATGGCTGCATAGTATTCCATTTATCCAGTTGTGAGGGCTCTATTATTTGCTACTACAAACAACATAACAAGGGGGCCAGGGAGATGGCTCAGTGGAATAAGTGCTTCCCTGGCAAGCACAAGGGCCTGAGTTCAATCCCTGGTTCTGAAAAAAAAAAAAACAAACAAACAACATAACAAGTATATCTGAACATAGGTACCCAAGCCCAAAAGCATGCATTCTATTTATTTTGATAGCTATTGCCAAGTTGCATTCCAAAATGTACCAAGATGTACAGTACTTGCAGAGTGATTCCTCACTGAGCATCAGCTCTCTTGGTACTTTGCATTAAGGAGGGCCAGAGACAGTTAAAAAAAAAAAAAGAAAAAGAAAAAAAGACACCAAAAAACCTTTAAGAGGAAGACCAGTGAGATTTTCGACTTAAAAATAAAAAAAAAAAAAAAAAGCTAGAAATATCTTCTACAAATTAAGTGGATGATGTCTAACCAAACTTACAGGAGACATAATATATGGCATTTGTCAGTTGTTTCTAAGACAAGTGTTGCTGTTTCCTTGTAGCGTATAGTGCTTGTAAAGGATACTGACAGAAAGTAAACCTCCTTTCAGAATAGGTATTATATTACAAAGTCTATCAATTCCCCCAAAAGTACAATTCTGTATTAACTCCGAATGCAGATATAGTCAAGTGTATGGACCAGGCATGGTGGCACACACCTGTACTGGATGCAAGTTTGAGTCCAACTAGGGCAATTTATAAGACATTGCAAGACCCTGTCTCAAAATAAAAGGTAGAAACTAGGACCAGGGAGCTCAGGGCATAGTCCCTGAGTTCAATCCCAGCACTGAGGCAGGAGATTAGGGTGTGGCCAATTGGCTGTGGGAAAGTGGCATGACCTGTCCAACAGAGACCCACAAGGTGCGCAGAAAAAGCTACAAGCACTGTACCTGGGACCAATCAGAAAGTGCAATTCTCAACTCTTCTCACCAGAAATCAAGCAGGCTTTTTTTTTTTTTAACGGTACTAGGGATCGAACTCAGGACCTTGTGCTTGCCAGGCAAACACTTAAGCTGAGATATACCCCCAGCCTCAGGTTTTTAAAAGGATACAGATCTGATATCAGCCAAAGGAGACGAAGATAAGGAAAAAAAAATGGTGGCAAATATCCTCATTGTCACTATAAGCGCTTTCTTTCAGTGGCCCACCAGTCTAACCTTTTATTTTTCTTTTCTTTACTTCCTTTTTTTTTTTTTTAATGTATGTATTTGGTACAAGGTCTCACTCTGCAGCTCAGACTCCTAGTGATCCTCCTGTTTTCAGCCTCCCCAGCACTGGGATTACAGGCACGCACCACCATGCCAGATCTCAGTGGCTTAGCACGGCATGTGGTATCAGAGATCAAACCCTGAACCCCAAATCCCAGCCCCTGCACTTACCTAAGCAGGCGCATAGTTAGTCCTCTGAGCTATCTCGCCGGCCCTACTCTTTACCTTTTCTGATTTAATTGCCCCACATTTGCTCTGCAAAACATGTTTCTTTTCCTACCTCTAATAAACATAAATCCTTGCTACTGTTTTTTGCTTGTCTTGACCAATTCTTTGTTCAGGACAGCAAGGGACCTACGAGCATCTCTAGAAGGGTTCTCCGGCACCCCAAACTGCACTAGTAGTATTGAATACACAGGAAGAAAGGTATATGGCAGGCTAGGTGCCTAAGCACTTGCCTAGCTTGTACAAGGCTCTAGGTTCAGTCAATTCCAGCACTATGAAACAATTTAAAAAGAGTATAGGGGGCCTGGCCCTAGCTCAGTCCTTTAAGTGGCTGCTTCCGCAAAGCTGTCAGCCTCAGGTTGCTGGAGTTCGATCCTCACAATACTCCAGCCGGCCAAAAGAGCCCTGAAGGCACTGGGGGGGGGGATCCTTATTCCATTAAAAAAAAATAAAAATTAAAATAAAAAATTTTTAAAAAAGAGTATGGCCAAATTTCTCTCCACGTAATCTTGCTACTATCTAGATTATAACCTACTATCACAGCTGGTTCTTACCACTAAGAAAGGTACATTTAATTTCTTATTTTTGTCAAAGGATTCTTTTTTTTTTTTTAATTTTTATTTATTTATTTATTTTGTGTGTATGTGGCCAGCTCAGCACACCAGGGGGCGGGGCTGGCTGGCATGTGGTGCTGGGGGATTGAAGTGCCGTCCCTGTGCTTTGCTAAGCTTGTTCTAAGTAGGTGCTTTAGACCACTGAGCCATCTCACCAGCCCCGAGTCAAAGGATTCTTAATTCAGTAGTTTTACCTCCAAATTTAATGGTGATAGTGCATGGTTCCAGAGGTGACAAATATGATAATACAGCAAAAGAAAGCAACTGAGGGTATTCTTAGTTTTTTTTTTTTAAACATTTTTATTTTTTTGTATTTTTAGGGAAGGGTCTACAGGGTATTCAGGGTCTCACTACTAGATCAGACTCGTAGTGATCCACCCATTTACAGCCTCCCAAGAGCTGGGATTACAGGCGCACGCTGCCTCAGTGCACCCCAGGGTGGGGCTGCACATCCTTGCAGGCACTTTAATCCACTGAGCTATTTGGCCAGCCCTTATTTTTAGTTTTTCAATTAAGTAATCGGTATGATGTCCAGACTGGGATCCTCAGTAGATAGCTGTTAATTTTAGTTTACAGTTTGGAAATCACCACTTACATTTCTTTCTTTCCTTCGCCTTTTTTTTTTTTTTTAACCACTTAGATTTCAAAGGTAATTATTTGAAAAAAAAAAAAAAACATGTAAGCATCAAGCAACTCTAAAAGTGTGTGTGCGCGTGTGTGTGTTGGGGGTATACCTAAGTTCCTTAAGTCAAAACAAATATACACAGCTCCAGTTTACTTTCCTATAATTTGCTATTGCAAATATTTGTCACATCTTCAACTATAGCATGCTATCAAATTTTGGAGGAAAAATTTTAAAACTTACATTGAAATGTTAAAAGTAACATTTTAGGATCAGGGAAATATGGTACATCTAATGTAGTATACCTGTACAATCCTTCACAATTTTTAAGAAAAATAAGCTGAGTGTGGTGGTGCACACCTGTAATCCTAGCACTTGGGAGGCTGAGGCAAGAGGACCACTATGAGTATGCGGCCAGCAAGACAGTGCGTCAAAAGGGGGGAGACAGGAGGGAAAGACAGAGAGAGAGGGAGAGAATACTATATAATTCATGAGCACTCTCTGTAATACTATGCCTACCTTCCTCACCTAAGTAAATGTTGTACTATGTACATTAAATCTCTTGAAAAGTACTATATACCATACACCCCCCCACAGCTTATTTTATCAAATGTCACT
This sequence comes from Octodon degus, assembly GCF_000260255.1. Classification (NCBI taxonomy): domain Eukaryota; kingdom Metazoa; phylum Chordata; class Mammalia; order Rodentia; family Octodontidae; genus Octodon; species Octodon degus. The sequence goes on along the minus strand of NW_004524632.1, from coordinate 6,238,123 downwards.
AAAGTACATGCCTCATAACTTTAGGCATTAATAAGAAGCACTCAAAAGTCCGAACTTACATACACTACACGTAAAACTAACCAAGCATGGGCTGGTCATGACATGCACACCAAAATGCCAATTACCATGGAGGCTGAGGCAGGAGGATTGCAAATGTGAGGTCATCTTGGACAATTTAACAGAAACCTTGTCTCAAAATACAATTTAGGGGCTAGGGAGATGGCTCAGTAGATTAAGTGCTTGCCTGGCAAGCACAAGGGCTTAAATTCAATCCCCAGTTCCGCCAAAAAACTACAATTTTAGGCCAGGCGTGGTGGTATATGCCTGTAATCCCAGCACTTGGGAGGTTGAGGCAGGAGGATCATTGAGAGTTTGAGACCAACCTGGGCTACAAAGTGAGTTCAAGGCCAGCCTGAACTGCATAGAGACCCTATCTCAAAACAAGAAAAAAAAAAAAATTAAAAAGGGCTAGAGAAGTAGCTCATCATACTCCCTAGGTTCAATCCCCTAGCATTAAGCCCCAGTTCCGCAAAAAAACAAAAACAGAACACTAAGCCAATCCCCTAGCATTGCAAAAATCAAAACTAACCGAGCACAAGACCTATGCTGAAGACCAAAAACAAACAAACAAACAAACACTCTCTTTCAAAATGAGGCTGGTCTTCTAGAACGGGCTCTGACTCTGCCACAAATTGCTCTCTGAGCCCAAATGCAGACACCAGCCGCACAACAGGCAGCCAAAGGGCATCAGTGAACAAATAAGAGCACTAATGAGATGTCAAGGAAGTATTACTTGGCCCATAATATGAGGAAAAAATTATGTGGGAGGTCCCCAAACTCTACTACCAATAAACCCTTACTTGCAGGCATTTGAGACAGGTGAGCCCCTTCAGACTGGGTGCAGTCGAAGAAAAATCAGTCTTCTAGATGCTGGCAAATTTTACTCTATTAAGAGTTCAACATCTCTTCCATCAGACCGAATTCAGGATTTGTGACAAAAATTTTAAGGCTGAGAGCTTTCAAATAAAAAGTTTAAATCAAAGAAAAACAAATATCCCAGTTATACAATGAAGAGGCTGGCCTCGAATTAAATAATTATGCCATCTACTGTTTCCAAGACACACAAAAATCTGTTTCTTGGACTTGAGACTGGTACTAAGTGGCAATGAATGGATCAAGGAGAGAAAAATAAATGACTACTTGAAACTAATTCAAACTTTAAACCAAAGATATTCAATTTAACACAGCTTGCTCGTACTGTCAAGAACAAACAAGCAATGCCTGCTTGGGTTGCTATGCTAAATGCAAATTACTATGACATAAAAGGAAGGACATCATAATTGGCCATGGACAGCTAGTAACCAAAGTGCTTATTGGTTAGCAAAGTTATCCAATCAGACCATGTATGCAGATAACTTCCAAAAGTTATCTGTAGCTTTAATACTGATGTTCAATGTTCTTGTGAATTTCATATTATTTTTAATTAGCCAAGTCATGTCTATAAATCACAACTTTCACAGCTGAGGCTAATTTACCTAATTCAAAATATCTCTCAACCCCCAGTACTGCAAAAAAAGAAAAAGAGAGAAAGAAAAATCTCGCTATTGTAGTTGGCAGTGAAGATGCCATTCTCGTTCTTTATTTTGAAACAAAAGTATGACCTTTATGTTAATTCTTACCATAGCTAAAGGAAATGAAATCTCACTCAAAAAGAAATTTCAAAAAAAAAAAATTTAAAGTACAGTATAAAAACTCACAACTTAGTTGTAAAAGAAGGCTGGAGTCAGGACAGTGTGTACAGTTTGTGGACTTAGAAGCCCTTCCTGGCTTGCCTCTCTCTTACGTACTACTAACTAGAAAAAGAAAAGACAAATTTAAACTCACCTATTTTCTTATTTGCCAAATTGGTTAAAGAACTGGTGACAAAATTAGACAAATTTGTTTAGGGGATTTTTTCATTATAAAAATAGCCAAGCATAATTTGTAAAAAAGGGCACAGGAAGTAGGACGTCCCTGAATTCTGGGGTAAACTACAGAGATATTTTTCTTTTGTTTTTATAACTTTTAATACAATAAAATATTTTTTGGTGTACAGGTCTGTAAATTTAGTATTACATACACCATCACCACTACAATCAAGAAACAAAACAATTTTGGGCTGAATTTTAGGATGACCACCATAAGATTGAGTTATATAAGGCATTTCTTTCTTTCTTTCTTTTTTTTTTTTTTTGTCTTGTTTTCCATTTTTAAGACAGGGTCTTGCTATATATAGCTCAGGATGGCCCTGAACTTACTATGTAAGCCACACTGGCCTTAAATTCAGAGCAATCCCCTGGTCTTAGCCTCCCCATCCTTCCAAGTGTTAGGATTACAAATGTGTGCCACCACACCCAACAGAAGGATTTACTTCAAATGACCAAGAACACTTAAAGCAGACAAAAACAGGATCTAAACATTGAAAGAAATATTAACTGGAAACAGAATAATGGATGGTTCCTCTCTTCTTTTGACCCCAGCATAAACCATCATCCCATAATGTGCCTCCTGTCCCTGGGGTCTGCCTGTCTGCAACCCAACCTCCTGTGCTAACACCGCCAGTGGGTATCCCACAGACATCTCCAACTCCACAACACGAAAGCCCATCTTCCTCCAGAGACCCAATTACTTTCCAGTAATCCCACCATTTATGCAAGTGTTCAAACAAAAAACCCAAGATCAGCCTGAGCTCTCCACTCTCTACCACCACGCTATCTCCACTACCCCCACCATTAAGTACAGCACAACTTAGCAATTTTAGCTCAGAAATACACCCCAAACTCCCCGTTCTTATTGATCCCTACAACCAATGACCAGCCTACGTGGTGACTTTAATAAACTGCCACACTCTAAGAAATACAGTCCTTCCCTTTTCTGTCTCTGCCCAGTGGGCTGTTTTTCATTCTAACGTCTGTGAATACGTTTCATCTACCCAGAATGCCTCTCCTTCATCTTTGCAAACAGCTACTCTAATCTCTCCAAACAGAATTAAAAGCTTTCTCCTCACTCTCAATGTGTGGATCTCTTGCTATTGTAATTATTTTCCTTTTCCACTAGGCTGAGAGTCCCTGGAGAGCCCTTTCTACCTTATACTAACCTTACTAAGCCTGATGTGTAGGCAATGTCCATCAATAATAGATGCTTAACAAATGTTTGAAAAAGGAATGGGTGAATATATCATACTTTGGACAAACTGCCCAAAGGAGTTTACTTCCTTTTGCTAAGACTTCAAGCTCAGCAAGTGTTTTCCCGCCAATGCTGGGGAATGGACCCCGGCCTCTATGCATGCTAGGCTGCGCTCTACCACTGCAGCACTCCTCTCAGCCCCTAGAGGAGCTTTTCCCTGATACAGCACAGAGTGCTTGGCAAGTCACTGGAAGACCTGCCTGTGCCTCAAGACTCCTCATCTGTAAAACAGACAGGAATACATGAATTAAAAACATGTAAAATATTTAGAACAATGTCAACCACATGGCAAGGTCTCAGTAAACATCAGATGTTATTCATTTTTGAATAATACCTTAACTCTAGAAGGGAATAGACTAATCAGATTCATTTTCTATGTCATGAAAAAGACTACCTTTCACTGGGCGTGGTGGCGCATGCCTGCAATTCCAGCACTTGGGAGGCTGAGGCAGGAGGATCATTGTGAGTTCAAGGAGAGCAGCCGGGGCTACAAAGTGAACTCAAGGCCAGCCTGAACTGCATAGATAGCAAGACCCTGCCTCAAAAAGACTACCTCTCAAGATACATTAATTAAGTGGCATTATGGTTTATCTGTCAACTTCATGAATTTAGTTTTTACTTTACCTGACACCTAGCAACTTTAGTGACAATGATGATGCTGTATTACCAACAAAGCTGAGGGACCAAGGCTGAACATAAAAGATCCTACTCAGCAGCATCTTAAGAGTACCTGTCAGAAGACCTTGCAGATCACCTTCATGATGCCATACCTTAATTCTCCTTAAAATACAATATTTCGGTCAAAAGCAGTATAATTTAGTCAAAGAACATGATGTTAGAAGAGAAATGCTTAAAGTATGCCAATTATTAGCTTTGAACATGATTTATATTCTAAAGAGAAAGTCCTTAAATTTAAGAAAGAATTAGTCCTCAATTATCCACCCAAAGGGAGATTAAAAAAAAAAAAAAAAAAAAAGGCTAGAGGGGGCCTGCCCCTTAGCCCAGTTCTTTAAGTGGCTGCTTCTACAAAGCAGTCAGGCTCAGGTTGCTGTGGGTCAATCCCCACAACTCAAGCCAGCCAAACCTGCCCTGAAGGAATTTGGAGAAAAAAAAAAAAAAAGGCTATAAATAATTCCAAAGAGCAAAAAATACATTCATTTGTTTATTCATTTGTTTTAGACAAGGTCTCATTATGTGGTTCAAACTGGTCTTTGATCTATGCAGTCAAGGCTGGCTTTAAATTCACAGTGATCCTCATGCCTCAGTCTCTCAACTGCTAAAATTATGTGGAATTACAGGTGTGTACCACCATGCCAGCTGAATTCTTAAGATTTTGCTTTTAATGCACTTTGGTAATTTTCTTATTTATTTATTTATTTATTTATTTATTTATTTTTGGCAGAACCGGGGATTGAACTCAGGCCCTTGTGCTTGCCAGGCAAGGTAATTTTCTCTATAAAGATTTACATCTTTTAGCTAAACTAATAATAAAAAAAAAAAAAAGATGCATATACCCTAGACACACATTAAAGACACCACAGGAGTGAATTCAAAGTAAGATAGCAAAAGTCAGGCATGGTGATGCAATCTGTAATCCCAGCACACAGGAGGCTGACGCAGGAGGATTGCCAAGAGTTCAAGGCCAGCCTACGGTACACAGTAAGTTCAAGGCCAGCATGAGCTACATAACAAGACCCTGTCTCAAAAGAAAAGAGGAAGAGGAGGAAAAAGGAAAGCAAGCAAGCACTCAATATTTTGTCTCTTGTTTTTTTGAGACAGTGTTTTGCTATGAAGCTCAGACTAGCCTTGAACTCACTATGTAGTCCAGGCTGGCGTTAAACTCATGATAACCCTCCTGCCTCAGCTTCCCCAGAGCTAGTGGCGTTAAACTCATGATAACCCTCCTGCCTCAGCTTCCCCAGCGCTAGGATTACATGCATGCACGGCCATGCCCAGCTCAGCATTAGATAAATTTTGATGGATGATTTACATAAGAATAATTCCAAATGGGGCTGGGGAGATAGCAGTCTAAAAGCCTGCCTGGCAACGCAAGGGCCCTGGTTCAATCCCTGCCACATTCCATGCCAGCCCTGCACAGAACTGGCCACTGAACTGGGCATGGAGGCGCGTGCCTGTAAACCCAGCGCTGGGTAGGCTGAGACAGGAGGATCACTACAAGTCTGAACTGAGTAGTGAGACCCTAAACTAAAGAAATAAAAACTTTTTTTTTTATTTTTTATTTTTTTTATTTATTGACATCAGAAATAAAAACTTTTAAGAAAGAACAATTTAAACTATTATACAATTCCTCTTGACCTGCCAGAGACCTTGTCTCAAAAATTAAAAAAAAAAAATTTCCCTCTTGACTTCATAGCATCCTCTTGCAGTTGTCTTAGTTATAAAATTCTTTCAAATGAAAATCTATAAAATGAGATTTAGAAATAAAAGATAAACCAGGCATAGCTAACAATAATCTCAACTACTTGGGAGGCTGAGACAGGAGGATTACAAGTTCAAGGCCAACCTGAGCAATCTGGTGGGGACTGTTGAGACAGGGTCTCACTACCTACTATCCTTGAACTCACTATGTAGTCCTGGCAGGCTCAGAACTCATAGCAAACCTCCTGCCTCAGCCTCTGGATCCTGGAATTGCAGGCATGTGTCACCATGCCCAGCTAGCCTGAGCAATTTGGCGAGATCCTGTCTCCAAAATAAAAGTGGGTGAGGATGTAGGTCACTGGTAGAGTGCTTACCTAGATTTCATAAGACCCTAGGATCAATCCCCAGTGCTGCGAAGGAAGGGAGGGAGACAGGAAAGAAGAAAGGGAAGGAAGGAGAGAGCATTTTCAAAAGTGCCAACCCAGGGCTCTCGGGCTATTAGAGAATCACCCAAATAGGGCTTTGCTCTCAAAGATATGGGGGTAGATCATACCCCCAGAGCTAGAAGTGCACACCAACCTGACTCATCAAATCAAAGTATTATTCTTTAAAGACTATGTAATGCAAGATCAATTAAGACTCAGGACATATGAGAACTTGTACTGTAACATCATGTAACTCAGCAGTGTCCCAAATTTTCTGATGGAAAGTAATAGATGATGTAGAGTGTGCCTAAGGAGAGTCACATGGAGAGAAAACATCCTCTTAGACTTTCACAGAGAGCACACTGGCCAAGCAATGGCCGTGACTCATCCACATGGCTACACTGACAAAGGATCTATAATCTGAGGTACAGGATCTCAGCATAAATCCTGAGGGGAGGGCTGGTGAGATGGCTCAGTGGTCTGAAGCACCTACTTAGAACAAGCTTAGCAAAGCCCAGGAGACCACAGTTCAATCCCCCAGCACCACATGCCAGCCAGCCCCGCCCCCTGGTGGGCTGAGCTGGCCACACACACAC
>NW_004524632.1:6220806-6231398 GCF_000260255.1 Octodon degus | reverse complement strand
CTGAGGGGATTTGACTGATCTTATCAGATCCAAAAGCTACAACTTTTGTTGCATAGGTCTTGCTTTATCTTGGTCTTAACCAACCAGAAGAAAAGTATAAAAATGAAGTATAAGAAGTAAAGCCACGGTGTTATGTTGAGCTGTAAGGGACTCTTGTCAACAATTCCTGGCACTGCTAGTCAAGTGGAAGACCCAATACTATTATGGATTACTGGACTCTTTTAGACTATTTTGCTGAGTTAAGACACTTATAATATTCAAATGATGGAACTAAACAAAAAAGGGGATACAGATGAATATCCATTTTGTATCTGTGTATTCAAAATAATTAGGATATACAGTTAGTTACATTCTCTTAATGAATAAAGGGATTTGTTCTAATAGTGTCTGTAAATAGGATATCATGTCTGCATCTTGGACAGCAAATAAGCACTAGGAAGAGAGTATGCAATGTGTTAATTATTGGAACTGTGCTACCAATTTGATTTGAAACTGTCTCATTACTATGTTTCTCAATAAAATAATGGAAAAAAATAAAGACTATGTAATGATCTGAATATCCAAAAAGAACCTTCAATATCCAAAAAGAGATACCTTGCTTAAAACTTTATCTTTTTTTTTTTTTTTTTAAAGACAGGGTCTTGGGGGCCTGCCTCTTAGCTCAGTTCTTTAAGTGGCTGCTTCAACAAAGCAGTCAGGCTCAGGTTGCTGGGGTTCAATCCCCACAACTCAAGTCAGCCAAACCTGCCCTGAAGGCATTCGGAGCAGAAAGAAAGAAAGAAAGAAAGAAAGAAAGAAAGAAAGAAAGAAAGAAAGAAAGACAGACAGACAGACAGACAGGGTCTTGCTATGTAGTGCAGGCTGGCCTTGAACTCACTATGTAGACGGACTCCAACTTACAGCAACCCTCTTGCCTCAGCCTCCCAAGGGCTGGGATTATAGGCATGTGCCACCATGTTTGGTTAAACTCTTTGATTTTATAGAAGAAAATAAGATCCACAAAAGTTGCCACATGTCTATCAAATGATAAAAGTAAAATAAATTTGTTACTGGAAAGTTCACTGTTTAAATAATTCACATATAATCAACTCTTCCATATTTTTCATAAGTGATTTCAAAGTACATAGTTTGCTTAAAAGTAGGACACATCTACACATCTGCTTTATTATATAGTTGCACCCTGCACGACTTAAAATTGTGCTTAAAAACAAAAGCAGTGCTTGGGACATCACTTTCCTCCTTTCCATTCCATCACAGCATTAACTCTCCTCTCCACTTAGCTGGCTCTGACCTGGCTGTCAGCTCATTCACACCACACATGCCCTTCTGAAACTTTTCCCCACCGCTCTGAAAGCCAGGCATGAACTCATACCTGTTATCAGAATTCTATCATTTCAGGCCCAGATCAGTTCTCCCCTGCTATCTGTTCACTCTAAATTCCTATCATACTTATTGCCACTTCCTTCAAAGTCAGCAAGTGCTACTTAAACTCAGGAACTGACAACACAAGATTGGAACTGTAATTCTTCCGCATATGTCTTTCTTTATATCAGCTTCTCATTTGACAGGTCTAATGAGACCTAGGAATAAGAACTTAAGCCACCACTATCACACGGTAAGAACAACTGCTGCAAGGATACAACTAATTATTTTTATTAAAAGGTTTTTATTGCTGGGCGCAGTGGTACATGCCTATAACCCCAGCACCTGGGAGGCTGAGGCAGGAGGACTGCTATGATTTTGAGGCCAGCCTGGGTTACACAAGTGAGTTCAAGCCTGGCCTGAACTATATAGCAAGACAGTGTCTCAAAAAACCTGAAAAAAATGTAATAATATTTGCACACTCTTTAATGCAGTAATTCCATTTGTGAAATTGATCCTATGGTCTCAATCTGATCAGTATATAGATTTATGTGCAAAATTTATAGCCACTGCAATATAATAATAAACAAAAACCGAAGTTAATTGGTAGGGAATTAGCAAAGTAAAATATGAGTCAAATTACACTGCAAAGGTCCACCATCTCCCAGTACTCAGGAGGTGAGACAGAAGGCCTACCATGAGTCCAAGGCCAGCCTGACTACCTAGTGAGTCCAAGGTCAGCCTGGGCTACACAAGGAAGTAAAGTCTGCCTGAACTTCACAGCAAAATCCCGTCTCAATAACCCAAAACAAAGAACAACAAGCCTAAGGTCAGCCACTGCTACCGCCCTATCAAAAATCACCAAGGTAGAGATGGACCACTGCTGCTGTGGCATCTTAGGGGTACTAAGCCCAACACTGTGCTGCTGAGAATTCAACTTCATGGGCTCCCAGAACCTTTCTATTTTATTTTATTTTTTTTAATTATTTATTTTTATTTATTACATTTATTTATTGTGTGTGTGTGTGTGTGGCCAGCTCAGCCCACCAGGGGGCGGGGCTGGCTGGCATGTGGTGCTGGGGGATCGAACCGTGGTCCCTGATGCTTTGCTAAGCTTGTTCTAAGTAGGTGCTTTAGACCACTGAGCCGTCTCTCCAGCCACCCTTTCTATTTTAGATACTAACCTTACTGCCATAACTGAGCAAGATCTCTTGGAAACTTCTCTACTTCCCAGATACTAACTTCTGAATTCTCTCTCTACGAGAGAAAGGGAGAAGTGAAGATGAGACAACAAGCAGTAGAAAAGCCCTCTGAGCAGCTTCGCTGGGCATACTGGAAGGAGAGAAAAGCAGGAGGACAAGCTGAGCGTGGTGCCGAAAGGAGACCACTGCACCACACCGACAGTCAGGGGCCATGGCACAGAGGCCTCCAAGATGTAATGGATCTTGCTGCTCCCAGACTGAATCAATGTGACATAAATGAAATCGTTTCATTTTCAATGTATGAAAATGAATTTCTAAGTATTTCCAACCACATCTCCTCTTTCATCACTCTATATGAAAGATCCAATGGCCTGCCTGCAGGGGACCTCCCCTAAACATCAACACATCCAAAGCCAAACATTCTTGTTTCTCAAACCCACTCATTCTGTTTTATATCAGTCCCTGGATGTATCACTCATCCAAGTGTGACATCTCCATGCTGTCTTCAACTCCTTGCCTACTGTCCACCCCCACTGAATACAGGTGCCACGAATCCTCAAATCTCCAGCCTACTTTTTTCTTCTCTAGTCCCACTCACTACCTCTACCCTATTTCACCAATTCTTGTGCAGATTGCTGGAATAGGCCAACTAGTTTCCACACCTTCAGCTCTTTTCCCATCAAATTTACCCTACATGATGTCATTTGGATACTTGAAAGACCCCATAAGCTGATCAGATACAAATTTAAAACCTTAAATTGATTTCACTCAAAACTCCACTCATACATTTGCCTACTGAACGTATTTGTACTTAGCCTCATTCACATCTCAAATTCAACATGTCTAAAATTGAACTCTTGATTTCCGATCTTCCCTCCAATCCCACACCTACTTTCCCCATTCCTCCTTGTCTCCCACCCTCACTAAGTAAGTGACACCTCTACCCATCCAGCTGCTTAAGCCAGAAACCTGGGAGTCATTCTTGACACTTTCTTCTCCCTCAACCCCCACATTCAATCTATAATTAAACAGATCCTTTCTTAACATACTTTTCACATCCATCTACTTCTCTCCATCTCCTCTGCCACAGAATCCCACCTGCAAATATGCCTATTTCCATGGTACAGGTGCAGCCCAGGCATCAGGAGTTCTAACAGCTCCGCAGGCAATGCTAGCACTACAGGATCTGGATTTCACAAACCGCTCTGCTGGGTCTGCTCTGCAGAATATATGCTTCTCCTAGTTCTCTGGCTCCATTTGCATGACTTTTTCCTTATTCATTTCACTCCAGCCATGCTGGCTGGCCTCCTTTCTTGAGTGTGCCAAGCTCACGGGCCCCTCATGGCTTTGCCCTGCCAATGCTTCTACCCAGGAAGTAAATTCACGCTTTCTCCTCTGGCAAACATGTATTGAGACAGTGCTCCTTGCAGTGCTTTCAACAGGCCTTCACCTACTGACACTACAACCCCACTTCCGCTCCAAGCCCCCTGCTCAGGCTCTATTTCTCTCCCTGGGAAACAGCACCATAACATAATTTTATTTATCTTATTGTTGCCTCAATATGAGTGCCACAGATTTGGGCCATGTGTCTGCTTTATCCTGTAACTACATCCCCAAGGCCACTGCACTCAACATGTAGTGACTCAGAAGGCCTCCCCTGGCTCCCCAAAGAGATCTTATCTCTCCACTATTCTAATAGTGCGTGCCTTTTCTTTATAATGTGTGTAGTTTGTTATCTGTGCTTACCTGGTGAAACTCCCTTCTTAGACTGCAGGTTCTATGAGAGTACAAATTTTTGGTTTGGTTGGCCACCATACACCTTGCCTTTTGCTTACAAAGAACAGAGTACCTATTCAAAAATTAATCAATAAATGAATTAATGAATTAAAGTCAAATAAATTTTCTGAAAGCACACTATGATCATATCATTTCTTCAATCAAGAATTCTCAATGTGGGGCTAGAGATATAGCGCAGTAGCACAAGGGCCTGCCTGGCAAGTGTGGGGTCCTGAGTTCAATTCTCAGTACTAAAAATAAATAAATTAATCAATAAATCTCAATGCCTCTCCATGACTTACCACACCTCAATCATTGTGCTTGGCAGTGACAGAAAACCTTGCACATCTGAGCCAGGTGACTTTCTAGTCTTGTCTCCCAACACCCTACGCACCTTCTGCTCTAGTGACACCATGCTCTCCATGGGTGCTCCTCATACCCGCCCTGTCTTAACAAATATAGCAATTCTTGAGCTTAACAATTGTGCTCAGGACATACCTGTGTCTGAATTCTCTCTCCCGTTTCTGCCAATCAAAATTCCAACCTTCAGAATCCATTACAAGTACCACTTTTACAAAGACAGTTCTCTAACCTCAGCTTCCCTAATTAAATCTTTTTTTCTAGACACCAAATATATAATACATCGGTTTCACACTCCACTTACTTCAGAACATACCTCTTCCTGACCATCAATACCTTTTACAATTACTGTACGTGAAGACTGGCTGAAAATCTGATTTTTTTGTTTGTTTGGTTTGGTTTGGTTTTGGTACCAGGAATCAAACTCAGGACCTTGTACTTGCCAGGCAGGCACTTGTGCTGCTGAGCTATATTCCCAGCTAAACTCTGATGTTTGGAAACATAAGTTCGTAAAGATACATTCCTATTCTACTAGAAACTTAAAAATGTTATGCTCTTTTTAAAATATCCCATTCATTCTGACTCCATGTTAAGGGACGTTAAGTGATTATCCTGGCAATCAGGTAAATTAAACTGTGCAACAGCTGCTGTGTCTCACAGTGTAGAACCTGTGTCTCTACCCACCTCCTCCCCAAGACTGCAGTTCTACATGTGGGCCACAGATTCCTGGAGTCCCTTTCAAAGGGTCTGTGACGCAAAACTACTTTCTTTTTTTTTTTTTTTTTTTTTGGTGGAACTGGGGATTGAACTCAGGCTCTTGTGCTTGCCAGGGAAGCGCTTATTCTACTGAGCCATCTCCCTGGCCCCAAAACTACTTCTATAGTACTAGAAACTGTGCCTTTTTTGTGTGGACATTGGCTCTGATGGCATAAATGTGGCAAGAGATAAAACTGCTGGTGTTTCAGCATGAACCAAGGCAAAGCCCTGAAACACACTGGCCACTGCCTTTCACCGCCGTGTAGGCGAGTAGAAAAGAGTCATCTGTAGGGAGAATGTTCTTGACGAAACAACAAGAACTATTTTATTAAATCTGAACTCTTGACTATAGGGCTTTTAAATATTCTATGTAATGAAATTTATGCACAAAGCTCTTCACAGAATACTCAAGCACAATGGTTTCGAGGAAAAGCACTGTGTTGCCAGCTCAACCAGCTACTCTTTTCACGGAACACTACTTCTTCTTAGAACAAAGGACAAACAAGTTATTCAGACATGAATATTTAACAGACATTTTCTTGAAAATGGAGTAAGTCTGTCACATCAGGGAAAACAACTGACAGTATTTGTTGCCAATGATAAAATCCAAAGTTTTAATGAGAAAATTTACAATTTTAGAAAACTTATAGCTGCTTGACAGCTTTGCAGCACTGCCAAGCTTTTCTCATGAAATGAGTGATATTAACTAATATAGGGAGTTTTTATCTTGTATTATGAAATGTTTAAACATATGGAAGATCTGCTAACCTCAATAAACCAACACTTCCTAAATGACCAATGCCTGATATTATAAAATTATGTATGGGTAAAAGATCCATTCAGTCATGTACCTGTTGTCCCAGCTGCTTGGGATGCTGAAGCAGGAGGATTACTTGAGCTCAGCAATTTGGAGCCAGCCTGAGCAACACAGCAAGACCCTATCTCTTAAATAAAGTAATCCATTCAAATATAAGACACTCTCACTGACTTCACTGTAATATTAGCATTAAAACAATTTCAAAGTCTACACTATAACCTAACATTTATTTATTTATTTATTTATTTGTTTGTTTATTTATTTATTTATTTATTTATTTTTGGCGGGACCGGGGGTTGAACTCAGGTCCTTGAGCTTGCCAAGAAAGCACTTATTCTGCTGAGCCATCTCCCTGGCCCCTATAACCTAACTTTTAAGAAACTAACACTTGGGGCTGGTGAGATGGCTCAGTGGTCTAAAGCACCACCTTAGAACAAGCTTAGCAAAGCACAGGGACTGCGGTTCAATCCCCCAGCACCACATGCCAGCCAGCCCCGCCCCCTGGTGGGCTGAGCTGGCCCCCCACACACACAAATAAATAAAATTAAAAAAAAAAGAAACTAACACTTGTCAAGTTTTGGTAGCATATCAGAGAACACGCACAATTTCTTAAAAGACTATAAAATTGTCCAATTATCCTTTAGGTTCTATTTCCTTCATATACCTTTTACATAGCCTTTAAAGCCATATTCTCTTCATATGTGTCAACAAAACAATCATATCAGACTGGATGTAAAGAAGACATGAGAAACTAGATGTCTTCCATTAAGGTGGATACCTAATTTGCAAAAATATATATTTATTTTTTTTTTAATTTTTTTAACATTTATTTATTGTGTGTGTGTGTGTGTGTGTGTGTGTGTGTGTGGCCAGCTCAGCCCACCAGGGGGCGCAGCTGGCTGGCATGTGGTGCTGGGGGATGGAACCATGGTCCCTGTGCTTTGCCAAGCTTGTTCCAAGTAGGTGCTTTAGACCACTGAGCCATCTCTCCAGCCCCAAAAATATATATTTAAAAAGACACTCTTCTCACTAGCTTTTTCGAAGATGTTTTTTTCATAACAATACACTGTTAATACGAGATGATGTCTTAGCTACTTTCTCCTCACTGGGATACAATCCCCAACATCTGCAGCTCTCAGAGGAAAGGTTACTACAGTTCACACTGTGGAAAGCTTTTATTTTTTTTTTTAAATTTTATTTATTTGTGGGGGGGGCCAGCTCAGCCCACCTGGGGGCGGGGCTGGCTGGCATGTGGTGCTGGGGGATCGAACCACGGTCCCTGTGCTTTGCTAAGCTTGCTCTGAGTAGGTGCTTTAGACCAGAGCCATCTCACCAGCCCCACACTGTGGAAAGCTTTTAGTCCCAACGTGGCTCCAAGTTTGGGCGGTGGCAAGGCAGTCAGGAAGTAGAGACAGAGATCAAGGGAGGAGCCCGGAAGAGCATGCCAGGCCACACCCTCAAAGGACCAGCTCTTCAAATCAGACTTCCCCTCCCAAATCCCATTTAGCTTCAAACTTGTCAGTGAAAATCCACTGATGAGTATCACAACCCATGATCCAAAAGCCCAGACTATGATCCTGAGGCTTTGGGGTGCAAGGGGGGACATCCAGATAGGTTTGTTGTGTGGTTAGGTCTCTTTTGTGTTCATTTGTTTGAGACAGGTTCTTGCTATGTAGTCCAGGCTACCCTGAACTTATATAGTCCAGGCTGTTCACAAGCGTGCAGCCATCCTGCCTCAGCCTTCCTAGTGCTGAGGATACAGCTGTGTGCCACTACCCACAGTTGGTTTTATTATTTTTTAAAGCAATATTCTTAAAATGTTTTCTGTTGTAATTTCTAATTTAGTAACTAACAATATCAATATGTGGTCCGCATATACCAAGATCTTTAGGGTACTCAATAGTTTTTAAAAGCTAGAGTCCTAGGGCCCGGGAAGATAGCTCAGTAGAATAATCACTTGCCTGGCAAGCGCAGGGTCCTGAGTTCAATCCCTGGTACCACCAAAAAAAGAAAAAGAGAAAAGCTAGAGTCCTAAAAGCAATGTTTAAGAGCCACTGCTTTAAGAAAATCTATTTGTATGTGATTTCATCTTTTTGTTTTGTTTTGGGTTTTTTTGGCGGAACCGGGGATTGAACTCAGGCCCTTGCGCTTGCCGGGGAAGCGCTTATTCCATTGAGCCATCTCCCTGGCCCCTGTATCTGATTTCAGCCATGCCCAAAACTGCTGTGTATACCAAACCTCGCCCTTCTCCACCTTCAGCTGGAATTGGAGCTGGGGCAGATAGCCGACCCAAGGGAAATTAAGCCCTCGCCTGACCAATGCAGGACTCCCTCAGGAAGCTGAATTAATCCTCCTGGAGACTAAAAGTTTATTTACAGCAGTGCACAGGAGTCCATCAACTACTGTTGTTGACATTCCTGGAACAGTTTTGTTTCCAGCCCTCTTACTTGTAGCTACAACCAGAAAACACATAAGGAAATGGCACTTCACTGTCTCACCAAAACTGTTGGTGTCTTTATTCAAGACACCAACTCATAACACGCCTCCCTGCCATTTGAATATCATATCCCTCTATACTCTGGCAAAACTCACACTTAAATGGAAATTAAGACTCAGAATAAGTAATCAGTTGCTAGATAAGGAAGGTCTTTTCTTTCTTTTGGAGCACATTATCCTGTGTGTATATATATTGAATGTATTTAGACAGCAAATGGCTCCAGTAACATGTACCAACTTGACCAGGTTTCTCAAGGAACCTGATGAACAGAAAAAGGTACCGAGTCTTGCCCTTCCAGATGAGAACACTTACTGCAAAGTTCTGATAATTAAAACAGTATAGTACCAGTATAAGAGAGGCAAATAGTATAATGGAATAGAATAAAGAAAGCAAAAACAATCATCTACATGAAAACACATGAGGCAGTTTGGAACACATGAACTATTCAAACCGTGATGCTGGGTCATTACGCTTTCCTTATAGAAAACCAAAAAGAAAATTAGGACCATACTTCAGGGTTATCCTTAGGGAAGAAGAGTTTTGATTTCTACTTTATACTGACTATCAAATTTCATGGGCTGGGGAGATAGCTCAGTAGCATAAGCACCTGCCTAGCAAGTGCAAGGTCCTGAGTTCAATCCCTGGTACAAAAAAAAAAAAAGTCCAGGTGGATTAGAGACTAAATGTGAAAAATAAAACTGTAAAACTTTTAGAAGAAAATATAAGATGTAACTCTTACCACAGTGCTGTACAGGAGAGATTTCCTTTATCAGGACACAAATCAAGTGTTGGTGCTGATGTGGAGAACTTGGAACCTTGTATACTGTTGGACAGGGAATGTAAAATGGTGCAAACAGAAAAGAGAATAGAGGACCTGAAACAATTAAAACCAGGAGGAGTAAGGGATACAGCTCAGGCAGGCCCAGCGCGTGTCTGAGGCCGCGTTTGACCCCAGCACTGAGAGAGACACACAGCGAGGGTGGGGAGGTGCAAGGGAGACAGTCTATATAACACAGGAATTTCCAGTCCTGGGTATGTACCTGGAAGAACTGCAAGTGGAGTCTTTTTTTTTTTTTTTTTAATGAAAGTAGAGTCTTTAAAAGAGATTGTACACCCATGTTCACAGCAGCATTACTCAAAGTACCCAAAAGGTGAAAAGAACCCAAATATTTATCAACAGATGAATGGATGAACAAAACGGAAGGAAATTTTGGCACACCCAACATGAATTTTTAGGATATTATACTAAGTGAAACAAGCTAACCACACAAAAAAGCCAAATTTTGTATGATTCTACTTGGATGAGATCAAATTCCTAGAGACAGAAAGTAAAGAAAAAAAAAAGTAAAGGAGTAGCAGTTGTTTATCAGGTATAATAGGACATAATTTATGAATATATATGGGATGGCCCTTATCAGTGGCACAAGGCCTGTCTGGCAAGCGTGAGGTCATGAGTTCAACTGCTGGTACAATAATAGTAATAATAATAGTAGCAACGACAGAAATATCTTAAATGACAAAACAAAATAGATAAATGGTACCACTTATTCATGTAATAAATACAATTAACACTGGCTCAAAGTTACATGTAACAACTTAAGTCTCAAAAACTATATTAAACACAAATAGTAATCAAATATAGGATTACAGAGTACATACTGTACGGACAATAGTGCAGTTCAAAATGATGATCACCAAATTAAGGACAGGTGGGGGCTGGTGAGATGGCTCAGTGGTCTAAAGCACCTACATAGAACAAGCTTAGCAAAGCACAGGGACCGCGGTTCAATCCCCCAGCACCACATGCCAGCCAGCCCCGCCC
>NW_004524632.1:6215090-6220215 GCF_000260255.1 Octodon degus | reverse complement strand
AAAAAAAAAAAAAAAAAAAATCTACTGGATACGGGGTCTCACCAAGCAGTTCAGACTCATACTGATCTTCCTGTCTCAGCCTCCCCAGTATTGGGATTACAGGCATGTGCCAAGCCTGGTTTTGGGGCCAGTACGGTGCACCCAGGATTCCAGGGCCAGCATTGCACGCAGTACCAGGAATCAAACTCGGGGTCCTTGCGCTTGCCAGGCAGACATTTATGCCATTCAGCTATCTCTCCAGCCCAAGGTCTCCATTTCAGAATGTTTTATTTACAAAAATATCTAAGAACAAATATAACAGAATGTTAAGATTTGCTATAGCAGGGTGACAGGTATATGATATTATTCTTTATGTTTCTATATTTTATCATTTAAAGCCTAAAGCAGCATAAATGATGTTCTACATTGAAGAATTTAGGTTTTTGGGATTTTTTTTAGCCCTTATCTCTGCCCCAAACATAGTTTTTTAAACAGTAAATTTCTACGTGGCTGTTTCTGGATATCAAAAACAAGAGTATACAAATCTCAAGATGAGTTATTACACATACATGTTTCTTCTTACAAATAATATATACTCAAATAGAAGAAACCAGAGAAACTTCAGAAAACTGCCAAGTTGTTCTGTGGTATACCTGCCACACAAGAAGATTTATGCCAAGAGCATCTTGGAACGATTCAAAGGTTCCGGCTGTGTGCAAGCGGCAGCGTATGAACGTGCGCGCTCCCACTCAGAAGCCTGCACCAACTCCCACAGCTGCAGAACCAGCTCTGCCATATGAACGAGCAGGGCCACTCCTTGCCAGTTCTATGCAAACATGGCTATGCCTGTAAAAGTGATCACTCCAGCCCAGGTGTGGGGGCACATGCCTGTGATCCCAGCACTTGGAGGCTGAGGCAGGAGGATCGCTGTGAGTTCGAGGCCATCCTGTAGTGAAACCCGGTCTCAAAAAAAAGAGTGATCACCCAGTGTTTCCTTCTGTTTTCCTTCCTCTCCTCTCCTTTCCTTTCCTTTCCTTTCCTTTCCTTTCCTTTCCTTTCCTTTCCTTTCCTTTCCCCTCCTCTCCCCCTTCTCCCTCCCTCTCCCCTTCCCCTACCCCTTTCCTTTCCCTTCCTTTCTGGTTCCAGGGCTGGCCCAGCATGCAGTTCTGGGGATTTCTAAACAGTTTGTACTTTAGAATATCTTCCCTACACTGCGAGTGTTACAAAAACAAAAGTAAAAGAGGCTATTACATCTTATTAGAAAATGTGTCAGCACAACCTTTTGAAGTGATTTCACCATGCCTGAAAACAAACACAAAAAACAGGTGTGCTTCCCCAGGTACACAACCAGAATATTAAAAAAATTAATATTAATATTGTTATGAAACCAGGTTGACACTAAAAACCCTGTAAATATGACAAAATTGTAAAAAGAAAACAAAAATGAGTTTCCAGCAACTATCAGGATGCTGTTATCTGGCTTTATGTAACCGGAAATCAGTAAGATTAGTCAAAATACCACTGTGCATGGAGGTCTCTCATTTTCACTCGGCCAGGAATCAGTCCAGCCCCTGAAAGCAGCTGTAGAATGCAGTTCCATCCTGCCCATCACTTGCATTGGCCCTCACTAGGGGGGTGGACTCCCAGAAACACCGGGGCACCAACACCTCTGCAGAGCTCACAGTACAGGAGAGAAATCCACAGGATTCAAGCACTGTTCCAAAGCCCGAGTTACTGGGTGTCAGAGTTCATGGCCCCACTGAAAATTCTCCCTCATTAAGAACAACTGATCTTTCCCTTTTATGATGAAAATCTAGTGATAATGAAAAAATATGCCATTACTGCATAATCTTACATAACACTCCAACTGTGTAGAGAAATGCATGTAGATGAGGAAAAGAAAAAAACATACCAATGTATATACACAAAGATACAATAAAAATGCCACATCCCCAACAGAGCTTTATAAACACACAATTTCAGTCTCTAAATTTCACTTAATGTACTTTTCATTGCAGGGAAAAAAAAGGATTTTCTTCATGAGGGAAAAACTGCCCATCTCTTCTATAGCTACCCTTCTGTTAAGACGCAGCAAGAGCAACCCCACCTTTACTGCCTGTGTTCTACAAAGAAACTGAGTTCTAAGACCTAGAAACCATCAACACCAGTGGCATGGAAGTGAGTCAGACAGTAGGTCCACCGGGTCAGGATAAAGGCAGCTGCAGCTTCTAGAATCTGACTCCAGAAGCTCCGTAATGAAGATGAACAACCTAATTTACTGAAAAGGATGATAGATATAAAAGTAAAACAAGAACTCCACATCTGGGACAGGAAAAATACAAAGAGAGCCAGGAACTGCCTGTGCCAGCAAGCATGGAAGCACATACACACACTGAGCTGAAAGGGTTCCCACAGCCAAATATGGAACATCTTGTGCATCACAAAGATTGCCTGTAATTGCGGTAAAACACAATAAATTAAAATCTATGAGTTCACAACACTACTAAAGGAGAGACAAAGAAATGATTCATTTACTTCCATTAAAGAGGACCATTATGTCGTCTCTTCTCTCAGAAAACATTAAAGCAAAAGAATTACTTTTTTTTTTTTTTTTTTTTTTTTGAGTGGAAGGGTGTCACTATGTAGTTTAGGCAGACCTTGAACTCACTATGTAGCCCAGACTAGCCTCAAACTTGCAGTGATCCTCCTGCCTCAGCCTATCCAAGTGCTGGGATTATAGGCATGTGCCAGTATGCCCAGCAGTCCCAACTTGTTAGAAGGAATTATAATATTTTCCTAAGAGATGAAGAAATCTTTATAGAAGATTGAAAACTAATCAACATAAAAGGTATGGAAGAACTAGAAAATCATTTTAGGAGCAACCAGTGAATTAACTGAATCAGGTTAGGACCATCTTCTTTTGGTACAAAGGTTGCTGGAAAAGTATAAATGATACATTGTTAGAGTGGTTCTGCTCAGGCTGCCAACTACAGAGGGAAAAACAGTGCCTCTAGATGAAAAGAGCCATTATTTGTCAACCTAAAACACATGATCAAACCAACATCATTAGTACAGAGAGGACCGTGACATATTTCTCCTAGTATAATAGAATGAGGAGCAGTACTGTTGGCAAAAATGTTTCATCAGAATCTAAATCTTGCTGGGTGTGTTGGTACACACCTGTAATCCCACCACATGGGAGGCTGAGGCAGGAGAATCACTTCAAGTGTGAGGCCAGCCTGGACTAATTAGTGAACTCAAGGCTGGCCTGAAGTAAAATATATATAATAAAAATCTATGTAACACAGGGATAAATTAACTAAAACTGTGAGAAAACAAGCAGAAAATTCCAGAAGAGATACATGCTACAATACAAATGGTTTTAGCCAGGAGTGGTGGCACAAACCTGTAATCCCAGCCCTCAGGAGGCAAAGACAGGAGGATTGCCACAAATTCAGGGCCAATCTGGGCTATATAGTTAGTTCAGGGGCAGCCTGAACTACACAGGCAAGACCTTGTTTCAAAAAACGAAAACCAAACAAATAGTCTAGACTTTTAGAAAAAACAAGCAAACAAACAAACAAAAACCCCAATGTGCTACGGATTCTAAACTGGGATTTTTAAAAAGACAAAAGGGACATGTTTAAAGAAAAAACTACAACGAGCTAAAAAAGGCAACTGTAAGAGGTGACCACGAACTGAATACCACATAATATTGGAATTCTTGTTAATTGCCTTAACTGTGACAAGTATTGTAACAACAATTAAGTAACATAGTGACTACTTCAAAGAGATGCATCTAAGGTATTTATGGTGGAAGTGTGTTGAGCTGCAACATAAAAATTTATATATTGCGTATCTAAACTCATTCAATTATAGACATAAAGCAAATTCAAAACATGATCAGCTGTTAAATCTAAGTGATGGTTATGGGGTATAATTGTACTATTTGTGTGTGTGTGTGTTTGTGTATGTGTGTGTGTCTTTTTGAAATAGGGTTTCACTATGTTGTTCAAGGTGGCCTTGAACTCACTTTGTAGCCCAGCTGGCCTGAAATTTACAGGAATCCACCTCCCTCAGCTTCCACAGTGCTGGGATTACAGGCATGTGCCACTACACACAGCAACAGTTATTTTGTTCTGTCTTTTAATTTTTTAAAAAAGGAGCTGTAACAACAGCCCATACCTGTACTTAGGAGGCTGAGTCAAGAGGATCACAGTTTAAAGCCAGCCTGGCTTTTTTTAGGGGGAACAATTTTAAAATAAAATAAAAATAGCCAGGAGTTATAGCACATGCCTATACTCCCAGTATTCTGAGAGGCTGAGACAGGAGGATCCCAAGTTTGAGCCTACCATGGGCAACTTAGTGATTTAGAAAGACCCTGTCTCAAAATAATAGAGGCTAGGGATCAGTGCAAAGGCCCTGTGTCCAATCTCCAATAATAAAATAGGACCAAAGATACAGCTCCATGGTACAGAGCTTACCTAGCACATGCAAGGCCCTGGGTTTATCCTCGGATTGTCAGAAAGGGGGTGGGGGTGGGGAGAGCTTCAAAATGTACTTGCTCCAGCAAGGCTTCTGAAAGGAATTCTTCTTTAGTCTGATTGTGCCATTGCAAGGTCTTCTCTTACACATTCAGTCAACTGGGTTTTCCAGTAGCACTGGAAGCCCCTTTAGGTATACACATCTTTTCATTCTCTTCTACTTCTCCACTGCTCTTTGTGAAAATTCTGCAATCAGCAGTTCTCTACAGGTCTGGGGACAAGGTAAGGGGTTCACAGCAAATTCAAGGCCAACAGGGTTACATTGTGAGTTCAAGGCCAGACTAAACTACATGGTGAAACCCTGTCTCAAACAAACAAAAAAAGGCCATTGTGGGGACGCACACCTGTAATACCAACACTCGTAAGGATAGGCAGGAGGATCGTCCTGAGTTCGAGATCAACCTGGGATACAAAGTGAACTCGGCCAGCCTGACCTGCACAGCAAGACCCTGTCTCAAACACACACACACACACACACACACACACACAGAGAGAGACACGGACAGACAGCACAACAGAGTTGGCTGAACTGATGCTATAACTACACAATGCAATACTGCCATCTTTTAAAAAGGTGGAGAGACTATATATATATAATATAT
>NW_004524632.1:6206251-6214990 GCF_000260255.1 Octodon degus | reverse complement strand
AAAAAAAACAATAAAAGACATAGTATCTATCATTTTTGTAAAGCAAACAAACAGAAACAAAAAAAGCAAAGAATACACAGGCTTTGTCCTAGTAGCCGCAGGCTCTCTCTGGAAGGATAAACAAGATGTTGCTTTGCAAGGGTACGGGATGGATGAAAGGAAGGTGTCAGAGGCGTTTTCACTCCCTCACTGTGCACCTTTTGAGTTTTGTTTCATATGTATGTACATGTGTTACCCATTTTGAAGAGTGATTTTTAAAAACAAGGCTCTACATCAATATGAATTAATTAACAATACTTATCTTAATCCCAAAAGCATTCTATGCCTTTGTACCATCAAAATTTTAAATGAGGCCTCAGTGAATTCAACTACATGAAATGTTTCCAGATAAGAACAAAGCAGCCTAGATCACAGCAGCCAACAGAGAAAACCGACTTTTATTACCATAATAGTTTCACTTCTAGATTTTACCAGAACCTTGATCCAGTGTGGACATGAGGCAACAGTAAATATTATCAATTACCAAATCAGCTACTGTAAAGATTGCTCTAAAAGGAGAAGTCACCAAATTACCAAACAGAAACCAACTGTCCCAACTGTAAGGATGAAGCTGTTGCAATAATGACTACTCCTCAGTCTTCACACAAGGAAAGGTCTCCAGCCCCTACCTAGCAACACATGACGATGTACGCACCCCAAGCCCCTGTGCTTCCTATCGCTTTTTAGTTCCATTTGTAACATGGCAACCAGAGAGAGCACACAAGATAGCTGAACCATTAAAAGGCCAGAAGTAATGAAAAGAAAAAATGTATGTTTGTTTATTTCAGGGCCTAAAAGCACGAGGTCCTAAAGCAGCTGTGGCAAACTTACGGCACACATGCCACAGCGCGCTGTTATCACTGAAAGCTCATACAGTTTACCATCATACTCCAACGGTTAAGAATGTTAGCCAGGGGGCCGGCCAGATAGCTCAGTGGACTAAAGCGCCTGCTTAGGCAGGGTGCAAGCAGCAGTCGGGGTTCAATCCCGGGCATGCAGTTACAGCCCCGCCCCACGGGGGGGGGGGGGACACTGAGACTGAAATTGACACTGGGCGTGGTGGCGGCGTGCGCCTGTAATCTCAACGCTATGGAGGATGAAAACAGGAGAATCACTGAGTCCAGTCTATGCAGTGAGACTCTGTAGACCTTGCACTAAATACATTAAAAAAAAAAAAAAAGAATGTTAGCCAGAAGCAAAACAAAAACCTTGGAAGTAGAAAATAAAAGTAAAACCCAAAGGAAAAGGAAAAACTGAAAATAAGGGTAGTATGTGCCATTCCTAGTTGTTTAGCCAGAAGATGAAAAACACAGGAAACGGCTCTCCTTTCCTCTCTGTGTGGCCCTTAGCTGTTCATTGCAACACTCTTTAGCCAACTTTTTTTTTTTAATTTTTTATTAATTTGTGTGTGTGTGTGTGTGTGTGTGTGTGTGTGTGTGTGTCCAGCTCAGCCCACCAGGGGGCGGGGCTGGCTGGCATGTGGTGCTGGGGGATTGAACCGCGGTCTCTCTGCTTTGTTAAGCTTGTTCTGAGTAGGTGCTTTAGACCACTGAGCCATCTCACCAGCCCCTAGCCAACTTTTTGCTAGTATTAGTTTATTTTTTCTTTCTGACGGCAGGAGTAAGACACAGGCAAGCAGCCCAGAGCAGCGACACGGGAGCAAATTAAAGGACCCAAGTGCTGCTACCTGCCAAGTGAAAACCAGGTCCTAAGTCACTGCAATAGGACTGAACTTTAATTTTTCTTCAGTATTTGCCAACGTGAAAAAAAATCACTCTCATTATTTAAAACTTCCGCTGGATAAGCTATTCATCTTGTCTTTGTTTTCAGGTGATGCTCACAGACATCAGCGAGGCACGGCTGGAATGAAAGCACTAAGGAAGAAGTTCGGCAAAACAGAGGCAAACGGGTCATACAATATGGGAAGATGGAAGATTAAAATCTTCACGTCTTGAGTTACAGTTTATGACCTTAAGCCTTAATTGCGTGCACCGTTTACCCCTTCCTTGTCCGGTGCTATGAGAGTAATTAAGAATTTTACTAAAAGGAATTCCCCTTTTGTTTCTTTTCTACGACCCTTAGCCCTTAGCAATCTCTTGCCAGAATAATCGCATAGGCTGGGGCAGCTACTCTTAAATCTCTGGGAGGTTTGTACTAAACATCTCAATGAGAGTTGAGGAAAGGAAAAATAATCCCAGAACTACAAGTTGTAGTGACAGTTTCAAAAGGGTCAGCGTGGGACACGTTGGCACTGGGAGATGCTGGTAGCCTGGGAGTCTCTAGGACAACACCACACTGAGTAATGCTTTGTCCTTAAGGCCCTCGCGTAATTTAAATTGTCCCTCTCAGACACAAGCTACAGGCTTACTGCCAGGCAGCAGCAAGCCTAGCCCACTGCCTGGGAAGAAGGCGGCGCACTGTCTGGGAGCTCTTTATCCCGCAGGTCTCTGCAACGCGGTGATGCGCATGCGCCCCGAGGGCATCGAGGAGGCAACCCCTGCGCGTTCGCACTCACGCATGCGCAGTCACCCATCTCGCCGCAGGCGACAGCTCACTATTTGGCAAGGGGGATGGGGCTGGGCGATGATGGGGGGGGCTAGAGGCGGGGGGGGGCGCGTTTGTGTCTCCTGAATGCTTGGGATAGGGAGAAGGGTCGGTGGACTAGTTCTGGCATTCGCAGGCCACGTAATCCGAGTGTAGGAAATGGGACAGAGAAAACTGTGCGGAGGGGGGCAGTGGGGTCAGTCACCTCTCACAAGAGGCGCCCCCCACCCCGACAGGGCATCCTCCGCCATCGACTCTCCTCCCCCCAACTCACCTGAAAGCGGCGGCGACAGCTGCTGGTCCCCGTCCCACTGCGCTCGCCTCATACTGTCCGCAACATCCGGGACCTGCGGGACCGCCGATACACAAATATACACTCGGAGCGCGCACACTCACATACACACACACACACATACACACACACACACACCCCGACATACACCGGCCGGGCGTCCTGTCGTCAGCACGTCGACGCAGCGGGCGCGTACCCGCCGGTTCCACCCCGCGCTGCCTCCACCCCCGCCCCCTCGCGGAGCGCTCCTGCCCCTCCTACCTCGGCCTCAAGACCCCGCCTACCGTCCCTACTGCGCAGGCGTCCCGGGGCCCAGCCAGGAATGGCATTGGGGGGAGGGAGGGACCAGAGTGGAAGAGGCGGGAACTCGTAAGGGGTCGCGTGCAGGGCGCTGGAGCTGGAGAGGTGCGAGGACCCAATAAAGGCACTGGGGTGGAGGGTCCAGATGATCAGCAGAAAAATAAAGACGTTTTGTAGCAGGAGCTTATGTTTGCGAGAAGTTTATAGATTACTAATGACTTTTACATGCATTTTCTTAAAATTAAAAAAAAAAAAATCCTAGCAGTAAAATGCCTCTGAATGTAGCCAAATGTGGCGGCACACACATCTGCTCCTCCGATTCCAGCATTCAGGAGGCTAAGGCAGGAGGATCCGTGCAAGTTCGAAGCCAGCCTGACCTGTCTCAAAAATATATATATTTTTAACTTTCTAATGCTAGGGACTTTTTAAAGTGCCATTTAAAAAGCAGCATGTGAAAAATAAATAAATAAAATTTAGCATTTGGAAACAAGACCTGTTCTTTCCAGAGATAGGTGGCCTAACCAAAAGGAAACTGATTGGATGACAATTTGTTGTCTTAGACACCTGAGTCCCCAGCCTGACTCACGTTTGAACTCCCTTGAGCCATAAGAGATTTCCTGTGTTGAATAAAAGTCTCAAAGCAGCTTGCCCTAGTGGAAAAACAAACCAACCAAAAAAATGTCTCTGTGTTGGAGTAATAATGGAATATTTGTTGTTGCTCTCAGTCTTTCCTTTAGCTTAAATCTTTAAAAACTTATTCCTACTGAATCAAGTCCAACTTAGCATAGTGCATGGGGCCCTGGACCAAGTGGACAACCCAATGATGAGCCTGCAGGCTATGGGGTAAGGAAGTGGGCCCTGCCCTGCCTGGGGACAGCTTCCAGGAGTCTGCTGCCTGCCAGGCCTGTGGGACTGTCTCCAGGCAACAATGCTCCCTGTCCTCTGCCACATGTGTCCTGGCACCAGGTGGCTGGTGAGCTAGCTCAGTGGAAAAGGCTGGCAGCCACACCCAAAGCCGTGGGGGTTTGGAGAAAATCCCCTGACAGTGCCAAGCTGCCTTTACAAGGCTCTCACTGGCAAAAGCAGACCCTAGAATCCCTGAGCTTAAAATTTTCTAGGAATCAAAAAATCACGCCGAGCTCCTGGAGCTTACATGACCCATATTTCGGCCAAAATGATATATATCCTTACATGGAAACCTTAAATTCTACAGTTATAGTATGCCTGACCTTACTTCAAAACACAAAGAACTTCAGTCACCTCTTGGCAGATGCATGAAACTGTCCGGTTAGGCTTTCTCATCCCTAGTGCAAACACTCCTTTAGCTAAGCCAGCAAGGTTTGGGATTCTTGTGGAAATTCGGAAGGCCTCAGAGGGGCGCCTGTAACCAGTTACAAGTAGCTGGCTCCTGGTCTCACCGAGCCTGTTCAGCTACTTGTTCTTTCCCCCTTAGGTTTTACAGGAAGGCCGAGAAGGAAGGACAAGACAGTTGGAGATGGGGGGATTGAGAAGAGGTACAGAAAGAGGGAACTAGCCAGGTGTGGTGTCGCATGCCTGTAATCCCCTCCAATGGTGGCTGAAGCGGAAGGATTGCTATGGGTTGAAGCCTGTCTTGACTACATGGTTAACTTAAGGCCAGACTGAACTACATAGCGAGACCATGTCAAAGAAAGAAAGAAAGAAAGAAAGAAAGAAAGAAAGAAAGAAAGAAAGAAAGAAAGAAAGAAAGAGAAAAGAAAAAGAAACAAAAAAATAGAACAAGGACAAGTAGGACCAGCCTGCCTTGGTTTCCTCACCACCGAGGCTAATCTTGGTTTAGCAGACTCTGCCCAGGATCTGAGAGGGGACTCCTCAGGGTAGGGAAATCTGCGCCAGCAGCTGCTCCAGGCCAGGCCTGAATCCTCCAGTGGACTGAAAGGGCAAAGAGGTCCCAGGCCCATCTGCCGAGTCTCCCCTTCTCCTGGAGGGACGGCCCGCCCACCTGAGAGGTGATCCTCCCAGCCTCTGCACAAAGGACCCTGATTTGGTGCGGTGCTGATTAAATGATTGTAGATGTCCTTGCAACTATGTGGAAGAATTTTAAACAGCTTCTCCTTTTTAATATGCACTTCCTCTTCGGTTTTAATTATTTTGTTCCTACATTTTCCCTTTCAATTTACTAAAATCTAGAAATGTAATTAGAGCAGAGGCCGGGCTCAGAGAAAGCTGCCAGGATTTCTACGGCATGATTAAATATACCAGGCATCCCTTTAGTGTGGGACTGAAAAAATAGGATTCTCATTATATCTTTTCCTTATCCAGGAAAGAATCGGCACCGCGTACAGATACGGATTTATTGAAAATGCAGCACTAATTAAAAACTCACGCAGCCTCTTGAGAAGGTTGGGGTAAGAAAAAAAATCGCAGTTATTTAATTATTTCCTCCATTTAATGTTTTGTTGCTATAACCACAACAAGCAAGAGGCCCCCCTCGCCCCTCTCTCCTCAAAATAAAATTCTTCTCTCCTCGTGAGGGACTTAATGAGGTTTTTATCTATGCAACAACAATCAAGCTCACAATGGCACCCATTCAATTCACTTCTCCTTGTAATGGTAGGAGACAGGCAGAACTCATTTTCTTAATCCAAAACACAAATGACAAAGTGTTCATTGGCCATCAGGAGCCAGATCTGGGCAAGGGATCTGTCCCCAAAGGCCCTGAGACGGCTGGTATTTATTTATTTATTCTGCCAACACGGATCTTCGGCTCTATTCTGTAGTCCAGTAAGCAAAGGCACAGCAGTGTGGGGTGTTTGCTGATAATGATGATAAAGTCTAAAGCAAAGCCTCTTTTGAAGCTGTAGGGGATGGGCAGGCAGGCCTGACTAGACGATAAGTGCAAACCCTGATTTTGGTGGTCAGCTCTTTGGGAAGATAAATCTGTCTTCCTCGTACAGCACTTCCGTAGGTACATCAGTGACCAACGTGCAATTGGTCCCCAACCCAGTGGCTGTGTGGTACAAAGCTCAGTGGGGACTAGAGATGGACAGACAGGAAGAAATACCTAGTGGGACCTGGGCCAGAGCCTCAAGGAAGGGAGGGAGGGAGGCGATGCACTCAGCAGAGAGGTGCCAGATTATGTGTAAGGATATAGCAAGAACACATGGATGAGCTCGGGAGGCTGAGGCAGGAGGACTGCACCTGGCTAGATAGTGAGTTCAAGGCCAGTCTGAATTATATAGCAAGACCCTGTCTCAAAAATTAAGAAAATAAAAATTGGCAGTGGAGAAACCTTTATTGATTGATTAAATTTCATTGTGAAGTTGTGGCTTAATTAATGAATGGATTTCTTGTCTGGAAACTGAAGTAGTTTTTTATTTATTTATTTATTTATTTATTTATTTATTTATTTGATACAGGATCTCGCTATGTAGCTCAGATTTGTAGTGATCCTCCTGTCTCATTTACCCCAGCCCTGGGATTACAGGCACATACCACCACTTCCGGTCTGGGTGGCTGGCTCAGCACAGGTGTCTGACCTGCACAACATGTGGTGCTGAGGGATTGAACCTGGTTCCTTGCACTTACTAGGCAGGTGCTTATGCCACTGAGCTATGTCCCCAGCTATCTTCCCAGCCTCAGGGAGCTGAGGTTTAAGTATCGCATTCACACTCACTGTAGTATAAACTTGCATAAATCCTCTGTGAGAGACTCAGAGTTTTCACTGGAATAATGGAGAAAATACTGCTATCATATCGTGAGGATGAACTAAAGCAATGTTTGGACATGGTGAGGTCCCTGGCATTGAGCAGACCCACTTTTTTTTTTTTTTTTTTTTTTAATGTATTTGGTACAGGATCTCACTACGCAGCTCGGACTCATAGCGATCCTCCTGTTTTCAGCCTCCCCAGCACTGGGATTACAGGTGTGTGCCACCACACCTGGTCTGGGTGGCCAGCTCAGTGCACCCTGAGGGTGGGGCTGGTGCAGCATGTGGAGATCGAACCCTGGTCCCTGAGCTTGCCTAAGTAGATGCTTAGTCCACTGAGCTATCTCGCTAGCACTGAGACCCACTTTTTTATGGGCATGTACCTGAATGTGGGTTTGGGGGGCAGTGTTCATAACCCTACTGGTCTTCGAGCCCCGCTCTACCTTGTGCACCACACTCACCCCCAGCTCTGTGCTTTTTAGAATTCTTCAGGAAGTGTGGAGGTAAGGAAACAGCATGGACTCCTTAGTCCCAACACCGTCTCTTGCGGCCTGAGGTCCCCAAACAAGTGCTGAGTCAGTTTGCCTCCAAGGTTCCTGGTTCCCACTGGACCAATTCCTGCTATCTCAACCAGAACTAGAATTTTCTGAAGAAAGATTATATAGCACTTGGGGTACTAAGGCAGGAGGATCTCTGCAAGTTCGAAACCAGCCTGGGCTACAAAGTGAGCTCAGGCCAGGGAGAAGCTTGGCAGTCTAAACACCTGCCTGGCAAGCGCAAGAACCCAGGTTTGATTCCCATGTGGGCCCTGCACTGAGCCAGCTACTGAAACTGGGCAGGGTAGTGCATGCCTATAATCCCAGGGCTGGGGAAGCTGAGATAGGAGGATCATCGCTACAAGTCTGAGCTGTGTAATGAGACCCTATACCAAATAAATAAAGAAAAGATTTTTTTTTTCCGGAACCAGGGATTGAACTCAGGCCCTTGTGCTTGCCAGAAAAAGTGCTTATTCCACTAAGCCATCTCCCCGGCCCTGAGATTGTTTTTAAAGTGAGCTCAAGGCCAGCCTGAACCGCATAGAGGGACCCTGTCTCAAAAAGACACACACCTCCCCCCCAAAAATAAAAAGACTATATTGCCAACTCCCAGCAGTGACAGACTTGGGAATTCGGCAGAAAAGAAGAACTAGTAGAGGCCAAACAACAACATTCTTTAGCAGGACAGTCTGAGAAGAAGGTCCAGCTGCTGGGCACTGCCACAGAATGGCACCACTGGCCACTGCCACGGAATGGCACCACTGGCCACGGCCACGGAATGGTCCACCAGCCACAGCACTGCCAGAAGGATGTGGTACCTTCCCCTCATATGCTGGAGACCCAGAATCCCACAGGGAAGCCCCCCATTGTCTGATTCTATCCACATGCTAGGGCCTGACCACAAAGAGGGACAAGCAGAGATGGCCTCACTGCCACCTGGTCCAAGGAGTGGCACACAGCCCTGGTGGTCCTCAGCATCACCTGCAGCGGGGCTCTCTTCCCAAACAGGAAGCCGAGCGGATGCCTGACCACCCACCCTCCACCCTTGAAATGGACCATATCATAAACAGCACTGAATGACATTATTCCAAAGTGTTTGGCACCTAAGAGTCACCCTGTCACTTTACTTCCTTCTTTATAAAACAAAAGGCTCAGAATGGACTATTCACCTGAGAATTTGACCAATATCCGTATAGATACTAAAGTTCTGATTTTTAACCTGGAAAATGTCTGGGAAACATCTGAAAGATGGTGCTTTATGCAGAGAAGTATGAGAAGAAGGGCAAAGGCTCTGGCGGATTCTCTTTCTTTTCTTTTCTTTTTTCTTTCTTTCTTTCTTT
>NW_004524632.1:6202246-6206151 GCF_000260255.1 Octodon degus | reverse complement strand
TTTTTTTTTTTTTTTTTTTTTTTTGAGGCAAGATCTTACTATACAGTTCAGGCTGGCCTTCAACTCTATATACTCCAGGGCCTGGGGATTTGGCTTAGCTGTAGAACACTTGCCTAGCAAGCTGGAAGCCCTGGGTTCAGTCCTTGGCACCAAAAGCAAGAAGTAAATCTCCCCTAAAAAACAATTCAACCAAAAAAATACACTAAAATCCACTCTGTGTACTCCAGGCTGGTGACAATCCTCCTGCCTCAGCCTCCGAAGTGCTGGGATTACAAGCATGTGCCACAATTCTGCCTCTTTATCTTTAAAATGGGTCTAAAAATTACCTGAAGTCATTACTTCAAATAAGTCTTAGAAAGTTGATATTTATTCTTAAGAAAGAATATACCACCAAGCGCAGACCATATTCATTCATATGAATTACTTTCAGTGGGCTTTTTTGATACTATTCTGACCAGGATTGATTCGCCGCCTGTTAGCATTTACTCAAAAAAAGGTAACATTTACCTAAATGTAGATAATTGGTTTAGCAAAAACAAAAGTCTTCTTCTTCCTCCTCTCAAAAGGAATTACTTTGGATTTTATAATTTTAGATTATCCTTGCTGTGGCTCTACATGATCAAGGTGAATTGATTTCAGTTGAAAGTTTACTCTACGTTAGACTCCTATTGTTATAAAGGGAATTTAATCTAAAATTCAATTACAGAAGATCTGCGCCAAAATGAAAAGTCAACTGGCACTTACCGAACGCTCTGTGATACACAGCTCTACCAGGTACCACAGGATGAGTCAGAAGAAACGGGACTATTGTCCTTATTCCCAGACTTCTCATACCGAACAAAAGCATTTTTCTAACTGGAAGGAACTTGGGAGATTCTCTAACCCAGTGGCTTTGAAATGAGGGGGCTTTTCAAACCCCGGGCTTTGGCAGATTAGTCCAGGGGCTTTAAGGAAGAAAGGAAGCAATGGGGAAGGGCAGGATGAGCCCCACAAACACTGTTCTTTCCATTCACTTAGGTCAGAAATTAGGCATCATCCCCCAGGCCTCTGCTCCTCTTCATACCTTGCATCTGATTCATCAGGAATTCCCATAAATCCTAGTCCAAGGTATCTCTTGAATCCATGGACTTCCTTCTGTCTCTCCGGTTCCGTCCAAGTTCTAGCCACCGTGTTTTATGTACTCCATGGCTATAATCTTGACACTCAGGGGGCTGAGGTAGAACGATCATCACAAGTTCAAGGCCGGGGGGATAGCTCAGGTGAATAAGTGCTTGCCTGGCAAGTGCGAGGGCCTGAGTTCAATCCCCTATCTGGCAAAAATAAAAATTAAAAAAAAAAAAAAAACAAGTTCAAGGCCAGCCTGGGCTACATAGTGAGTTCAAGGCCAGCCTGAAATACAATGACACTGTGTCAAACAAAACAAAACAAACTTCAAGCTAGACCATGTTGCAACCCTGTTTAAAATCTTTATTGGCTGGGCGTGGTGACATACGCCTGTAATTCCATCACTTGGGAAGCTGAGGCAGAAAGATTGGTGGGAGTTCAAGACCAGCCTGAACTACTTAGTGAGGCCCTGTCTCAAAAAAAAAAAAAAAAATTCTTTGATGGTTATTATACCAAGAATGAAACCCAGACTTGTCACTCCCAATCAGAGGAGCCCAGGCTCCTGTTCAGTTGTGTGGCAGGGCTTTGCTGCCTGTCCTCATTCCTGTCACACTGGTGACCTTGTAAGTTCCTAGAACCCATCTTTCAGGTCTTAAATGTCAGAGAAGACTTGGGCAAAGATTGGAAGTATGAACGAAAGATTGGTAGATGAAAGAAGATAAAGACAGCAAATGGATAAGAAAAACAGGCCAGACAAGAAGGGCATTTCCGTGATTCTAGCACTGTGGGAAGTTGAGGCAGAAAGATCACACGTTTGAGTCCAGTGTGACAACTTGTGAGTAGGTGAGCCAGAAAAAAAAGAAAGGAAGAGAGAAGGAAAGAAAAGAAGAAGAAAATGTAGGCATGATGTACACACTGTAATCTCAGCACTGAGAGGCAGAAACAGGAGGATCAT
Organism: Octodon degus; assembly: GCF_000260255.1. Classification (NCBI taxonomy): domain Eukaryota; kingdom Metazoa; phylum Chordata; class Mammalia; order Rodentia; family Octodontidae; genus Octodon; species Octodon degus. The sequence goes on along the minus strand of NW_004524632.1, from coordinate 6,204,092 downwards.
CATGAGTTCAAGGACAGCTTGAGCTACATAGAGTCCCTGTCTCAAAAAAATAGTGCCAGGGCCGGGGAGATAGCTCAGTAGAAGAAGTGCTTGTCTGGCAAGTGCAAAGTCCTGAGTTCTAGCCCCAGTACCGCAAAAAAGAAAAGAAAAAGAAAAGTGCTAGGTATGTAGCTCGGTGCGCAAGTGTTGTGTTCAATCCCTGGTACAGCAAAAACACGGACTAAACCCCCAGAGATCCTAACACAAGTGGGCTTGATGTCAGGAAGCCGCACAGGGCGGCCAGAGCCAAGCCACATACCCCTCCACCCCCAGGAACACAACCACAGGACTGAGAATGGAGGAGTGAATCTGGCAAAGGAAGCCAGAGTACTCTGGGCAGGAGAAGGGGAAGTGGGCCGTGGGGGCCACCACAGAACACTTGGTCCTGGTTATCCCCCTGCCTGCTCCTGCTGAGGCCCCTTTCTTAGCCATCATTTGGACTCCTGCTCACTTGCTCGGAGATCTCCGCCCCTGCCCTCCCTGCCCCACCTCCAGCCACCAAACTCCCGCCCCCCTGGCCCGCCTCTCCGGCCCCAGACGCACGCCTAGCTCCTCGCACAGACCCCTTAGCGCGGGCAGCTAGAAAGAAACCCCGCTTCTCCTCCAGTTGCCTCTGTGTCACCCAGCAGCTCAAGCTGGGAACCTGAAGCACCCTTGACTTCCGCAGCCCACGTCCGATTCGTCACCAGGTTCTGACGGTTCACCCTCTTCCCCCCCGGTTCTGTCTACTCCGTCCATCTCTGCTGACGCTCCCACATTCTTCCCAGGAAGTAAAAAGATGACGCACTCTGTACCTGTACAGCTTTCCCACAATGCATGTAATCACTCTGCACCTCAAACATGTACTAACACAAATTTTAAAAATAAAAACGGAAGAAAAAGAGAAGTACAATTTTAAAATGGGCAAAGATTTTAATAGAAAGTTCTCCAAGAAGATACACAAATGTGGCCAATAAGCAAAACAAGGTAGGTAACAAGTGCTCATGGGATGTAGAGAAACCGGGATTCTCAGATGCTACTCTGGAAAATATTTGGGAGTTTCTTAAAATGTTAAACAGAGCCGGGCATGGTGGCATACGCAAGTAATCCCAGCACTAGAGAGGCTGAGATAGGAGGATCTTCCTGAGTTCAAGGTCAGCCTAGGCTACATAGGCCAGCCTAGCCTACACGGTGAAACCCTGTTTCAAAAAGCAAAACAGGGGCCAGGGAGATGGCTCAGTGGAAATAAGCACTTCCCTGGAAAGCTCAAGGGCCTGAGTTCAATCCCTGGCTCCACAAAATAATAATAATAATAATAATAATAATAATAATAATAATAAATAACTAAAAATAAAGTGTACAATAGAGACTATGAAATGGGAAGAATTTGTTCAAAAGGAAGGAAGAACTAGGGTGGGGAAAGGAATGGAAGGAAGGGAAGAGGAAATAATGTGAGTTAGTTACACTATTAATGTCTCCTGGAAAAGGAAGGAGGGCCAGCCAAATAGTTCAGTTGATTAAAGTGCCTGCAAGCAGGCAGAAGGGCTGGGGTTCAATCCCCAGGCCTGCCATGCCAGCCCCACCTCCAGGGCACTCTGAGATGACAATTGAGGCTGGATGTGGTGGTGCATACCTGTAATCCCAGCTCTTGGGAGGCTGTGAATAGGCGGATCACTATGAGTCTGATCTAGTAGGGAGACCCTGAACACCCTGCAGACCCTTCCCTAAAATACAAAAAAAAAAAAAAAAAAAAAAGAGTGTTGAAATAAATAAAATTAGAAAAATTGTAGGTTTCCTCCATAAAGTGAGTAATGATGCAATGCTACAT
>NW_004524632.1:6175996-6202146 GCF_000260255.1 Octodon degus | reverse complement strand
AAATAAAAGGCAAAACAAAATAAAAGTTAAACATAGGGTCTTTGTAACCAATCAATTATATTCCTTCATTCCAAGTTTACATCCAAAAGAAACAAAAATATATGTCCATCTAAAAACTTGTTAACAAGCCAGGCACGATGACACAGACCTGGAATTCTAGCACCTGGGTGGCAGAGGCAGGAGAATCTCCATGAGTTTGAGGCCAGCCTGGGATACAAAGTGAGACCCTATCTCAAGCAAACACACAAACAAATAAAAAACTTGTTAACAAATATTCAAGAGACCATTGTTCATTTTATTTCTTTTTTTAATTGTTTTTTTAAAATTTTATGTATTTGGTACAGAGTCTTGTTACGTAGCTCAGACTCATAGTGATCCTCTTATTTTTTTTTAGCCTCCCCAGAGCTGGGATTACAGGCATGCCCTACCGCACCCAGACTTGGTGGCCAGCTCGGTGCACCTAGGGCAGGGTTGGCATGGCATGTGGGGCAGGTGGCACTGGGGATTGAACCCGGGTTCTTGCGCTTGCCAGGCAGGTGCTTGGACCGCTGATCTAGCTCTCTGGCCCTGTTCATTCTATTTCAAAAACCAAAATGAACCAAACATAGATCTTCCTATTATAGATGGATAATAAAATGTGATGCACCTATAATGTGGAATAATAGGGCTGGCGGTAAAGCTCAGCGGACTAAGCACTTGCTTAGGTAAGCTTGAGGGCCAGGATTCGATCCCTGGTTCCACATGCCGCACCGGCCCTGCCCCAGGCATGCTGAGCCAGCGATGGAGCCCGGGTGTGGTGGTGCACGCCTGTAATCACAGCACTTGGGAGGCAGAAATCAGGAGGATCACTGTGAGTCTGGGCTGTGTAGTGAGATGCACAAAAAAAAAAAAAAAAAAAAAAAAAAAAAAGAAAACCTATAGTGTGGAATGTCATCTGGCAATAAAATGAAGTACTGATACATGCTATTCTTTGGATAAACCATCCAAACATTATGGTAGGTTAAAGAAAAAAACAGACATAGAAAACCATATATTAAAAATTTAGGGGCTGAGAGGATGGCTCAGTAGAATAAGTGCTTCCCCTGCAAGCGCAAGGGCCTGAGTTCAATCCTCAGTTATGAAAATAAAATAAAATAAAATAAAGGGCAGGCCTGATAGCTCAGTGGATTAAAGCACCTGCTTAGGCAGAGCACAGCAGCCAGGATTCCATCCCCAGCTGGCAGTGCCGGCCCCGCCCCCACCCCCAGGGTGCACTGAGAAGGGAGCCTGTGGTCCCAGCTCTTGGGAGGCTGAAAACAGGAGAATCACTATGAGTCCCATCTCCGGAGTGAGACCTTGTAGACCCTGTCCTAAATACAGAAAAAAAATTTTAAAAACCTAAAAGATTTATATACATATATTAAAGACTTATATAAACTCTGCAGAATAGACAAATAGAGACAGAAAGATTGGGTGCTGAGGGCCAGGAGGAGGAGGCTAGAGAATGACCAGTGAAGGAGTTCCTCTTAGGGAGAACAAAAAAAAAAAAAAAAAAAGTTCTGAAATTAGATCAGAGAGATAGTTGGTGACCCCAAGAATGTATGAAAAAGTCATTGCGTTCTACATTTAAATGGGTAGGTGATGTGGTCCGTGCAGTAGTTTCGGGTAGCTGCTGTTGTTGCTGAGATAGTGTTTCCCTATGTACTTCAGGCTGGCCTCAAATCCCCTGGGTAGCCCAGGCTCACTCCAAACTTGCCACAGTCCTTCTGCTTCAGCCTCCCGAGTGCTGGGATTACAGGTGTGTGCCACCACTCCTGGCGCTGTAGTTATTTTTTACCAAGAGATGGAGGGAGTGGGCAGCGAGGGAGAGAGGAAGGAGAAAAAAAATAATCGAGCTGTGCACAAGCACCACCTCCCCATGGTGCATGTAATCATTATGTGCTGCACGGACTAATGGACTAATACATTTTTTAAAAATTCCCTGGACCACAAGTTTCCCAGCCTTGGTCTCCTGGCCTCACCTCCAACTTCCGGCTCATTCCTGATTCCACAGCCGGAAGGAGCTTTCCGGCAGTGCCCATTGCCCTTAGGAAAGCAAACCCCAGCTTCCTGACCGAGCAGAAAGGCTCTTCATCTGTGCAGCAGCAGGCCTGCGGGGCAGACACAGGCCTCTCATTGGCTGGGCCCACCGAGTTCCATCATCTTCTTACCACCTTGCCCTGCCCTCACCCTTTTCAATTTTCTGTGGATCTCTTCAGGCTTTGACTTATCCAGCTCTCATCCCTAGGGAGCTGTCACCTGTCCCACAACCCTGATCCGAGGAATTCTTGCTGTCTGTCTCCTCCCCTGCACGCGCCCTGCGTTTGCCTGATGCCTCCCTGGGCTCCTCGGAAACGCTCAGTGTTTTCAACTTGGAGGTTTGCTTCTCGCTGGTGTTTTCAGCCTTTTCTCGCTGGTGACTCTGGCATCAAGCCAGCACATAGTGAGCAAGCGTTCAGAAAAGTGCTCTTGGAGTGCGTGAGTGACCAAGGCAGGGAGGTAAATATGCCTTTGAAGAACCTGCAGCCTGGGGTTCCGGGCACCCAGGCCTCCACAGCTTCCTCTGCCTGCCCGCGCTGCCCGGTCACCGGCTGCTCAGCAGCCTGGGAGGACTCAGAGGCTGGTCCTGCAGGTGTCCTGACTCAGACCCTCTGCTGGGAGCCAGCTTCCCTTAAAGGCCACCTTATCAGAAAGTGCCTGTGATGGCATTTATGAGCTCTATTTTTATCAAATGCTGGAGAGCCTCAAAGTTAATTCTCAAGCCAAAGACATTAAATTCAGGAACGTGGATGAGCAAGGGAACATCTTGGTGACGCCTTTGAGTCACAGCTTTGTTTTCCGTGGCGGGGCTTGGCTCCTCCTCACCGCGGGCCCTTGTGTTTAAGCACTGGCTCTCTCTAGAAAGCTTCGGATCCCACATCCGTCAAACGAGATCCCGCAGCCCTTAATGTCTGCCGTGGTGTCTTCTTTCCTGAGATCTTCCTAACTCTGCCGGCCCTCGGGCCCTCGGAGCCGAGCCCTGGGAGGATCGCCAGCCGGCTCCCCATAGATTCAAGCTGGCTTCCCACCCCCACCCTCACCCCCACCCCAAAGGGAAATTAATCACGGTGGATGGGAGGAGGGAGGCAGGGCAGCCAGAGGGGAAGGCTTCCACAAGCCCGGCCAGCGAGATAATTGGACAGAAGCTAGCGAAACGGGCAGAGGAACCCGGCAGGGCTGGCGAGCAGTCCGCGCCCGGCCAGGGCGGGGATTGACTGTGAGCGCTGCGGAGCCAGGGGCGAGGAAGGAGGGAACAGAGCCGGAGGGAAGGAAGGAGGCCGCAGGGAGGGAGGGCCTAGAGGTAGCTTCGTAGAACGGGGAGAGAGCGAAGCTGCATTTTCTCCTTAATTCAAGGGTAAATTGGGGGAACAAAGGGGTTGGAGTCAGGGGGTGACCCAGAGAGACAGCTGGTCACACCCACGGCTGTGACCAGAAATCTGAAGGTGTGGATTTGACACCACTGCTGGGAACGGATCAGAAATGCTCTTCCTTCTGGATTCAAAACACCAATTTTGCCTTTATTCCTGATTCTGGGAATGGAGGAAGGATTGGTGTCTTCGGACATGCTGGAACTTGGAGGACTCCAGCTGCTTTTGATTCTCTCTGGCCTTTTCTTTAGCCAAATCCTAAAGAGTTCAAGTTCTCTCTCTTCATCTCTGGTCCTCCTTCCCCTGACCCCTGGGTGGGGCTGCACACACACTGCCAGGGATCACAGCCCTCTGGGTGCCCAGGGCTCCTTTTGGCCTGTCCGGCCCTATGGCCCAGGACTCAGACCTGGGGCTTGGCGTGTGGGCGGGAGGCTGCTGCCTTGGGGAGAGATCGCTTCCTGGAAAGTCTGGCTTCAAAGCTGCAGGCAGGCCAAGATTTGAATAGACAGCATGAGGCCCTGTGAAGGCTAGGCCTGGGTTTGGCTTTGAAGGTACCTCTTTCATCAGAGAGAGAAAGAGGGATGGGACAGAAATTCCCATAGTGCAGCTTGGAAAATGACTCCAACCTACTTCGCTTGCCCCAATAGCTTCTGCTCTGTCCTGTTCAGAAAATCCTATTTTCCAAGCTTCCCAAGAGGTTGCAGGGCCAAGATGGAGGCTGCGGCTCCTGAATGATCTAGTTCTTTCTCATATAAAATGTTTCCAAAGCCTGCAATGTCTATTTTCAAAGCCCAGTCCTTAGTCACTAGGGCAGTGAGAGCGCACACAGGTTGTTCGGTGTGGGTGTGAGGCAGCATCCTCTCCGGATGAAAAGACCAGCGTTGCCATGTGGGCAGCAACAGGCCACTACGGGGTCAAGTGTCTGCTCTGCTTCTGGGAGCTACAGCAAGGACTGCATGCCACCCCCATCCTTGTCAGCCAGGGAGTCGGGAACCCTCCTAAGCTTCCTCCCACCACGCAGGGTGAAGGACCATTTTGATGATCTCATTTGGGACAAATGAGAAGAGAGTCTTTTAACTCTGACCGCCATGCCTGCTTGCTATGCGGTGGGCACTCCAGTGGGCAGGCAGTGGGTGGCAGCAGCTGCCAGGCACCTTCCCCCGAGGACACATCCGTTGGTGCCAAAAGCCTCTATAAGCTTTTTCTGATCTCTGTGCCAGTGGCTGCAAGTTCTGGAAGGAAGCCAAGAGGTCCACCGTGAGCCCCACACGCTCTGGCTGCCCCCACCCTACAAGAACCAGGAGGGGTAGCTCAGGAGCCAACTGAGAAAGGAGCTGATGGCTCTGAGACCCATTTGCCAGCTGTCACACCTGCTAGCATGGGAACTCACACTTATGTGCATGCATGCACGTGCGCGCGCGCACACACACACACACACACACACACACACAGTCACAAACTCACACAGCAATACATCCATTGTCAGGCTTTCTTGTTCCATCTGTCCCATGCCTGGAGCAAAGGCAATAAGAACTTCCATCAACAAACTGTTGTTCTCCTCCCTCCCTTCCCCCCTCCTTCCCTCCTTCCAGTCTTTCCACAGACTTTTATGGAATACCTAGCATAAGCCAGTCCCTGAAGGCAGAGTTGAAGATACAAAGATAGACTGAGGGTTCAAAAGACTGATGGGCACAAACCTGATACAAGCAGTACAGGTATGGAAGGTGGCAAACTGGTGGCCCCTAGGTCATTCTGACCTGCAGGGAGGTTTAGCTTCAGCTAGCAAAGAATTCACAAAACTGCGAACCTTTCTGTAAAAATTAGGATTTCCAGCTTCTCTTAACAAAATTGGCAGCGACCGGGAGGATGGGAAAAGCCACCGCACCATATAGATAGGGTATGTAGTGTGTGCCACACATCTTGTCCCCTGTGCTATTAAACTAGCTGTTTCAGGTCCGCGAGATAGCTCAGCGGACTGAGCGCCTGCTTAGGCCAGCGCAGGGACCGAGATCTGATCCCTGGCACCACGTGCTGGGTCGACTCTGCCCCTGGGTGACCTGAGCCGGCCATAGAGACTGGGCCTGGGGGAGCACGCCTGTAATTCCAGAGCTGGGGAGGCTGAGAACAGCAGGAGCACTACATCCGAGCTGCGCAGTGAGACCCTGCGCCAAATGCATAAAAAACAGCTAGCTGCTTCCGTCAGGCACATGCCGGCGACACGTGGACAGGTGCTAGGACATAGGACCCTGAATGTACAAACCAGGTGGTCAACCCTACTTGAGGAAGGCCGGTTAGTTAACCCTTGAACTAAATCCGAGGATCTTATTTATTTTCTTGATTACTGGCTCCCTTCGACCAACGTGAACGGTGCCCCGGCCGGCATCCAGTTCCGGCGCGCCCGGCTCCAGGCACAGTGCGTGCCCCACCGCCCTCTCAGCGCACACCGGCTACAGAAGTTGGACGCATGAATAATCACGACGCTCACCAAATGGAAAAGGGAATTCCAAACAGTGGGAACTCTGGGCACATAGGCATAGCGATAAATAGCATACAGGAAAACTGCAAATAGCTCTTGGTGAATGGGGTGCTGGGAATGGGAGGTGGGCGGGAGCAAACAGGCTGCAAGTAGCAGGGAAAACAGATCCCACGCGGATCCCAAAGGGCTTTTTGTGCTGCATCGAGAAGGTAGCCGGGGATCGTTGGGAGGGATTTAGGCCCGCAGTGACAGGATCATATTCCTGATTCCCAGAAATAGCTCTGGCAAGGTGGTAGGGTGAAGAGAGAAGCAGCAAATAGAACCTTCAATTCAAAACCCACTTCCGCTTCTTGAAGCCTCTGGAACACGCCGGGGGAATTTATTTTGAGAGCATGGCGCCCCCTGTTGACCAAGTCTGACACTACACCTTCCTGGGCCATCAGGGAAATTATAGTATTTTTGGCCCTGAACAAAAAGCACCTGGAAGTGGTGTGCACAGAACGGCAAATTGTGATGTATGTGAATTGCCTTCCTCAGAAACGAGGGGCCCAGAAGAACATTCGTGATAATGACTAATGCTGCAAACTGCTGCCAGAGAATACACAGAATGCTGGCTGAATTTGAATCCAGGGACATACTTACACCAAAAACCATGTGTTTGTTTCTCTGAAATTCCAGCCCAGCCAAGCATCCTGCATTTTTATTTGTTAAATCTAGCAGCCCTCAGTAGCATTGCAGGGCCGAGGCTAGCAGTGGAAATTAAACTGGACGGGTTGATCTCCTTGGGGTTCTCTGCCCAGTTTTTATTCGGGAAATCATTTTTTAATTAAATGAATTTCATGATTATGGTGGTGCCTGTGAATGGGTCCCCTAGTGAATCTGCAGAAATGTGAACTTTATATTTTTTCAGACAGGGTCTTGGCTCTGTAGCACAGGCTGGCTTTGAACTCACGCAATCCTCTTGCCTCAGCCTCCTCAAGTGATGGGATTCAAAGTATGCAGCACCCTTTTTACAAAACAATGAATGTATCTGGTTGATTGTTGTGCAAGGGTGTATTTTACACACACACACACACACACACACATACACTCTCACACACACACTGAGAGTTCATTTCAGGAAGCTCTGCGCCCTCACCGACCACAACAAGGAATACATCCCTATAAGTCTGTGGTCTGTGCCAAGTCTGGGGTACAGCTGGAGGAAACAGCATTTGGTCAGCACTGAAGCTGAAACAGGGTGCTCCTGTTCACTCTGGGCAGCCAGGCACAACAGAACCAGAAGCCGCAGGGAGAAGCACCCTGACCCTCGCCCTTGGCCAGTGCCTTCAGCTCCTTCCTTCTTCTCTTCTCCAGAACCCTGAGGGAACCAGGCACACTCAGACAGAAAATCCACCAGCCCCAAGTGCAGGCGCGCCATGGTGGAAGGGAAGGCACTGAATGAATCACTTTTCACCCGGCATCTGATGGTTCTCCTTCCCATGGGTCTCCAAGGGTGGGCGTGGCCCACTGGTTCCCAGGCCAAGAACCCTGCATGTCAGACAGTGGCTGCAACGGTGGGTGGCTCGCTCCAGGAGGGACCTGGATACTCAGGCTGCCTTCCTTCCTGGGAAGCCCTTGAAGGCCTACCCTACGGAAGGGAGCATGCAGAGGCCAAGGCCAGTGGCTTTTTTTTTTTTTTTTTTTTTAAGCTTAGTTTGGTTTTTTTTTTTTTTAAATGTATTTGGTACAAGGTCTCAATACACAGTTCAGACTCATAGTGATCCTCCTGTCTCATCCTTCTCAGAGCTGGGATTACAGGTGTGCACCACCGTGCCTGGAACCAGGGCTCTGGCATGTCATGTGGTACTAAGGGTTGAACCTTGGTCCTTGTACTTGCCAGACAGGTGCTTAGACCACACAGCTTTCTCCCCAGCCCCATTTTTGGATTTTTAGAATTTTCAGGTTTGAGGTTTGCCAAGCATGGTGGCATATGCTCACAATCCCAAAACTTGGGACGCTGAAGCAAGAGGACTGCTGCCAGCCCGGCCACCACAGTGAGCTCAGGACCATCAGTCAACTACATAGCGAGACCCTGTCTCAAAAAAAAAAAAAAGCAAATTGCAAACTGCAGGTTTTATTCAGCAATCAATGACGTATGCTGCTATGTAGATTACAGAGTAACATCTGTGGATTTTTTAAAAATGTATTTAGGGCTGGGGAGATGGCTCAGTGGAATAAGCGCTTCCTTGGCAAGCACAAGGGCCTGAGTTCAATGCCTGGTTCCGCCAAAAAAAAAAAGGAACTAAGTACAGGGTATACAAGGTCTACAGGGTCTCACTACACAGATCAGACTTGTAGTGATTCTCCTGTTTTCAGCCTTCCAAGCGCTGAGATTACAGGCGCGTGCCACAATACCCAGTCTCAATGGCCATCTCAGTGTGCCCCGGGGGCAGGGCTGGCACAGCATGCTGGGTATCGAATCCCGGCCTCTGTGCTCTGCCTAAGCGGCGTTTTTAGTCCACTGAGCTATCTGGCCGCACCCACCCCTTTTTTTCCTTTGAGACAGGGTCTTGCCATATAACTCAAGATGGACCTTGAACTCAGTGTATAGCTCAGGCTGGCCTCAAACTCACAGCAATCCTCCTGCCTCAGCCTCCTGAGTGCTGGGATTACAGGCCTGTGCCACCACACCCAGCATGTGGAAAGTTTGCTTCAGTAGAGCCTTTATTATAAACAGTGGTATTATTTTTAATTATAAGTTTGTTGGAGGAAGGTGGGTAGCTTTTGCTGTTTTTTTTTAGTTAAAATGTCATGTTTGAAACTGTAATAGTTTCCGCTTTTTGCCTATTCACATTTGAAAAAAGTAAAAACCAGCATACCTGTGCCAGTCCCCTGAATTATTTGGAAATTCTACTGGGAATTTACAGAAAATCCAAACAGCTTGGGCCCACTGGTTTAGCTGGAGGAGGGTCAAAGCTCCCGACCACAGGCAGCGGGAAGTGAAACGGCCTCCCCACGACGCCGCCAACCACATCCTGTGGCCTTGAGATGCCCTTCGGTGGGTCTCAGGCTCCGTTTCAGAGGCAGGGAGATTCTGCTTCGGCCTGAGTTCTCCCCAGGAGTGTCGGAGGACCAAATGGCACCTGCTGCAGAGCAACGGGGCGCAGCAGCTCTAGACATCTGCATGTGCCGTGTTCCTGAAGACAGCTGCTGTGTTTTCAAAGGGAAGGAGACTGAACGACCCCGCAGAGACGCGGGACGATTTCCCGGCCCGGCATCTGGGGGAAATGACCGGCCGCACTGATCATGTGCACACTGTTCTTTGCGAGGGGAGTCAGGTGGCGGAGGCAACGGGTCTCCCGAGGCACTGCGCTGTCCTCCCTCGGAGTGCACAGGCCCAGGTCACTCAAGCTTGGGACACGCCCAGGGACAGCCTGCCACTCACCAGCCCTCCCTCGGGTGTTTCTGCCTCTAAAAAGTCCAGATGTTCAGTCCCCTTCATGAAGGGGTTACAGAGCAGTAAGAAAACACACCCTTTTCCCAAGTACCTACTTATAAATTATCTAGTTAATGTGGATTTTTTTTTCTAGTTAATGTTTAGTTCTTGCCACTTTAAGTCCTTTTTACAAGGATGTGGTATTTATTTAGTATTTATTTACTGCTGAGTACGATGGCGCGCACTTGTGATGCCAGCTCAGGAGGCTGAGGCAAGAGGATCACTGGATCTGAGCCCAACCTGGGCTCGGACAGTGAGAGTCTGCACAAACAACAAAAGCCAGTGATTTTTTTTTTTTTATTTATTTGAGAGAGAGAGAGAGAGAGAGAGAGAGAGTGGTGTGTATGCGGCCAGCTCAGCCCACCAGGGGGCGGGGCTGGCTGGCATGTGGTGCTGGGGGATTGAACCGCGGTCCCTGATGCTTTTCCAAGCTTGTTCTAAGTAGGTGCTTTAGACCACTGAGCCATCTCTCCAGCCCAAAAGCCAGTGATTTGCACGTAGTATGTAATCCCAGGACAGCTGTCCCTACGATTGTACCCCAGATAACCAGTGTGCCCCGCCCCCATGCTGTAGGCTAAGAGGTGCACAGGAAGCGGGAAGTCACGTCCCCATGAGGCTGAGCAGGCGTAGTGAAGGAGACAGACCTGACGCTCTGACCAGTACAGACGGAAATACCACGTGCCCCGAACTGAAAACCCAGCCCGGGGAGACGTGCGCGCCGCCTCCTGCCCTTCTGCACATAGCTGAGAATTAACTGCAGAGCAGAGCACTTTGATCTGCAGGAACCTGAGGCGTCAGCTCCCGGGGTTAGTGATGCACGGCGCTTGAGCCTGGACTTGCCCAGCATTTTGCGTATCGGCCCTGTTAGCAGCTTTTAGTTGAATCCAGGCCCCTCTGCTGCTGCAGGTAACTGGAGCAGGCCTCTTGTGACGTTCTGAAGTTCAGTGAAATGACACCTCACTTGAGCACCACTGTCCCGCTGTGTTCTCTATGGAACTGACCAGAGGCCAGGGACAGTGCAGGAGAATGCAAACAGCAGGACTGCAAGCCCTCTTCTACTTGGCAGCAGGGCTGAAGCGCCCCCGCCCTCCTTCACGTGGCAACGCTCTCCCCTTCTGGCCTCACATTGTCCACACAGGACTGGGCCCCCCAGCCCTCTGCTCGGTGCTGGGCTCTGGGCCTGCTGTACGCCATGCTGAGCTGCTGAGTCCCTGCTCCCAGCCCATCTTGCTCTTGGTGAGAATTACGCATTTTGACTTGTACGTAGTTTGAGGCTGGCCTAGAATTCACGGATCCTCTTGCCTCAGCCTCGAGTGTCGGGATTCCTGGAGCACACCCCCACACCTGGCTTAGAGGTAGGCAGTCCTGAAACCAGGTGGGAACGGCAGGGGGACGAGCTAGAGGAGAAAAGTCTGACAGCCAGGAAGATGCAAACGAGCAGGCCCAGCCAAGTGGTGGAACACGCCTGTAACCCAGCACTTCGGATCGCCATGAGTTGAGGCCAGCCTGGGCTACGTAGTGAATCCAAGGCTGGCCTGAATTGCAGAGACCCTGTCTCAAACAAAAAGCCAGCCACAAAGCAGCAGGCCCAGAAGACACCTGCTGGGAGCCCCGGCCCTGCTATCTGCGCCGCCGACCACCCCAGCAATCCAGAGGGCAGCACAGCTATCAGTCCAGCAAGGGAGCAGCTCACCAACGAGAACTTCAAGATGCAAACCCCGTAAGGAAGGCAGGTCAGCCCAGAGAGGGGGCCTTCAGGGCAGGGCTGTAGACACTCGGGCCTAGGGAGCGAGCTCGGCCAGCACAAGCAGGGCAGGGCTTGAAGGCTTCTGGGGGGTGGCCTGGCTCAGCAGCGCTCAGGAAGGAGGCCGGGCTCCCATCTGCACAGCCAAGGGGCTGGGCTGTCGAACAGATGGAGGGAAAGTCGCAGCTGGTGGAAATGCACTTTCATGTGTAAAGTTTGGTCCTCGGAGGATTGCAGTTTCCAACTTGGAAGGCAGCAGGGGGCAGGCAGCTCTGCTCTGCACTCCGCCTTCTCCCCCATCACCACCCAGAAAACCCGACAGCAGCTCTGTGCCAGGCCCCAGCCACCGTGCCTTCTGCCAGCATCCCTTTCAACAGGCAGGCGCTGGCACAGGGACACTCCGGGACAGCCAGGATGGCCAAGGACCGCGATGCTTCAGTAGCTGAAGCGGGCAGGGGAGGAGGAGGGATGGATCCAGCCTCCCTGGAGGGGACCAGGTGGTCTGAGAACAGACGGAGATGGAGGGAGGGATCGGGAAAAGTGCACTCGCCGGCCCGCCAAAGCTGTTCACCCTTCATGCCCAGATCTCCAGGGGGAGCCGGCAGCAGGGACAAGAGAAAACCTAGCAGACTGTGACACGCTGGCCTCACTGCATTCCAGTCTTGAGGCAGCTCTTAAGGAGAGACTACAGCTCCTGCGCTTGCCTCCAGTGGCTCTAAGAGGCGATCCCTACATACTCCGGCTCTGACAGCCGGCACCTGCCTCAGCACACGCCAAGCCTCGCCCCTGAACCGAGCCACTGCCGCCACCACTCAAGGGCTCACAGTGCCTCGCCGGCACATGCAGGCTCTTGGGGACTCACCCACCTGCTCCTGTTTGGCACACAGGAGAGCGGTGGGGCCAGAGATCAGGCTCAGCTTCCCCTCCACCTGTACTAGATGATGCTCTTGTGTTCTGAGAACAGAGACTGCCCGTGCATGTCATTACAAGTCAAGCATTATTTTGTTTTTTTCTTTTTCCCTTTTTTAAAATTTATTTAGAATATGTGATTTTGCTTCCTTTGATTTAAAAAAAAGAAGAAGACTGGAACCCAGTCCTGTATCACTACTGGGTCCACTTTCCCAGGAGCTGGTGCTTCCGGGGACGTTAACCCAAGCATTCTAGAGTGGAGGTAGTTTCTCTTCTTAGTGAGAGGTCTTCTTCGCTCCCTTCCCGAACTTGGCATCGAGCCCGAGACCTACAGGAGGGGAGATGAGCTTAGCTTTCCCGGAGGATGTGAAACCCACCAGTGGCGGAGTCAGCGTCAGTTCTTCAAACTGGAGCTTCACAGTGCCTTTCTGTAATTATCTCAGCGCGGGATGTGGTGGTGCACCTGCAATCCCTGCACTGGGGCAGCTGAGGCAGGAGGGTCACCACAAGCTCAAGGCCAGCCTGGGCTACGCAGGGAGTACAAAGCCAGCCTGGACTACAGAGCAAGACCCTACCTCAAAAAAAAAAAAAATTTTTTTTTTTCCTCAGAGACAACAGAATGGCATCAAATGAAAAAAATTCATCAAGATACTGACATTTATAGATAAAATATACAGTTAAGACCAAAAGAAACTCAAGAAGTCAAAATGTCTGAACTGCCAGGTACAAGTAGTACACATCTGGAACCCCAGGTACTTGGGAGGCCGAGGCAGGAGGAACCCAAGTTCCAGGCCACGTTGGGCAACTTAGCAAGACTGTCTCTAAATAAAAAATGAAAAGGGCTAGCGTGGAGCTCAGCGGCAGGACACCATGGGGCTGGATCCTCAGTACCGCGTACACAGAAAGGCCTCCGAAGCCGTTCTTCTCTGCTCACCCAGAGCACCTTGAGTAAAGAGCAAGCACGGCAGTCCTGCTCTACTCTGGGTCGGGAAGGAAGCCACGCAAGTGGATGGTATACGGTGTGGCTTGGACTGGCCCTGACCTCCCTACGTGACCCAGCTGATCCTCCTGCCCAGCATGAGCGCTGGGTCACAGGCGTGGGCACCATGCCAGCTGCTTCCTTTGCTCTTTTAAGTTTTCTCTAAAGTAACTATATATGCACTATAGATACCCAAATATACTTTAGGGAAACAAAAACTATCAAGCTGTCACTGGTGCTCCAGGGGGCCCGAAGATAGCAGCTCTCGGAGCTACTTACCCAGGAACACAAGCACGGTGCCCACCCACTGCATGCGGCTGATGGGGTTGGCAAAGAGGATCACAGAAGCCAAGATCGTGAAGAACTTGCGGGTCGTGGTGATGATGGAGCAGGTCAGGGGGCCAAAATACACAACTGTCATGAAGATGAAGCTCTGAAAGTGAGGCAGGTGGGTGGTCAGGCTGACGCGAGGCCCACGGCACCAGACCTCCTGGCTGGTCCTGCCATAGCAGGAAGGCCACACGGTCCCCTCAAGAACTCACCTGGCCCAGGGCACTGGTTAGGCCAAAGAGCAGGATGTTGTAGATGACGGCTGGGTACCTTTCGGCGAAGCTCAAGAACTCCCAGAGCTCCCCAGTGAACACGATTCCTAGAAGATGTCAAAGGGGAACAGTGCACCTTTTGCTGGGGGCTGGGGGTGCGGCAACACACGCTCCTGCCCACAGCCCGCTACAGCACTGCAAAGGAGGCTGGGATGGAGGTGTACGTGGGAGTGCCTATGGTCCCGTCATGCACCTTTCGCAAATGCGTGAGTGTGTGTCCATGTGCATACACATGTATGTTTTCAGGGGAGTACTGGGAACTGAACCCAGAGTCTTCACACTGAGCCATGTCCCCAGACTTTTAGCTTTTGAACCAGGGTCTCACTAAGTCACAAGTTCAGGCTGGGATGAACTCGCAATCCTCCTGGCTCAGCCTCGATTACAGACCTGCACCACCATGCCTGGTTCTTTATTTTTTTTCTGGTGAGGCTAAAGACTTGATTTTGCAAGAAAGGCTTCAAAGTTCATGAGTTACTTCTACCAAAGTGACTGAACACAGAGACCCTCTGATGTTGTGGAGAGAGCTACACACCTCTGCTCAAGGAAGCTCCTGGGGGGCCACCAGCAGCACCCTCCCTCCTTCAATCCCAGTGTGCCGCACAAAAAAATTCCTATGTGTGTCCAGAGCTGAAAGTTAGGAGACACTGACCATAACCAGAGCAAATGCCTTCACGCGTGGGCTGTATTCAGCGTACACCTAAGTCTCTCCTTGAGCACTACAGCAATGCCTCATTTGCATCCTGGGAGGGAAGCCCTGGACACCCACGGCTTCTACTACGAACATCTCCCAGACAGTGGGCACAAGTGCCCCCTTTGTGTGCGTGACAGACAGCAGGCAGACCCTGCACATGCGGGTCTGCCCAGGAAGGTTTCCCAGGCCTGGGACAGAGGGTGTGGAACCAGGTGAGCACCTTGGCGTGTGAAGTCAGCCCATGCAGGCAGCTGAGACGGGACCACACGCACAAGGGCAGTCTGCCCCCTGGTGCTCCGCAGGAAGAACGGCACCACTGCTGCTTACCAGCTCCCAGCAGCAACGTGGACCAAAGGTTGATGTTCAACATCATGTGGTTGGAGCCTGTTTGGTAATGCGCCCGCATGTGGTCCTGGGAAACGCCAGTCAGTCCGTCCAGGGTCAGAGACAACAGCTGGGAAGGAAAGGGAGCAGCCTGCGATGACGTGGCCGCCAGGGACCCTCCCCAAAGCAGGACACAAGATTCTCAGCCTCAGACTCCTCAAAATACCACTGCCTGATGACAGAGCCCTCACACGGTTGCTACCTGGTCCCAAATGGAGTGTGGGGTGAGACGATGCTAGCTGTCCCTCCCCAGCACCAGACTGACAGGCTCATTGCTCACTGAAGGCAGTGACACCATGAGGATGGCAGAGCTGGACACTTTCAAGCTGGTGGCAGGGTCTAAAATCAGCTGCAGCAAGCCATCCACTTCCTACTGGCAAAGCTGCCAGGGTCACTGCTCGCTGGGAGCAGAGTGCGGCGCACACGCTAGCGTCTGCGGGCAGGCTGCCGGGACCGGAAGCCTAACTTTCTCACTTAAATAGGACGCAGCGATGGCAGGTGACTTCACCTCTCTGGCCTCAGTTTCTTCATCTGTACAATGGAGATAATACTGCTGTGTTAAAAGAGATTGTTGGGGCCAGGGAGATGGCTCAGTGGAATAAGCGCTTCCCTGGCAAGTGCAAGGGTCTGAGTTCAATCCCCGGTTCCGCCAAAAAAAAAAAAAAAAAAAAAAAAAAAAAAAAGAGATTGTTGTAAAAAATAACCAGATTCCATGCAGAACACTTGGAACAGTGCCTAATGTGTAAGATGGCTCGATTGTGGTATCCTGCATTGCTCCTACGCCTCTAGAAGGCCACAGGGAGTGCCACTGTACTCCTTCCCTGTCAGTTCTCAGTGATGTCACCACGGGAACTGCACACAGCTCAGAGTGAGCTCTTCCTCAGAAGGAGAGCTGAGCTGTAGCTAAATATTTCAGGCATTCCACCCTGACCTTAGCAGAGACCAGAAACGGGGACAAGGAGCACACAATCTCCCTTGAGACATGGAACAGGCCTTCTGCCTGCCTAGGTGGGGCTGTCCTTTGTTAAATTTGCCAGAAAATGCTGTGTTCCCCAGCAGGATCACATACCAGGAGCAGCTCTCCATAGCCGACCATGTGTTCTTCCATCCCAACTACTTTCTTAGGTTTGTACATGAAAAGGGCCACGCCCACCACAATTAGCAGCACACAGAGGTACTTGGCCAGGGGATACTTCTTCTTCAGGAGGGTCACCCCAAGGAGCATGACTACAGAGGGCAGAGAAAAGCGTGGCATATCCAGGTACTCATAGGCACTGATGACCCCAGTACCTTCCTCCCGGGAGCCCAGAAAAGCCTCAGAAAAGAAATTTGAGAAGAAGGGCTACAGAAGGTGAGAAGAGGAGTGGCAGGCTGGCACCGTGCAAGGACAGCAATGGGACTAAGTGGAGCATAAGACAGAGAAATGTAGAGAACAAAGGTCAAAGGTCCGAGAAGGAACAAAGCAAGGGCGTGAAAGGAGGTAGAGAAAAAAACTGATCACCAAAATAGGGCTTAGAGCAGGTGATGACTGTGCAACATATGAGACTGAGTCTCTTGCTCCTGCTGAAAACTGTCACCCTGTGCACAGCACAGGGAGTGGCACAATGACAGATGACGGAATGGGCAGGGGGAAGGGCTAGAGCAAAGTTCTTGGGGAGAGTTATGACGGGCTGGTGAAACCCAGAGGGACTGAGAGTTCCAGCAGAGAGAAAGGTGAAGACAGGAGCTGGAGGCCAGCTTCCTCTGCTTACCTGGGATGGGCTTGCAGGATTTACCAAGGACCTGGAATGAAAGCCAGCAAATAATTTCTGAGCATTTGTGATGATCCAGGAGCTGTGCTAGGTGTCACATTAAGGTACTCGAGTCAGGGCTCATGCCAGGGACCTCCACCTCAGCAGTGGCCCGACTACTGCCTGTCCCACCACGAAAGCACGGCTTCTTTTTTTTTTTTGGAGGAACTGGGGATTGAACTCAGGCCCTTGCGTTTGCCAGGCAAGCGCTTATTCTACTGAGCTATCTCCCAGCCCCCCAGCTTCTCATACATACTCTCCCAGCCTCGTTCCTTTTTATTTAGTTAAGTCACAGACCTGAGGGAAAGCCCCTTGGTCCTTTTCAAACAGTTTCTGAACCAACCCTTGTCTCCCCCTGAGGTTTCACCTGAGTGGGGTAGTTGACAAACTGTAGTGCTGAATTGCTGGAGACCATGGCACCCAGATAGGAGACAGAACAGGCAGCATAGAGCCAGCTCCGAGTACGGTCCACCCTGGCAGTGTCAAAAAACTGGATCACTAGGAGAAGACAGAAAAACATACGAGAGAATCCTAGTGGGGCTATGACAGACTACTAAGCAAAAGTTGAAACTGCACGAAAGAAACTTGTCTGTCAATTCAGACATAAGCTGATTCTGTCTTCTTAGGCTGACAAATCTTGGCAAATTATTCAAGTCTCCTATTCCACCTAAGCCCACCCCGAGATCACAGGCAGCGAGGTGGCGGTCTCATCCAGGAACGAGGGATGACTGATCCCCGCTGCTCGTCTCCAGGGAACAAAGAAAGCTCAAAACATGTTTGAAGCTGATGCACAAAGTCAAAGGGACAAAGAGAAAAATGTTTTAAGTGTCCTCAATGGGAACACGGACCACAGAAGACCGTTCTCGGTACGCTTCTGGCTCAAAAATTGGTCAAATTTAAGAAAATAACATTTTAATCTCACTTCAAAATCATTAGCTTTAGACTTCAATCAAAAAAGGGGGTGGAGGCGGAGAAACTTAAGATCTCATTGATTGATTCAAGCTAATCCAACGCCTAAAGCCCAGAATATTGGGGGGAGAGGAGGCCGCCTGCAGCAGATTACTGTCTAGGTACTCACAGATCTTGGCAAACACCGCATTGATCACACACTGGATGAAGACCAAAGTTAAGGCAAAAGTGAACGTCTCCTGTTTGGCTCCCTCCCCATATTTTCCTCTTGTTCTAAAATGAAAGAGAGGAAGCAGAAGAAGATAGCACATCTCACTCACTGTCAATAGGAGCTCAAAGCTACTGAAAACTTTGGAATTACCTTGCCCTTCCAGGTGTACGAAGAATTGGTAAGGGCAATTGGGCTCATTTACAAAACGGGCTGATTTCATTGGATCTAGGAACTGACATCCTAGCCTAATACCAGTGTCTAGAGGGGGGCGGGGAAATATGAAGGATCGAGCGAGGGGAACCTCGGGACGCTGGCCAAAGGACCCCAGCTGGGGAAGGTATCTGAGCTAAGCAGAAAGCCCACGGGTGAAAGACTTTGCGAATATCTGGAAGTTCCAGAGTGGAGCCGGCTCAGGTCACGGAAACCTGTTTGGGTTAGCAGTCCCAGAATCTTGGAACCAACAAGGGTAAAAATAGGTAAAGGAACAAAAATAACCAGGTCCCGAGACCACAAGGGCAACACTGGCGGGTTTTTTTTTTTTTTTTTTTTTTTTTAATTACGGGGAGACTCAGCCCAGGATGTAAATTAGGTAGCGGGATACTGGGGGAGTCCGAGACCCCGGCGAGAGGACTGGGGCCAGAGATGAGAGTCCGCAAAACGGAGCCTGGCAGAGGGCGCTGGACGGGGTAACGACTGCGTGCCCACCCGGGAGTCCACTCACATTTTTTCCTGCAGGATCCCATAGTAGAAATAACAGACAAAGACACCCAGGAAACAGATCGGCAGGCGCAGCCGGTCGGGCACCAGGGATTTGCTAGAGGCCATGAGACGCCCAGACGAGCCGACCGGAGACCCGCTCACTGCCTGCAGCGGGAGCGGCGGCGGCAGCGGGGGCAGCTCCAGGCGGACATCGCCGGCCGGCGGCAGGGGCCTCATAGGAGCTGCATGCGACCGCCCCTCGGTAGGGCCTAGCAGCCACCTCCAGAACTGCCAGCTCAGGCTTGCCAAGAGGAAATACTCCTCAAAACCCAGAAACCATATTCTAGGAAAAAAGATTGGCTGTGGGTCCTTGGCTCCATTCCTGGTGGCCAGAAGCGTCAGCTGTCTTCGGGATGTGACCTCCCATTCAAAATTTTCCGATCAGGCAACTCTGAGGACAACCATGACCCAGAATTCTGTGGGGTGGTTTAGGCCATACCTGGGCGTGGAATGATGACGTATAAGGATGTGGACATCACTGATTGGCTGTGCTGTGCCAAACTGAAACAGTGGGCAGGCAGGAGGCAGGCAGGAGGTGCAGCCTGCCAGGCAAATCAAATTGTCTTTACACCGGTCGGTTGCCAAGGCTTTTGCAGAGTCCTTACGGCAAGAAATTCTTAATGGCACCCTGGCGCCCTCTAGCTGCTTCCAAGCGTCATAACTCCTCCCCGTCACATCACCCAAAAGAGGTGTATTAGCTTCTGCTAGGTCAGGACGCTTGTCCCTTAGACATTGCAGACATACAGCTGTCGCCTAAATTCTGAGCCCTAGTTTTCCCAGCCTGTAAGATAAGGGTTAATAATAACAGTTCCCGCGCCCGTCCGTCGCCCCTTCACTGGTTTGATTAAATGGGCTGAGGTTTGTGAGAGCGTTTTATAAACTGTAAAGTGTGCTGTGCAAGTTTAAGGTATTAGGGGCCATTACTCATTCTCAATCTGACTTGATTTCCTCACCTCCTGGAGGGGGAAATGCAAGTTTATTTAAATGAATTTCTTGCAGGGACTTCCCGTTCACCAACCACGAAGCATACCCTTTGTGTGTACCCTGTAAGACTCAGGGACCTTTCTATTTTTGAGCGCCTCCTGCTGATCCAAGTGTTGGGTGCGCACCTGGGGGACGAATTGGCAGGGCAAGACTGACACCAGGTCTTCTCAGGACCATCTGAAAACCCTCAAGTCTCCCCGCCTTCATCATGGGCCCAGTTCTCAGGCGCGCATGTTGGACTCGCGGCTGCTCCTCCAGCACCCTGCTCCTCTGGCACGGCCTCAGGCAAAGGAAGGAAACACTGGGCAGCACCACACCCGCGGCGTGGAGCCTGACTCGCGAAGGCTTCGGAGGCAAGCCAGACATCACGCAGGGGGAGAGGAAGGGTAAGAGAAGACAGGTCTGTCCCCAGCTCTGCTTCTTTTCTGATGGGGCGGGGGATGCCCCACACAGTTGGCACCTTCAGGAAACCAAACAGTGGCTGGTGAGAGAGACCTGGATCCCAGTCCCAGGTCTACTTCTTTACCATCTGAGACTCAATCAGTTTATTTGACCTGTGAATCAAGTTCCCTCCTGTGAAATTAACAGGAATAGGACAGGAAGGAGAGGGCTACAATTACAGGTACTGGCGATAGATTCAAATGATGGTTTCTAATCCTAACTCTTCCACTTAGTCTGTCTTTTGGAGAAAGTTATTTGATCTTTTTGACCTTCCCTTATTACGACAGTGAGATTTACAATATTCCTTTCATTAGATTGGTTGTCATATTTTAATATTATTTCATGGAAAGTGCCTAAGGTGACATCTAGTGCTTTATCGAGCCAGTGAATGATAGTTGGGACAGCCTGGCCAAAGGATCTGTCCTTAAGTCTTGTGAGATAAACACATCTGTACTTGTTATGGCTGCCCTTGAGGTGGTCAAGTTTCCACTTACGCAGTGAGGATAATCTTTTATGAGAATGTTTTGTAAATTCCAAAGCACTGCAGAATGTGGGGGAGAGCTGGGCGTGCTGTAATTCCAGCAGTCAGAAGGCTGAGGCAGAAAGATCCTTGCAAACTTGAGTCCAGCCTAAACTGCATAGTGAGACCCCGTCTCAAAAAGACAAAAAAAAAGAAAAGAAAAAAGAGTGGGGTGGTCATCCCATTTCCCCCAACAGCTTTTACATGATGTAGTACTGGACTGAGAGGCTGCAAAAGGACACATACTGAGGCCACGCACTGTTGTGGGTACTCACTGAATACCCTAAAGGGTCCAAACCTTCCCTAATACGGTGCCAAGAGGATCCAACTGGGTGCCACTCCCCGGTGCTGTCCCTTTCGTCAGCGCAAGCAGCATGCACAGCAAGGTCTGTCCCTTTGATCACCCTCGTTTCCCCTCCCAAGGGGGCTTTACCAGACTCACAGATGAGGGACTTCCTCAGTGACTCCCCCAGGACACACATTTCCCAACCTGGGCAGACCTTTCCGGATGCGTGTATGGGCCGCGTGAATGTGTCCATCCATCCAGCTGCCAGCCCAAGTAATTATGTGCCACGTAAGGGCTCCCTCCCTGGAAGGCAGGCGGAAGTGACCAATGTCCCACCCTGTCTGTGCACCCCGCTCCTCCCATGCTAGGTACTTAACAGAACCTCAAGCTGCTGGGAATAATTATTTATTTATTTGGTCTGTTAACACCAAGATCTGCAAATAACAAAACAACCTCTAAACACAAAATAAGAAAACTCAAACATTAACATTCTTCAATTTTCTGTAAGCTCTGCAGTACGGAAAATATACAAACTTCAAACAGTTGCAAAAATAGTGTCTTTGGGAGAAAATAGAGTTTCTACATTGATACAAGAAAAATAGGCATTTTTCGAATCCAACCCAGCCCTCGGGCAGGCGAAGGGTGCAGAGCCACCTCTTGCCACCGGGAGGAATGCCAGGAGGAATGCCAGCGCCTCCTCTCCTCGCCACCCACCTGGGGTCGGGCTGCTGCTTAAGACAATCTTTAGTCAGGGTGAACGTGAGATGAAAATGCCACTTGGGAAAATGCTTGGTTGCCCCTTTGTACAGCGACGGAGTGGGTCAAGTGTCCTGGCCGGCTAGGGCCGCTTTGGTCAGCTCCTCCAAAGAGGGAGGCGTGGGGTGGGGTCTCTGGCTTCTGGTCTGCTCTTCTGTTGTCTCTGGAGGTGGAGAGGGAAGGAAATCTATCACCAGCTTCCTCCGTGACAATGACAAGAGCTGGGGTGGGGACAGGGGACGCAAGGTCTTCTGGATGAGTGTCCACCAATGAAGGGAAGTGGTGGGGACACAGGTGTGAGTTGTGAACCACTGGCTGCAAGTGAAGAAGGCAGGTCCCCTACATTTCACAGGGGTTGCTGTCACCAGAAAGAGGACCCAGGGTTTTGACACAATAAACGAAAGTGCTTGAAGGCGAAGAAGGAGGGGGCCCTCCATCCCTCAGCTCCGGAAGCTAGAGTGGCCTGCCACCAAGGCACTGGTCTCCATGGTAAGGTGTAGGAGGGGGCCTGCGGGTATCCTCTCAGACCACCAGGGAACTCTGGAAAAGCACGGACTCTTCTGCTGGGGGGGTACGCTGCCACGGCTCGAAGGGCAGTGGGGAGGCCTTGGAGGCCTCTGGATCCTTCCGTGCTGGTGCTCTGGGGCTGGCAGGGGGAAGGGGAGAGCCCGGGCTGGAGGGGCAGTTCCGGAAGATGAAGCCCACGCTGGGGAAGAGGGGCTTCATCAAGCTGACAGGGCAGAAGGCTGAGCCGGTCGGGTTGAAATGGACTTTGTTCTTGTCAGGACAGGAAGTCAGGAAGGCCAGGTCAGGACCTGGGGACCTGGAGGATGGAGAGAGAGACAGACCCACACGTACAGAGAAACAGCCAGTGAGTGAGGGTAAATGACATCGCCATGACAGGGTACTGGGGGAGCTGGATCTGTTGGCCAAACAGGGTGGCAACCTGGCCGAAAGATGAAAAGTTAGTCTTTAGACCCCTTGGGTCTCCACTGTATTTGTTTTGTTTTTGGTACTCAGAGATCAAATTCAGCCCCTCACACTGAGGTACACCCCAGCCCCTTTCTATTCTGAGAGAGGATCTTGCTAAGTCACTAAGTGGCCAAGCTGGGCTTGAACTTTCAATCCTCCTGCCTCAGCTTCCCTGAGTGATGGAATTACAGGCCTGCACCACCACACTAGGCTTCTATTGTTTTAAAATATGGCCAGGCAACAGGAAATACCCTTCAGCTCACAACAGAAGGGATGACTTCCAACAGTGTGATTCTGGGAGACCAGGGACCTTTTCAACACAAAGACTTCGTCAGGAATGATGGTGTTTCAGGGCAGTCAGGAATGGTGACTTTCTAGGACTCTGGCCCAAGGTGGAAGAGGCATCTTAATCCCAAGGACAGCGTGTTCTCTGACACGGGTGACAGACAGCAAGGATGCATCGTTCTGCACGCTGCTGATGTTTAGTGCCATCTCTGGCCCTGCCCGCTGGGTGCCAGCCGCACCGCATCCTTGCTGTCTCTTCACATTGCCACTTGTCCTCTTAGGGGCAAAACTGTCTCCTGGTAAGTCTGCAGGCCTCAGGAATCTAATTCATGAACACATTTGCAAGGACCTTAGCAAGGACCATAAGAAAGGCACTCAGACTGGTGAGATGGCTCGGTGGTCAAAGCACCTACTTAGAACAAGCTTAGCTAAAAGCACAGGGGCCGCGGTTCAATCCCACAGCACCACATGCCAGCCAGCCCGCCCCCTGGTGGGCTGAGCTGGCCACACCACACACACACACACACACACAAAAAAAAAAAAAAAAAAAAAAAAAGAAAGAAAGAAAGGCACTCAAGCCTCTTGGAAAATCCAGCTCTAACTTGCCATGTGGTCTTCGCCATGGCTGCCTGGCCTTGAATGGGGGAAAACTCAGCCCTGCCCTTCTGACCATCTTGGGGAGTACACGGAGGAGGCTGGTCCCCAGGGCCCTGAGTAAAATCCTTGTGGTGATAAAGATGGCCGGTCAGGGCTGGAAGGCTTGAGCGGCTGCTGCCCGGATAGCGTCTAGAGGGAAGATGGTAGGGAGGTGGCACTGTCACTGATGTCACTAATGGTTCCTACTTTTTTTTTTTTTTGGAGACAGGGTCTTATGTCGTTCAGGGTTGGCCTTGAACTCATGGCACCACTCCCGTCTTGGCCTCTCAAGTGCTAGGCAATGGGCCTGCACCCCCTCACCTGGCCCTTTCTTTTTTTATTGACACAGCACATATGAAGGATCACACATTCTGAACAGATTAGTGCACTCATTTAATCCTAGAGTCCTAATAATCCAAGCCCCCCCCCAAGAAAAGCGAGTTGTGAGAAGGGCAGAAATCTGGCAGAGTGAGAAGACGTGGCAGGCAGCACCAGGCCACATGCCAGCGCTGCGCGGGGTCGGGGTCTCCATAGCAGCAAGAAGTCGCCTGGCAGAGAGCTGCTCTGTGGGGGACGGGGACAGGACAGGAAGCCAAGCGCCACTCGGAGCGCGAGCACAGCCAGCACGGCCCCGAGCCGCACAAGCCCTTCCCCGGGAGATCCAGGTGACCCACAGCACACAGCGCTGGGAGGAGGAGAGCGTGGCAGGAGTCACTGTCTGTCGTGAGCGCTGTCCAGTGGGAAAGCTGGGAGAATGAAGACGCGCTGCAGAGGAGCAAAGCAGAGTAGCTCAGAAAACAACCAAACACCGCCACCTCTCTTGCAGGGAGGCAGCAGAGGCTGGAAGCTGGGAAGACTCCTTTAAGGTGACGTTCTGGGGGTGGTGTGTGGGCCTGTGCAGCGCCTGGCTCTCAATCCTCTGCCAATGCAAGGGAACCATAAGAACCAGCAGAACAGCTTCTGAAATACTCAACTGGGTTCTAGAACATTCTATAGTCCTGTCGTGCAAGGACTGGGAGTTTCTGTCTGCGAGCTGATGACACTTCAACTAACACACCGCACGGTGAAGGACTAGCCGTGTGTGCTGGCTGGCTGGCTGGCTGGCTCCCTCTCTGATGCCGGAGCAGCAAATTCTCACGGCTTACTCAGGAGTGGAAAAAAATAAAAGAAACAAAGGGCTTGCGTTTCGGGTATCTTTCCCTTCCTGCTCTTGCTGCCCCTGCGGCTGGCACGTAGGAGGGAGCGGGTTTCTATGGTGATGGTGACGGTGACACGCAGAGATTTCAGTGCTCCAAGTAGGTACTGTCAACAGGTTTGATCATGGAAAAACTGCAACACTGATCATCTGACACCCACCCTAGGGGGCGTCCAAGGCTGATGAAGGGCCTGGGAGTGGGGTCACGTGGGGGAGCCCACCAGCGTCTCACCCTCTCCCATGCCACCCATCGGAGGTACTCACGTTGCCTCTTCAAACACACGCACTCGCTCACAGCCCTCTGGGGGCTCCCGCTTGAAGACGTAGCTGTGGTTGGGCTGAGGGGAGGCGGCAAAGGCGAGGACCGGAGATGGGCTGCCGTCTTCCAGGGAGGCCGGGTGGCCCGGGGAAAAGGCTGCCAACAGAGCAAGGCTGAGTGCGACGGGGGCGCGGGACGGACTCTGCACCCTTGGGTGCCAGAGAGCAAGGCTGGGAGCTGCTGTACCAAGGAGGTGGCAGGGGCTATGCTAATAACAAAGCTGGTCTGTTCACACTCTGCTTCCCTAAAACCTTTGAGGCAGCTTACAAATGTTCATAGCGTATAACAGTACTGATACACAGCTGAACTGAGGGAAAAAGAAACTCATGCCCATCCTGCATTCCCAGGAGACAGGTGGGAACTGCAGCTCTAAAGGAACCCTGTCTGCTGTCCCTTGCTGCCTTCACCCTGCCAGCCTGCACACTGCCGCTTTTCCTAGCTGCAGTCCTAAAACCTGTCCCTCCATCCAGACAGCGCTGCTGTCCTAGCTCTGAAGAGCAACCTTTACACAACCCTGCTCAGAGGGTAAAACTCCGGCTTTTTCATCAGCCAATGTACTCTGCGTAGGTTGCAAATACTGACTGTATCTGTGTGCCACACATCCCTTTGGAGCCTGTGCTCCATCTACCCCCATGTCCTATGCCCATGCCCCCCACCAGCCCACCTCCTGGGGCTCCAGGGGACACCCCAGCTTCAGCTACTACAGGCTGAACTTCAGCCCTACGTGCCAGGCTGGGCAGGATTGCTCTTCTGGGTTCCACTGAACATGAAGTGGAAGGACAGGTGCAGAGCCTTCAGAAGCTACACATCAGAATGTGATCTAAAAGGACCACTGTAATCGTCATTGTCATAGGGTGTGGAAAGAAGATAACGCGCAAAGGCATTCGGGTGGGGTTTAAGTCACTGGCCTGAGCCTGTGGGTGTCAGTGGAACCTCCGCAGCTCAGGCCGGCCCCGCTGCCTCAGCACTGTGCCCTACCTTTGTCATTGGGGACGGATGCCAGCTCCTCAATGGCACCCCGGTGGTCCTCATGGCTGGCCCTACCAGAGGGCTGGGGGGATGCCAGCAGCATGGAGGGAGAGCCAGCAGGGTTGCCTGGCTCCAGCAGGAGGAGGGGATGATCACAGCTGCCATTCTGGGGAGGAGCCGGGGCACGGTGCCCATCGGGGACCTCAAGGATCTGGTGAGAAGGAGGGGGAGATGCTCAGGCCTGCAGCCCTGCAGTGACCCTGATGGTATGCCCACGCCCTCCCGCTCGGCCTCTGCTCCAACTCACAATGACACCTGAATGCCTCAGGCTGCTCGCTCCCAGCCTCCTCTCTACCTAGGGGACCCCGCTGCTTCTCCCGAGATGCCCTGTTCTTGCCCCCACAATACAGGCCATCCACAGTAATCCCAT
>NW_004524632.1:6155060-6175107 GCF_000260255.1 Octodon degus | reverse complement strand
CCGCCACAGCCGCCACTCACCCGCAGCAGCTCCTCTTCTCCCTGCTCCTTCACGAACACCTCCTCCAGCTCTTGGTTGAGCCCCTCCAGGCTCCTGTGCAGGCAGGGGCTGAGTCGCAGGAATGGGGACCCCATGGGGAAGCTAGGAGGGGACGCCTGAGGAAGGGTCGGGTGAGGCCATCACCTGGAGCCCCCCAGGCTCTGCCGTTACGCATCCGTTACCCATCCTCACCGCGGACAGCAGCCACATCCCCCCCCCACAGCAGGACCAAGTGAGGAAAGGGCACTTGAGCGGTCACAGATTGCAACGGCCTGTTCCGCTCAGCGGGTCTCCCCCACACTCTGGAGCTCCAAGACGGCCCGCACTGCTCTTCAATCACTGTCTCAGACACTCAGGGCTGGGGTGGAGGAGATGGACGGACACGCACCACAGCTAGGAGCCCTTCCGACAGCACCCAGACGCCACAGGGCCAGCACAGCATGCTCCGCGGTGGGGCTCAGAGCTGCCAGGCTCGAGAGAATTCTGCAGCTGCTGTGGAGACCGAGGGGAGCCGAGGGTGTACAAAACTTACCCTCAGTGCCCCCCGCAACGCGTGGTCCCCTTGAAGTGGGGAGCCCCTCTCTTTCTCTTTCCCGCTGCGGCTCAGCTTTGTCCGCTGCAGCTGCTGCTTCAACTTGGTGACCTGGCAGCCAGACAGAAGGACAGGAGGGGTGCGTGACGCAATACTGGAGGTGCTTGCTGGGTCCCTCCTCCCAGGTGTGGCCCTGCCACAGGCCCCCAGGGGACACAACAGGGACATGGAATTTAATGTTCCATCTGAACATGGCTCAGCAGTCCTTAAAACCCGGGAGATGGGTTCATTAGATACACTGGATGCCTGAACAACCTATGGCACCGATCGCATTTTTGGAATTGCTCTGTATTCCATAGGCAGATTGGGCTCCAGGGAACTCAAACTAGGCAACTCTGGGACCATTTTTTCTTTCATAGACAGCAAAGGTGTGGATACCTACCTTCCCAGAGCAGAGGCTCATGGTGCTCCTGAACGCCCCCTGCAGTTAGGCTTTGAAGAACCCAGCCAACCACCCTGGAGGCTGAGACCACGAAGAGTGGACATGTGTCATGCCCCCCACTTTATTTATTCCCCCCCACACCTTAAAGCGGACCGTGTTACGTCAGCATCAGCTCTCTATCAGTACATACTTCCACTGCACAATGATTACGTTCTTTTTGGGGGAGGAGGGTAACCAGGGATTGAACTTGCCAGGCAGGCGCTTATGCCGCCAGGCTATGTCCCCGGCCCTTGCATCAGCTCTCTAGAAGGACGACCATGCTGTGTAGACACCCATGCCTGGTGACAGTTCCCAATGCCCTGCCTACCCAATGCTCGTGGGAAGAGCTACACAAAGCAGAGCTTACACGGGTTTCCGGGAGTAGATCTGCAGCCTGTAGCCAGACGACTTCTGGGCACAGCCCTGTAGAATGTGCTTGTCTCTGTTTCGTTTTTCTCTTTTTGCAACAGAATCTAAGTAGTTCAAACTGGCCTTGAACTTGCTCTGTAGCCCAGAATGGCCTCGAACTCATGGCGCTCCTGCTGCCTCAGCCTCCCAAATGCTGGGATTACTGGTGTGTGCCACTATGCCTGCCTTTTTGTTTTGCTTTTTGAGACAAGGATAGTTCAGTCTGGCCTTGAATTCAGTGTGTAGCTAGGTGGGCCTTAAACTGGCAGCGTCGTCCTGCCTCAGCCTCCTGGTGTTGGGCTTACAGGTTTACGCCACTACACCTGGCTTAGAAAGTGCTTTTCATTGACTGTTTGTTGCCATGATTTGTGCCATGAACCCTAACCTGAGTGTGAATAATCTGCCCCTCTGATCATGGAAGACTTTAAGTAAAATTTCCTCTTAAATTTGCATATAACTACTTCATATTTTCTTTCTGTTCTCAGCAATGAGGACAGGAGCATTTTCCTTCTGGGGTGTGCTTGGGGTGGGTCCTGGCAGTGACCCTTTTTTTTTTTTTTTTGGCAGAACTTGGGATTGAACTCAGGCCCTTGCATTTGCCAGGGAAGCGCTTAATTCCACTGAGCCATCTCCCCCGCCCCTAAACCCTCTTATTAAGTAGTCAGCGAGGCCGGGGCTCTTAAGCCTCAGGGACTCATTGTGCCTGGCTGTGCCCCGGCCATTCCTCTCGGGGGGCTCAGGGCTCCAAAGAGCAGCCAGGCCCAGGGAAGGGGCTGGGAAGGCACAGGGGCTGCAGATGCGGTCACCCTCTAGAGTAGAGGCCTGGCATGGGCAGGGTGGAGAGCAGGCAGCCACGCCGCCATGCAGTCCATGAAGGCAGGTACCTCTTTCCGGTGGTCTGTGCTGCCCCAGGACGCCGAGCGCTTGTGTGTGCAGGAGGTGGCCCGCTCACCTTCCGGCTCTTGCCAGGACAAGGGTGTCTGCAGGGTGAAAACAGTGACATTAGCCAGGTGTGGTGATGTACATCTGTAATTCCAGCCCTCAGGAGGATGAGGCAGAAGTGCCAGGAGTTCGAGGCCAACCTGAGCTCAATACAGTGAGCTCAAGACCAGCCTCTGCTACTTAGGGAGACCCTGTCTTTTAACCACTACCAACCACTCCCTTCAAAAAAAGCCAAAGCTCAGTGACAGCTCTTGTGGGCGGGCCCAGAAAACACATGGCTTCCTT
This sequence comes from Octodon degus, assembly GCF_000260255.1. NCBI lineage: Eukaryota > Metazoa > Chordata > Mammalia > Rodentia > Octodontidae > Octodon > Octodon degus. The sequence continues at coordinate 6,172,420 of NW_004524632.1, read as the reverse complement.
CCTGCATCTGCTCAGCCTCCTCCTGATCATGCCCAGCCTGCTTTTCCTTCCAGGCAGAGCCACCTGCATGGCCGCTGGTGGTTTATGACCTCATGGTGGCCCGATGGGTCAACCCCTCTTCCTCTGTGCCGACCAACATGTCAGCTTAGCGCCCCCACTGTGCCTGCCCCCCAAGTGCTCCAGATGATGTGGACAGCACCGCCTCCCTGCCTGAGCAGCTCCAGAAGAGCACGGGCTCAACAACCGTTGCATTCCTTATGCTCTGTGCCTTGCACAGGCCCGGGTCCAGGGAGCCGAAGGAAAACAAGCTACCAGACATGACTCCTGGGGAATTTTACTTGGTAAAACAGGAAAAAGGTCAACGGAGTCCCCCCTCCACGCATCTCCCAGTGAAACGAAGGCTCCTGGCTGCTCAGCACTTCCAGCTTGTGCCTGATCACTTTCTGCAAGCAGAATGAGCACAGGGACCCCAAAGTCCTCCTGAATGTACAGGAAAGAGACATTTCAGAAAGGAGGGAGCCCGAATTCTGAAGCCAGCCCTGATTTCTGACACTGCTTGGCTTTACTGGCCCCGGGCCTGGCCTGCTGTGCCGTGTCCCTCCCCGGGAAGGGCTCTCATCCCGCCATCCTCCTCTTCCTCCTGATGCACAAAGGCATGGGCCAAGATGGCGAGAGGGGCATTGCGGAACCACTTCCCAAGACCCCTCTGAGGGAGCTGGCTCCAGGCATGAGGTCAAAGGGGCCCAGATTCCACCCTGCATGAACATCCCTGCCTCTGCTCCAGGGGAGGGCTAAGAAGCACCCCAGGGGACCATTTCCCCTCTAACTTCTGTGCACAGGCTGCCAACACCCCAAGGGCCTGGGAACTGGCTCCTGCAAGAGATCTGCTGACCTCCCCCAGAGGGTGCTGCAGATAGAGAAGGGTGGGGGAGGGGACACGACTACGCCTACCAACAGCAGCTGCAAGAGGAGTTTGGCAGGGCAGTGCGAGGCGAGGCGCACTGTGACAGTGGCCGGCTATGTGCCACAACAGCTGCACCACAGGGACCGCTGGGGATCGAGCTGCTGGCCCTTGCTGCTCCCAGCTGTGCACGGAGCAGGGCTTTGTGACAAAGCTAACGTGTGAGGGCCCTGGCCTATGTTCCTGCTCGTTGCTGCAGCCCCATCCCTGTGCTAGGGTGGGCATGTGCCCTGGGCCTCGGGATGCCTGAGGGGGCCAGAGCCTCAGCAAAGGCGGCTGAATGTGCAGCTGAGGGAGGAAGAAGCCCAGCTCTCCAGCTGCCACCTGGACCCTGGGGACAAGGGCACCCTCACTTTCCAGGACACCAGCCACACCTGCAGATCACTAGCTCTGTAGTCAAACCCTTGGGTCCCGCACAAGCCCCTCATCCCCAGAAAAGGAACAGAGAGGACCGCTGTGAAGGTGGTCATGCCTTTCCTGCCCCCTGGGAAGATGCTGCCCTAGAAGGTGGCAAGGGAGAAAAACAGCCACACTCAAGAGTGCTACGGGCCACTAACATCCCTTCTGTGTTCTGGGACGTGCAATGGGGAGGACACATGTAGGCTTGCACAGGAATTCAGAAAAGGTGTAGAGGCGAGGCGGCTGGGACCGTGCCCTCGGCCAGGGCAGTCACCTCTTCTTTCCACTCAGCAGCTACACTGCCCACTCAGTAGAGCACAACTTGGGCCCTCACTTGGTCTTGGCACCCACCGCAGGCCCTGGGCATCAGCATCCCCACATCTCAGCGGCTGCCTGCTGTGCCCAGGCAAACGTATCCCACCTCCTTTTTGGACTCCATCCTCTAGGCCTGGTCTTTCCCGTAGGATGACCTATCCTAGGGCCACCCCCATGCCCATCCTTCATCCCCATCTTGTCCTCAGCAAGCCATCCTAACTTGTCTCCTCAGACTGAGTGCTCCTCGGCTCCAAGTCCCCTCTGGACAGATGGGCTTGGGCTGTGTGTCACCGCTGCAGGTAATAAACAGTTACCAGTGTGCCAGGCCCACTGCAGATGTGGGATAACCAAGAATACACGAAACCATGGAAATCCCCGGCCCCTCGAGTTCACACTGTACGTGGCGCCACAGGCGAAACCGTGATGTGTGTGAGACAAAAAAGCAGCAGAGAGAGTCCTGGGCAGGGGACACAGTTCCCACGGCCTGGGACGTCTCTGATGAATGGGGACCACGTAAACAGAATCAGAAGGGTGAGGGAGGGGGGCCCGGGGACATCTGATAGAAGACAGCAGCAAGCTCCCTCCAGCTGTTGGGGCAGGCTGGTGTGTGAGCACCCCAAGGTGACAGGAGGATGAAGTGGAGGCCAAGTAGGTCATCAGATGTGACAGGTTGAAAATGGTCCATACAGCGGTCGTGATTTTTCTTTTCTATTCTGTGCTTTTTCAGGATTTTACAAGCAATTTCTGATGCCTCCCAATCCATACTGACAATAATATTGGTTCTCCTAATTATAAAATGACACATACCCACAGGAAAAAAATCGAAAGATTATAAGCAAAACTAAGCAAACTGGTATACTGTAGAGTGAGCATATAAGATCATTATTTTTTTCCTAATCCTTCAACCATCTGTTGAATTCCCCTGAATAAACAAGTGAGGGAGGGGATAGCCTCCAAAGAGATCAAAAGCCCATAAACGTTACCTTATATGGCAAAGTGTTTGCAAATACGACTTAGCTAAGGATCTTGAGATGGGAGGATAGCTCTGGGATTATCTGGGTGGGCCCTAAAGGACATCTGCCATTCTAAGTGTCCTTATAAGACAGGGGCAGAGGGGTCACACAGACACAGAAGAGGATGAGGGGAGATGACCAGGGAGGCTGAGACTGGAGCGACTGTGTGGGCCATGAGCCAGGGAGGGCAGGCGGCCCTGGAAGCTGGAAGAGGCAGGGAACAGACTCTCCCTAGAGCATGCTGGGAACACGTGACCTGGCCAGCACCTTGACCTTCCAGCCCGCTGAGGCTGAACTGGGCCTGCTGGTCTCCTGAGCTGCGAGAGAATAACCATCTGCTGTTTAAGCGACCCAGTCGGAGGGGACTCGCTAGTGCAATCTCCGAATCCTGATCTGGCAGGATGTCCTATATTTAAAGCTGTTCCCATGTGCCACCCATCAAGTGTCCCTAAAGCAGGTGTGCCCTTTACTCACTTCCACTGGGCCAGGCACATCTAGTGGGCACTATGCCCCCTGATTTCCAGTGCCCCAGTAGGATAAGACCCTCCTAAACACAAAAGTTGAGGTCTAGATCTCTTCAGGGAATGAAAAGTCACAGTGAAGGGAAGCCCACCCTTAAAGAGGTGGCCAGGGCAAGGGCAATGCCTGACAGCAGGGCAGTGCTGCAGCAGTCATTCAAGACGACCCCTGGGAAGCAGAGCAGAGCTCGCGCAGGACGACTCAAGAGTCCCTTTGTCAAGGGCACCCTCATACCCTGACACACGAGGTCACACCCTGGGCCTGGGGCAGCAGCCGAGGCAGCAGCGGCCGCTTCCTGCCCTCCAGGGGCAGCACCCAGCTGTACGCTGATGCTCGGATGGCACAACGCTGAACATGGCTACACTGAGGCCCGGGATTCTGAGGTCCCAGAGCAACTTGTGACGGATCACCGGGCATGGGGCGAAGGACAGCTTCCCAAAGGGTCACCTGCTGTGTGAGGAGCAGCGAAAGGATGGAGCTACGGAGAGCAGAACATGTTCCTCAGCCTCCAGCCCAGCTACGCTTCTAGCCAGAGCCGTGAGCAGAGGCAGGAAGAGCACTGGCCACGCTCTCACCCTCAGCCTGCTTGACCCTACGCAAGCTCCACACACACACACACACACACACAGGCCTGGCTCTGGGACACGGCACCTGTAGAGGGGCCGGCATGGCGCCTGGGTGGGGACCGCAGGATGAGCTGGCTCAGCAGGGACTCAGCCCTTCCGACTCTGCCTAAACCAAAATGGCAGGGAAAGGTCTGGGGTGGTCACTGGCCAACACTGAGGCCTCCAGCTTCAGGAGGCTAAGGCCACCATCTCTGGCCCTATGCTGACCAGGGGACCTCAGAATTTCCTTCATGGCCCCAGTTTCAAATATTTGCTTCCATTGTTAAACCATAGACAGAACAACCAGGCTTGGTGCTCAGGCCCCCAAACCCACAAAGAAAAACATTTTGTAAAGGTCTGTGATGGCCATACTGAATTACTTGCTGTGGCTGAAAGCTGAGGCACTGGCTTGGGGAAGGAGAGAAAAGATGGCACGTGGGGAGGGGACAACACCCCCCAGCACGCCTATCTCTGCCTCTGGTTTTCAGAGTCGGGAGCCCAAGGTCTGTCAAGAGCTCAGGCTTCTTCTTCCCAAAGGGTTCACATATTCTCAGAGCTGGAGACTGCAGGGGGAGAAGAGGGGCAGGGGCTGGCACCCAGGGGCCCATGTGTGGGCAGGAGGACAGCAGAGGGGAACTTTGCTCAGTCACCCCAGCTGTGGCGAGACCACTTCCTCCCTCCTGCAGAGCCCGAGGAGACGCAGATGCTTTGCAAAGCAAGTGAGCAGAGAGCTCCAGCACGCGCCACCACCCCCAGCTCGGCCTCCAGGAGCAGCTGGGCCGAAGGACGTGGTGGCCGATTCCGACTCGGAGATGCATGGGCTAGAGAGGGCAACACGTGCAGATAAACCCTGGGAATCCTGAACACCCCGCCACCGTATAAAGGAGCCCCACAGGTGGCGCTGATAGTTATGCTACAGATGGAGACTTCCTAGTGTTTCTACCTGCTACTCCACGTCCAGCTCCTGCTGGGCCCAAACCCTTCCCTGAGCTCGCTAGGCTGATCTTGGGGCCCTGTCATCTCTCTCATTGCTCCTCCCCACTCAATGCACAGGAGCTCCACAGTACACCTCCTTCCTAGAAGGACCAACTTCCCAAATGAGACCCACATATACCCCTTCTGCTCCCCTTGCCCCAGATATGTGGTAACCCAGCTCCCCATGTTGGACTGTGAACTACCTGAGGACTATCCTCTGTGCCTGCCTAAGAGCTTAAAGCACAGCCAGGAAGCCTGGTGTGGTGACACATGCCTGGAATCCCAGCACTCAGGAGGCTGAGGCAGATGGACTGCCACAAGTTCAAGGCCAGCCTGAACTGCACAGCTAGACCCTGTCTCAGAAAGTGAGTAAACCAGGGGCCAGGGATACAGCTCAGCAGCATAAATGCCTGCCTGGCAAGCGCAAGGTCCTAAGTTCGATCCCTGGTTTAAAAAAAAAAAAAAAGTGAGTAAACCAATCAATCAATCAATAGAAATAAGGCCAGGAAGGGAATTCTGGAATTATTGGCAAAGCTGGGATAGCACTGACTCATGAGCTGAGAACTGTGAAGTTTCTCCTGCCTTCTGAAGCAGCTTCATGAACATGAACACACATACACACGCGCACGCGCGCGCGGAAAGTCTACACACCGGCAGGTGTTCTGTGTTTGCTGCCTCGGTCTGATACTCGCTCACAGTGGGCAGTGCCCTTGCTTCCTCTAAGCAGTTCAGAGGAAGGGTTGTTCTGAATCACCATGGCCACAGCTGCTGGCCTGGCTGCAGGGCCTGCCTGCCTGCCCTCCAGGAATGCCCGGGCTAAAGTGGTCTCCAGACATGCCTGCTGTCTGCCCACTCCAGCTTGGGGGTGGGAGGGCCAGTCACGGTGGGCGAGGCAAGTAATAAACTATGGCCTTGGTGTAGAGAGAAAGGGTCAGTGGTGGGGGATAGCCCACTTTCATTCAAACCAATTGCAGAAAGATCTGGAATTCATTCATTTTTTAACAGTTTAAAAGTTTTCTATGGTCTAGGGCTTAGCTCAGCAGCCGGGCATTTGTCCGGCATTTGCAGAGAGCCCTGGGTTCCATCCTTACACCCCCATAAACCACCTTTCAAGGACTTCGAAAAGCCCTGCCTCCCTCCCATCTCTCTCCCCTGGTCCACGTTCCCTGTACCCCCCTGGTAAAAGCTTCCGGTCTCCATCCTCTCTGGGGGAGACAGGGCAATGGTCCGCATGTCCCAGCCTTCACAGAGCCACACCAGTGTTGATGGAGGCAGACTGTGCCAGGCCAGGAATGTGAATGGGACCCAAAACCTAGAAGCAGAAAGTTTCCCGAAGCCAGGAATGAAAGACAGGCTGAGGGCACACTTTGGTTTGGAAGCTTACGCCGCCGAGAATTCTCCCACCTCCTGCTGCAGCCACAATATTGACAGGTTGCTAAGAGTTCCTCGAGGGCTGGAGCCCATCCTCGGGGCGAAAGCTGCGTGGCGGGGCCTTGCCAGACCCATGGAGGCGCATCGCTGACCTCTGTCTTGCTGTGGCAAGAAGCCCAGACTCGTTACGTAACAGATCTGGCCTGCAGCTGGAGCCTGGGCAAAAACACAGCGTAGCGCCCAGGTTCTCACCCAGCCAGGGACTACCAGAGGCCAACCTGCACTCGGGGGACAGAAAGCTCTGAGGAGGAGGACAGCAGCTTCCTGGAGGCTGGCAGGAGGAAGTGACAGAGGCACAGACAGGCGGCTACCATCGTGACAAAGGGCATGAGCTTGTGTGTTCAAAGCCACCTCAGGCCTGCTCTTCCAGGAAGCCCTCTGTGATTCGATGTCATTTGGCCTGAGCACTTGCCTCCAGAGAGAACCAGGCCTATTCTACCTGGCCTTAACACAGAACAAATGGTAGAGCCTAAGTATCTAGGAAGGTCCACTTCATCTGCTAGCTGGAGCGTGTTCCCCTTTCTCTTTTTATTCATAGATCTATAAAGAAGACCACTGATATTTTTGTTTGGAGACAGGGTTTTGCTATATAGTCTAGGCTGGCTTTGAACCCATTGTGTAGCCCAGGCTGGCCTCAAACTCATAGGGATCCTCCTGCCTCAGCCTCCAGACAGTGGGGATCACAGACATACACCACCATGCCCAGCAGAAGGCCACTGGTTTTTAATTTGTTATTTAAACTTGTTTTACAATGTCTTGGTTCAAGGTGGAGTGTTCCCAAGAGGATTCTCTTCCTGTAAACTCTGCCAGACATCTGGCCCCATCTCATCCCCTGGCCGTCTGTTCCCTCCCTGGCCTTCACAGAACTGGAATCCAGGCTCAGAGAGGCCAAAACTCATCTGCACTTCCTTAGCCTGCATCCTAGTGTGCCAAGAACAGGGCTGTGCACTCACACAGTCATTAACAACATTTGAAAATGGATGTCACAAAAAATAAAGGAAGCAGAGGGATGTGCTCAGAAGGGGAGGCAGGGTGACCCACATGGGGCACTTGTCACCTGGCCACTATGCACCCTACAGATGGGCAGAGCAGGCACACCCCACCCTGTGCAGAGAAGCAGTGGCCGGCCCGCCTCACCCCGGGCAGCGCAGCAGGCTGACTCGGAGCCTCAGGCTCTTTCCTCCCCATTTCCACCTGGCCTGACTCTTACCAACTTAACTGCTAAGAATGTTGAAGTCCTGAATCCGATTAAGAAATAGCTTTGCAAAACTTCACTTGGGATCTCTTGCTCAGATTAACACTATCCTATCCAAAACCGCCAAGTGGACCGAGTGTTCAGTTCCTAATGAGAAGACTGCGCTAGAGGAACCTGGGTTCCAGGGGATTCAAGTGGGTACAGTGGAAGCCAAGGAAAATCTCATCCTCTACAGGCTAGACCCCAGGTTAATCAATCCACTGTTGATTACCCCCATGTGGGTACTAAAAGCCAACCTAAGTGCCAGGCATGGCGGTGCAGGCTTGTAATCACAGCGCTCAGGAGGCTAAGCCAAGATCACCATGAAGCCAAGCCCAGCCTGAACTACATATTGAGACTCATCTCAAAAAAATCCAAAATGAGCCAGGTATAATGTGGTGGTGCACGCTTGTAATCCCAGCACTTGGGAGGCTGAGGCATGAGGATCGCTGCAAGTTCAAGATCAGCCTGGGCTACAAGGTGAGCTCAAGGCCAGCCTGAACTGCATAGTGAGATCCTGTTTCGAAAAAAAAAAAAAAAAACCATCCAGAAAGAACAACAACAAAAAGCCAAGTAAATACCCAATTTGACCCCATTCTTCCACCAGACAGGTAGGAAACAAGCTCTCAGTGAGACCCGTAAGGTTGCAAAGATGAGAGCTGCTGAACAGCAGGAGACGAGAGGCTGCCACGCACGCCCCAGGCAGGAGCAGCAGCTCAGGTACTGGCCTCCAGCCAATCCATCTCCCCGTCCTGACCCCGTCGGCAGAGATCGCGTTACCTGGGTGGCTTTGTCATTGGTACAGCAGGTGAAGGCCCCATCGGCTTCTCGTGGCCACTGGCCCAGAAGGTAGGAGCTGAGGATGGTGTCCAGGGAGAACGTGCGCCGGACCTGGGGCGGCTGAGGCCTACACGCTGACTTTTCTGAGGCCACGGAGCACGGGACGCTGGCTGGAAGAGAGCACAGCCCGCACACCTCACATCAACACCGAGCGCCACGTCGCTGCCCTCCAGAGTCCAGGCAGCCTGCAAGGGCAGCGTCTGCCCAGAGCTTCCCTGACGGGCCTAGAGCCTCCAGCCCACAAGCAGTTATGTACACGATTGTAGGCTGGATACTTCACGTGTGCCTTCTTTAGCCTATTCCTAAAGAAGTGTGAGGGCTGGGGTATAGTTCAGGGGCACAGCGCTGGCCTGGCAAACACAAGGCTGTGAGTTCAATTCCCTGTATTGGGAAGAAAAAAAAAAAAAGGAAATTCACGGAAAGAAGCGTGAATTTCTAGGTCTCCACACCAACTCACTTTCCAAGGAGTGGCAGTTTCTAATCATTGAAGACAGAACTCTTGCCAGGCATGAGTGCACCCCTGTAATCCCAGCACTCGGGAGGCTGAGGCAGGAGGATTTGCAAGAGTCTGAGGCCAGTCTGGGCCACATGGTGAGTTAAAGGCCAGCCTGAGCTACACAGCGGAGACCCTGTCTCAAAAAAACGAACACACAAACAAGAGGGACAAGGTCAGGAGGTGGGAACTCTAGGTACACAAAAAACCAAGTTTCTTCCATGTGTCATCTCCTGACCCCTCCTCCCTTCCCCCAGGGCAGGGTTCATCTGCCCCACACAAGCTCAGCTCAGGCAACTGCAGGAGACTTGTAGCTTCTTTCAGGACTAGCTAGAACCCAGGTGATGGAGACAAAGAGAACAAGACGACTACTATCAACTCCCCACTCCAGGATCATTGTGAGTTCAAGGCCCCTCCAGGACTGAGAAGTCCTCTGTAAGAAAATATCCAGGAGTTTGGTTCTTTCCTGTCTCTGACTTTTGTCCGAACAGGACAAAAATAATACAGTTAAAAATCCTTTTACTTTACTCTACCTTGGGTACAGATTTCTGGGAGAAAGTAAAAGTTGAAGCTATAGATAAGGGCTCTGGAGCTACCTGGAAGTTTCAGCGGTATGGGCGAGCCCCATTCTCCATGGTCAAGTTCAGAAGACTCCACTATCTTAGTCCTATATAAGCTCACCCTTTACACAGGAGACAATGCTCCACACAGAGAATAATCCCTTGATGATTTACGTGTGTATTAAGCTCACCAAACAGGTAGAAACAGACCTGAAGAGCTTTATATTAAAAAGGTACTGGGCTGGCCTGATAGCTCAGTGGACTGAAGTGCCTGCTTAGGCAGGTGTAGGGACCAGGGTTCAATTCCCCGCGTGCCGTGCTGGCCCCGCCCCTGGGGCATTCTGAGTTGGCAACTGAGACTGGGTGTGATGTCGAGGGCCTGTAATCCCACCACTTGGGAGGCTGAACACAGGAGAATCACTATCGGACCTGAGTCCCATCTACCAGGTACAATCTACATAGTGAGACTCTGCAGACCCTGTAGACCCTGTTCTAAATACAGAAAAGGGGGGGTACTAAAAGAGTGGTTATAGTGGCTCACTGTAATCGCAGCACTCGGGAGGCTGAGGCAGGAGGATTGTTGCGAGTTTGAAACCAGCCTGGACTATGAAGTGAGCTCAAGGCCAGCCTGAACCGCATAGCAAAACCCTGTCTCAAAAAAAAAAAAAAAAAAAAAAAAAAGGCTGAAAACAGGAACTCGAAAAGACATTTGTCTACCCAGGACACACCAGCATCAATCCCAATCGCCAAAAAGTGTAGACAACCTATACACAGAGGACACCAAGCGAAACAAGACAGGCGTGAAGGACAAACGTTATATGAGTTCGCTGGGAGGAGGCACCTGGAGTGGGTACATGCATGCTGGGGACAGAACACAGATAACCAGGAACTCAGGAGGAGAGGGAGTAGGGGTTACTCTTTAATAGCATAGGTTTCTGTTTGAGATGATTAAAAAAAAAAAAAAAAAAAGTTGCAGCCCAATGTGGTGGCACAAGCCTGTAATTCCAGCCACTTGGGAGGCTGAGGCAGGACTGCAAGTTCCACACCAGTTAGGTAACTTAGTGAGACCATTCTCCAAAAATAAATAAATAAAAAAGAAGCCAGGCATGGTGGTACATGCCCATAGTTTCATTGCTCTGGGACGCTGAGGTAGGAGAATCAGAAGTTTGAACCTAACCTGGCCAACTTAAAAACTTAACAAGACCAGGGCTGGGGAGATAGCTCGGCAGTCTTAAGTGCCTTGCAAGGGACTGAGTTCGATCCCCGGTACCACATGCTATACCAGGCCGACTGAGCTGGCCACCAAAACCAGGCCTGGTGGTGCACATCTGTGATCCCGGCACTGGAGAGGCTGAGACAGGAGGATCACTATGAGTCTGAGCTGTGTAGTGAGACCCTGTAACAAATAAACAAATAAAGATTAAAAGATATATATTAAAAAAAAAACTTAACAAGACCCATCTCAAAAAGAAAAAAAAAAGGGGGTGGAGAGGCTGCTGGGGATGTAGCTCATTGTGAAGGCCCTGGGTTGGATCTTCAGTAGCAAAGAAAGCAAAACAGTTTTGGCTGGGCACGACAGTCCACTTGAGAGGCTGAGGCAAGAAGATCACCAAGTTGGAGGCAACTTAGACAGACCTGGTCTCAAAACGAAGCAACAACCCGCACCGCTCTGGAAATGGACAACGGTAATGGCTGCACAGCCTTCTGCTTTCAGCCTCCCAAACACTGAGATTACAGGCCCACACCACCACGCCCAGCCCAGTCTCAGCCACCATGGGGGCAGGGCCAGTACAGCCTGTAGTGCCGGGGACCCGACCCCCCCTGTGCTTGCCTAAGCAGGCGCTTTAGTCTGCTGAGCTATCTGGCCGGCCCTCTGCCCACGTTATAACCTATTATTTCCAAGTATCAGTAGCCTACATATTTACTATCTTCAAGACTGATTCTCTTCAGTAATTGCTTAGCCATTCTCATAATATTAGATATTGAGGTGCCCCACACCCATCCAGACAATATCAATGTTACTGAGTAGCCAACTTTTTCTTTTACTTTAGCTTTTTGGGTTTTTTTTTTTTGGTTTAGTGTTTTTTTTTTTTTTTTTTTTTTGAGAGAGGGTCTCACCATGTAGCCCCAGCTGGCCTTGAACTCACAGCAATCCTCCTGCCTCAGCCTCCCAAGTGCTGGGATTACAGGCATGTGCCACTATGCCCAGCTTTCAATCACCAACTCTTTACTTTCACGTTTTATCAAATCCCTGGCATATTTCCAGTCATTTCCCTCAGTCATCATATAACACATGCCCACTTAAAAGAACTTAACAGGGGGTCGGGGAGATGGCTCAGTGGAATAAGCGCTTCCCTGGCAAGCGCAAGGGACTGAGTTCAATCCCGGGCTGGCAAAAAAAAAGAACTTAACCGTGACTTATAAACCAGGTGTGATACAAACCTATCACTCGGGGAGGCTGAAGCAGTAAGATTGTAAATTCATGCCTAGGCTGGCCAACACAGTGACCCAGCCTCCAAATAAAAATATTTTAAAATGAGCTTGGAACATAGCTCAGTTCAAAGGCCCTAGGTCTAACCCTTAGTACCAAAACAACAATTATATATTTTTTATTTTTATTTATGGTACTTGAGGACTGAGGAGATAGCTCAGTAGTATAAGCTCTTACCTGGCAAGTGCAGGGTCCTGAGTTCAATCCCTGGTACCACAAAAATAAATAAATAAATAAATAAATAAATATAAAAATTAAAAAGATGACGATCTTTCATTTCTCAAAAGATTCATCACCAAGCACTTTAGACAATCCCCTTGAGTATTTATGGTACTCAAACTCAGGATCTTGTGCTTGCCATGACGGTATGTATGCCACGGAGCTAGCTCCCCAGCCTCATGAGATATAAATTCTTATAGTCCTTACCTTGAATATATATATATATATATATATATATTTTTTTTTTTTTAAACAATTTCTAGTGCTGGGATTACAGGCGCGCACCACCACGCACACCCGGGGGTGGGGCCGGCGCAGCATGCAGTGCCAGGGATCAAACCCTGGCCCCTGCGCTTACCTAAGCAAGAGCTTAGCCTGCTGAGCTATACCGCCGGCTCCTTACCTTGAGTATATAAGTGCGCTTTAAAATAAAAATGGGGGGCCGGGGAGATGGCTCAGTAGAATAAGCACTTGCCTGGCAAGTGCAAGGGCCTGAGTTTGGTCCCCAGTCCTGCCAAAAATAAATAAAAATAAAAATGGGATCATACTGTATATATCACTGTGCATGTTCTTTCATTGTACCGTCAACATCTTTCTAAATCCATACATACTGGCCCAAACCACGTAATTTTCAATGATCTTGACATTTCTGTATCGAGACGGGAGGCAGAGGGCCCGCGTTCCGACTCCACTCACACCTGCCTTACACCCCTCCCCGGCCCCCGCCCGAGCCCACACGAAGCACACCAGGCTGCGCGCCATTTCTCCTCTGCCCCTGGGAATGCCCTGTGAGGCTTGCCCAGGAAGCCCTGAGTTTCTTCCGTACACTTTGTCCTTTTCTAGTAATTACCCACCCGGGGGTGGGGGGTGGGGGGTGGTATTCGGACGCCCAGATAATAAACAGCCCGAGGCCCGGGCTTGGCTCTGGCCTATCTTTGTGTCCCCACAGTGCCTACATCATAGAGCTGGCACTTGGCAGGCACCCACTAACACCCACAAAATTGGAAAATCGTTTCTAGAAGGGGAGGCCCGCACTGATTCCACTTCTCAGCGGAAGTCGGCTCGACGCACCCATCCCAGCCACTCACCTTGAGCAAAGCCCCCACAGCTGCCTGCTCTTCCTCCCTGAGGTTCTGGCAGGCCCAGGCTGTCCCTCGCCTCCCCTGCAACCTTGCCATCCAGTAAGTTTGTGATGGACTCCCCAGTTTATCCCCAACTTTACCTCCCGCACTTCATTCCAACTTTCAGACCTGTAAGAATGCTGCTACATCCAAGTCCCGCAGGAGGAGGATGCGCCTGTTTCTTTTCTTGCAGCAGGGAGCGGATTAGGTCTTGGCTTTATTCCCCCAGCGGACACGCGTCCTGGTGCAGGTGCCGGACAGGATGTTCTCCTGCCTCAGCGCCCTCAGAAGGCTCCAGTGCTCCTCCCAAACCCACAGATCCTTCCCTCGTCCCAGGCCCTCCCACAAGACAGGGTCTTTTGTGGTTCCAGCTGCTTTAAACTCACTGTGTAGTCCACGCTGGCCTTGAACTCAGTGACGCTGCCTGCCTCTGCTGAGAATACAGGCGTGCGCCACCACACTTGGCCAGAGGTTTTGATAGGAATAAAAATCTAAAAATCTACTGTTTATCTCCTGAATCTCCCCCAAACGGTTCAGTAAGCACCCACTAACTTTGTACCAAAACAGTAAAGGGGTCACAGTCGCACCAAATCAAATACAAACCAAAGCAAAACCAGACACCAGCTGAGAGGTTTCTTAATATGGAGTGGGCCAAGAGGTGGATGGCACCAGTCTGGTCATGGTCCTGTCACTACCACCAGCCTCCCTGGTCCACACTCCCTCTGCAAATAGCACAACCCAGCCTCTGTGAACTCTTAGGGAAGCTGCAAAGAAGCGAGAAAGAGATGTGGTCGCACTTGGGTCCTCCAGGACTGAAGGTGGGGTGCGGGAGTGAGGAGAGACGAGTACCGTAAGTTCCAGCCACCATCATCCCCGGGCCTGGGCGCTTTTGGTCCCTGGGAAAGCTGTATGCCTTGGTGTCAATGCCTTCTATCAGTGACAGTCTCACTGGTCATGGTTGCCACTTGTGGCATAAATGACGCAGGCGGACACAAAGCTGCTTGGAGACTTTTGCATCCGCAGCTGCAGATCAGCACACAAGTTCTGCCATCGGGTGACACCAGCCTCTGCTGGGAAGGTGCCCACAGAAATCTCCCGATGAGAGTAGCAGAGATAGTGGAACTGGGTTTGGCCCACAAGGGCCCCCCCGGAAGAGCTGGGTGGGGGGTCCGGCCTGCACGCGAGCGATTAGCGACTATGGCGAAAGGATGGCAGGCACTGAGAGTCACAACGGCTGCCTGTGGTTGGAAGATGAAATGGTTTCATTTCTAGAAAGCGCCCCTCTCAGATTTAGGGAAGAGAGGAAAAGCCCGTAATCAGCCGTTTCAGAGCTGACCACGCAGCAGGCACAGGGCACCGGCTGGCGGCCGCGGGAGGGGTGGAGTGTCCTGTTTACAGCACCACGGGGCATTATCGGCCCATCGCATGCTGCGCCTCGCAGCCCAACCACCTGGCGAGGCACCTGGCGGCAGGCCAGCCTGTGTCACCACGCAGCTGAGTCGTGCCGGATGCCTTGGGTCTTAGGCAACGGCAAATGGAAAAACCAAAATAAAACAGCGCAGGCTGGCGATAGGTTCTATCTTCCAGAGCCACTTGCCCTGTGTCCCAACTGCTGTGTTTGTAGGCTTTGGGGAAAGGGGCTGTGAGTGGACAGGCCTGTTGGGACACAGGTGCTCTGGCAGAGAGCTCACATGGCAGATGAGCACTCGAACCAAGAGTGGGAGAAGGGCCCGGCATGCCTGGTAAGCAGGCCTGAGTGCCCACTCTGTGCCAGCCTGCGTTACCGCTGCCGATGCAGGAGGAGGAGACAGGAAGCTGCGCACCCTCGGTGCCAGGTACAAGCCTTGGAGGCTGCCCGGCAGATGCCTCTTAGGACTCCAATTTGTCTCTGCTGCTCTAGACCTTCCACGGTCAGCTCTGGCCTGATCACACCAGCACCCTGGTCCCAGAAAGGACAAAGAGGCAGCTCTTACAAGGCCGGAATGGGGTCCAGGAAGGAGGAAGACAGCAAAAGGTGCCAGAAATGAGGCACCTCTGGCTGCTCTTCTCAGGGTGGCCAGAGAAAGCATTTGGGTGGACGCAGCAATTTACCTGGAGAAAGCAGCCCCTGCCTAGCAGCTTCCAGCTGCACATGGAGAAGGCCTTTCCACTGTTATCGTTAGGTCAAGGCAGAAGACAGAAGCCCAAGACATGGAAGACCAGATTATTCACTACCACTCCATCAGCATGAGCCCTAGTTAGCCCCAAACATCAAGAGAACATTCCAGAAGGGACAGCCAGTGAGAGCCGATGCATGATAAAAACTCAACAACAAGCTGTTCAGCAAACAAGTTATGAGTCATTTTCTCGTGCTGCCGGGCTTTGAAGCATTTTAGCACTATTCTTTCCGCCCCCCTCTTCTGGGGGTGAAGGGGACGAGGACGGGGCTCAAATCCCAAGGCCTGTGCACACCAGGCAAGAACTCTACCATGGAGTCACACACCCAGGCTTTACTTCTCCTCTTGGAGAGAAAATGATGCTTCTCACTACAAAAGCTCTGCACGTTACAGGAAACACAAAAATGCAGACGAGAAGCTAAAACACACAAATGATGCGCTATCAGCCTCTGTCCCCCTCCGTGCGTGGATGCATGCACACAGGTTTTTAATAAGGCGAAGTTGTATGTACATGATTGTAAACAATCTGCGCTGCTGTCTGTATTCGCCTTTGCCACTGAGGCGGGATGGCTGGACACAGAGGCCCTGCCCTGGGCTGTCCCTGCAATGCAGCTCTTTTGCTGGAGGAGAGAAATGTTAACCTGGCAAAGACAGAGTAAAACAGGGATTGAGAACTTTTACACAATTCTCGCCAGGAACAGATCTGTAGCAAGCAGGGGAAGCAGCCTCACTGGGATTAATTTTCTATTCTGGTACTCGTGCTGGGATTAGCAGGGCAGGCTGTCCCCAGAGTGTCCCATGGTCTGGTGCCACTTCAAACTGCTTCAAGGCAGGGCGGGGCTCAGAAGGAAGTTGTGGTAAAACCGAAATCACTGATGTGACGGGACAGGAGTTAGAAATCCTCCAAGGAAAGTCCACAGAGAGCTCACCTGTGCCAGCTGGGTAAACTGAATCTGGATTTCTGGACCTCTTCAACACCACTAATTTCCACCTCAGCAGGGAGAAGAACTAAGGAAACTAGATTCAAATTACAGGCGAAAAAGGAGTAACAGCATGTCCTCTACCAAGAAAGCGTAATCTCCCCAGCCCCCCAAATAAAGAGCAATGGTATTCGCGTACACAGGAAGAACTCCTTAGCTAGGCCTTCGGGCAATCACTGATTCCATATTTAAGTGTGCAGCTCTAGGGAGAGTCAGTGACAGTCATTTCTGGCTGTGTGCCTGACTTCCCAAGATGCAGACCACATCTGGAGGCAGCTGGAGAGTCAGGCCAGGAGAAACCCTTCTGGAGATGTCACTGTGGGAAAAAAATCAGGGATGTGCTAAGGGTACAGCTAGGCTGCCACAAATAAGGCCAAAATGTATGCATCGGGCACGGACAGCAGCACTCCTGCCATTTGTTCAGTCTTGGAGAAAAGGAAATCATGTGAACTTTTCACCTTTTATCGGAATTGTCTGAAGCATTCCGTGGGATCACGACATTCTCAAGACAAAACAAAATACCAGTAGTTACTGACTGGAGCAGACTGTCCTTCAGGATCCGGGAGAGCCTACGTAACATGCAGGGAGCCCCCTCCACCTGAGAAAGCCCCGCTCCGTGGTTATTTAGGAGCGATAGATTTCCTTTTTGCCTTTTTGAGACAGGATCTCGTTACACTGTTCAGGCTGGTCTTGATCTCACTTTGTAGCTCAGGCTGGTCTCAGACTCGTAACGATCTTCCTGCCTCAGCCTCCTGAGTTCTGAGACTATAGGCAGGTGCCACCATGTCCAGCCTAGACATTTATTTTTATTTATTTATTTATTGGTACTGAGAATCAGACTCATGACCGTGCACTTGATTTATTAATTTATTGGTACTGGGATTCGAACTCAGAACCTTGAGCTTGCCAGGAAGGCGCTGTGCCACTCAGCTATATCCCGGCTCTGGGAGTGACAGATTTCTAGGTGGCCTATAAATGCAAAAGACACCCTTCATATCTTCACTTCTCCCAGCAATCTGATTCCTACGTCAGCTCGTTTTTTTTTTTT
>NW_004524632.1:6147918-6153771 GCF_000260255.1 Octodon degus | reverse complement strand
TAACCTGAGAGATTAATAGAAGTCTCTTTTTTCTTTTTTTTTTTTTTTGCAGAACTGGGGATTAAACTCAGGCCCCTGTGCTTGCCAGGGAAGCACTTATTCCACTGCGCCATCTCCCCGGCCCCTAGAAGTCTCTTTTTTTCAAAAGGCAGACTGTGATCCTTGTCTGGCTACTAGATTAAAAGCAAACCTACCAAAGGGGAAGTATGGAAAATGAGCTGTTAAATAAGGAATTATAGTTAATTTCCTTGGGCATAATATTATGGCTTTGGTTTTGTTGTGCCTCTTTGTTGTTGTTGGACCAGGGAGAGAAGTCACAACCTCGCACTTGCCAAGCAGGCGCTGTGCCCCACTGAGCTACACCCATGGCCAGAATATTAGGGTTCTATGGGAGAGCGTCTTTACTCTCAGGAGGTGCCACTGGAGGAAAGGGAAGGGTGTCATAATATTTGCTTAAATGTGAGCAGGTCTAGCCACCAACGGACACACACAGGAGAAAAGACAGGTAGGACAGCTGTGCCAAGAAGCTATCAGTGAGTCTAGGGGAGGATGAAGAGATGTGCGTAGTGCTCATAATTTTTCTGTAGGCATGAAACATTTCTAATATAAAGTTTCGAGGAAAACAGAAAAAAAGCTGGCTTAATGTGAGAAGATAGAAATTCAGTATACCGTGCAGTGAAACCTCTCGTGACCCTTAGCATTTCAACTGTGGCTGCGAACAGCCACATGCAACTGGCTCCCTGCTCTTGACTTTTTTTTTTTTTTTTCTCTTGACTTCTAATTAGGGGAAAGAGAAGATGGGCAAGAAGAAATGCAATCATGAGCAGCACTTCCTCTGAGGCAAGGAATGAAAACTTGCGAGATGTAATTCATACAAGGCACACAGGGCGTGGTGGCACATGCTGTAATCCCAGCCATGGGGAGGCAGGAAGATCACTGTGAGTTCAAGAACAGCCTGGGCTACAAAGTGAGCTGCCCTTGAGAGAGACCCTATCTCAAAAAGACCAAAAAAAAAAAAAGGTTAACACAAGACAGACTAAAGAAACAAAAAGTAAAGGAAGACAGTAAGAAGTATACTGTCAGGCTGAGGAGATAGCTCGGCAGTCTAAGCACCTGCCTGGCAAGCACAAGGACCCAGGTTTAATCCCCGGTACCATGAGTCATGCTGGCCCCGGAACCCTGGGTACACCATGCCAGCCACCAAGACCAGGCATGGTGGCGCATGCCTGTAATCCCAGCACTGGGGAGGCTGAGCCAGGAGGATCACTAGGAGTCCAAGCTAGGTTGCGAGACCCTGTACCAAAATAAATAAATAAACAGAGCCTGCCTAGCAAGTGCAAGGTCCAGAGTTCGATCCCTGGTACCACCAAAAACAAAAAAAAAAAAACAAATAAAAGACTTAAAAAAAAAAAAAGTGTATTGTCACCCTAGGAATGATACTAAGATAAAAGGCCAAATTAAGGGGCTCTTAGAGATCCAAAAACATGGATGTCACCAGTTGGAATCTCAGATATGCCCCGCCAAGAGACCCTGTGTATCCCATTTATCCTTATTGCTAACTAGTGATACAGAGAGATCCCAGGGAAGAGGGGTAAATGTGGCTCGAGGCTCCAGGAGCCTAGAAAAATGAACGTGAATTTATCAGTAGTCTTCTGTGTAGGTGAAAAATGAAGGCCAATGAAAAGGCTTTTGCTGGGGTAGGAGACAATCCAGCCAAAGGAGGGATTGCTTATCAGAAATGAAGGCGGAGATTGAGGAGTCTTCCCCCCAGCAGCAGCAGGAAGAGAGAATGACCGCTTCCTGCTGGCACTCACCCCCTAGAGACAGGAGATCCCATCAAAAGGGTCGAGGCTTCTCTGGTTCTACAATTCCCCGACTATTAGAGGGTAAATAAGAGATGGCTGCCGAACGGTGCACAGCAGCTGAAATCCCAGAGCCCATGCTATTATCTAGGGCAAGGTAAGTTAAGATGAAAAAGAAAAAAGGCAAAGGCAAGGGAAAACTTCCTCACCCACGCCGCCCAGGCAGCTGTGTTGTGGGCTCCAGGAGGCTCCCACCTCTTCCCCCAGGCAGCGCATAAATACGGCCACATAAGGTCACATGACCGGGCAGGCTGGACGGAACCAAGCCGAGCGCAGAGCTGTCCATTTGCTACCGGCTTGCTACGCCTCGCTAAATTGAACTCTATGAGGATCCTCCGCTTTTCACCTCGACTTTCATTCATTCTGCTCTGGGCTGCTGGGTGGGGCAGTGGCAGGGAACAGCTGCTCAGCTGGGTTCCTGGGGGGGGGGGGAAGGTCACAGTCAAAGAATCTGCTCTCCCTGTGGAGTCTGAGATCCTCTTAGGGTTTACTTCTCTCAACGCTCATGTCCTTGAAAAACTGTGTGAACCACCTGTTCCATAAAGATTTCTCTGATCATCGCCATCTCAAGCTGTATTCTGCGTCCTCAACCTCAAAGGAGAGATATTTAAGGGACTAGGACATCCTTCCCATCCAGAGTCCCTACCTGGGCCTGACCTTCTGGAACTGGCCCCCAATCAGCGGCAATTTCCTGGGTTGGGCCTCAGCTGTGGAAAAACCGCAGTGTGCTGGGTAACACTCTAGGACCCACCCCGGTGAGGCCCTGGCCTGGCCACGTGTGCAGGTTTCAAGAGAGGTGTGACCTCAGGCAGTGCCTCCAGGTGAACCAGACTGCAAAGCAAGGAAGAGCCTGGAAGGCATCACACTGGAAGATGTTCCCAACTGCCTCAGATACTAGACCCCTCTGATGGCTTTGGGACAGAAGGCTGTGAACCAGGTCACCACTCTACGTGTGCTTCCGAAGGCAGAGGAGGGCGCGACAACACACACATCGCAGGAAAGAGACACCATCGTCGCGGGATACAGTGGCTTTGGAATGAGTCTGAAATTGCGCATTGGTGTATGTGCTGCTGAAGCGAACACAGAAATTGCACATTGGTAATGTCACCTTTCATAAGTCAGGTTAAAAAAAAAAAAAAATTTACTCTCCTGCTGAAGCAAAAGGAGGATCTGATCCAGGGACAGTGTAGGACATTAAGTCACCAAGGTGCTGGGATGGGCAAACGTTTAACTGAGTTGGTAGAACGCCCACCTGACATGAACAAGTCCTTTGGTTCAATCCCCAACACTGCCAAAATCCCAAACCAAACCAAAACAATGTCTTCTCCAAGCCCTGAGAACTCCACAGTAAAGCCTCAGCGGCCACTGTCCTCTCCGGGCAGACAGCAGAGCTGCTCACACGGCAGCTCACCCCAGGCATCTCAGCCTCCGGTGCCCCTACAGAAACTGGGGGGTGGCCTTTCTCACCCTCCTCCACCTTGCCCTGACTGTAGCTGTCACCCACCCAGCACTCAGTCTGAGATAAGACAGTGCCAAAATAGCAGAGAGAGACACTCCATATAATTTGATAACTGCCCAAAGACAAATAACCTAAGTGAATAAGCCAAGGCGATGGTATGGTGAATGCTCACGAATCTATTTCATATAACTGGCTGAGACCATGGAGGGAAATAAAACCCTTGGAGGACAACTACACTGTGGCCAGATTAATCAAGTCTAGCGCAGCAGCAGCTAGTCAGTTCAGAGAGAGGACATACACTACACCCACAGCGCTGCGGAGAACCGTTCCTTCTACGTGAAGTCACTAACCCCAGCTTTGGCAGGCAGGCGAAAAATACCAGCAAGGAAAAAAGACAAGAAAGATTCAAGGGACCCCAGGAGCACACCATCCCCTGCCTGAGGTCGAGAAACACTCTCAAGGTAGCGGGCATGGCCCCACCAAATGGTACCCGGTGAAGGAGAGCTGTGTGCCCGGGCCTGTAACCTGGTGTCACTTTCTAAACCAAACTTGATCTCTCCCCTTCTCCCCACCCCCACCCTCTACTATCTAAATGTGAAGGGGGATTACTCGGAGACCCTGATGCTAAAGAACCACACACCCCCCACTCCCCACCCCCCCATTTTGTGTACTGACAAATGAAGCGGTGAGCCAGGTGCCCAGTGAGGTGGGGGTGGGGTGGTTCTCCTGGAGGGCACCTGCCGTCCTGAGCACGGTCACACACGTTCCAGCAGCACCGTGGGTGGGACGCACACCTACAGCCGCTCCCAGAACCTGCCGCCGGCCCTGGCCAGCGTGAGAAGGACAAGCTGCAGTGTCCTGAGAGGTGGCCTGCCCCTGGCTCGGTACCGAGGTCCGAGTCCTGCTTCCTCCCCAGCACGCTATGCGAGCTCACCCGGGTCTCGTAACCTAGCTGGGTTCCAGTTGTTCCATCTGTTATATGGGGCAGAATAAGAGACATTATCAGGAGAGGCTGAAACCTTCCATTCGAAAGGGCTCCAGATGCACTCGAAGTAGCCTGGCATATATTTATCTGCTAAACATTTTATTTGGAAGTAATTTCAAGTGTATAAATGAAGCCTAACAATAGCACACAGCACGCCCACGCAGTCTTCACCCACGCTTGCCTACTGTCATTCCAGGCTCGCGCCGGCGCTCGCTCGCACTCCTGCCTCACACGTCCTCACGCCTTCTCCCACATTCCCACGTGGCATCCACTCGGACACACACGCAGACACACTGTGCTTCGTGGGGGCTGGTGTGATGTCCTGTTTAAAAAACATGGCACTACAGAGAAGAGCAGGCGAGACCACAGAGAAAAGCAAAGGAGCCCGTGCTGCTCTCCGAGGGCTCCCGGCTCCGCCCCGCCCCGCCGACCAGCCACCAGCAAGGCAGAAGTGTCAGCTCTCAAGGGGCGCCGGGGTACAGACCAGGCCCTGCAAACCTACAGAAAAGTTCGGTAAGGTTGCCAGTTAGACTTTTTTATTTTATAATAATGAAACCCACAGAACAACAACAACAAAGCATGCAGTGAACCATGGAAACAGCTTTATTATTTTAGTTCATGAGGTTGGGAGGTATCTGGGAAAGAAAGATTCTTTCTACACAGCATATGGATACTAAAATATTACAAAATCCCTCGCAAGCTGGGGGGTGGGGTGCGCGCCTGAAATCCCAGCACACTGGAAAGCTGAGGCAGTAGGATACCGAATTCCAGCCCGGCCTACAGAACTTAGCAAGCCCCTGTCTCAAAATAAAAAATTTTAACAAAGGCTGGAGATGTAGTTCAGTATCAAGACTTTCGCTTCAATCCCTAGTGAGCGAGCGAGCGAGAGCGAGAGCGTGAGCAAGCGAACAAAACAGCACTTAAAATCCCAGCACTCAGGAGGCTCAGGCAGGAGGATTGCTGTGAGTTCAAGGCCAGCGTGGGCTACAAAGTGAGTTCAAAGCCAGCCTGAACTGCCTAGTGAGACGTGTCTCAAAAAACAAAACAAGGAGGCTTGATCAGAATCTTTGTCTTGCCTTCCTTTCTTGCATCTCCTGTCCTTTGTCCCCTCTTCAATTCCCCGCTCCTCCCCCAGGTGACCTTCGTTGACTGACCCGCTGGTTCAGGACAAGTGGCACCCAGCGAGTGGGGCATCTGGTACGGAGGATTCAGTGACGGAACCGTCCGAGAGAGCGCGCGCAAGAGAAAGCCAGTAAAAGAGCGCCGGCAAGAGAGTAAAAGAGGCAAAAGGGAGAATAAAAGAGGTCTGCGCTGTAGTTGCCTGCTGCGACATCTGAACCTCGAGAATGCTAACTGACCTATTTGGGTACCAGAGTGCACTGTCCGGCTGTACCATGGAGCCAGATCTAAAGAAGAAGTTAACAGCGACCAGGCTACATCCACCCTGGAGCCTATTCAAGAAACTGACTAAGTGGAATTCTAAGGTCTAAATAGGTGACAAAAAGCATGAAAGTACAAAATATGCATATTAATTATAGATGAAAGAT
>NW_004524632.1:6135114-6147798 GCF_000260255.1 Octodon degus | reverse complement strand
AAAAAAAAAAAAAAAAATCTGATTGGAAAGCCCAGTGTGGTAGCATATACCTGTAATTCCAGCATTTAGGAGGCTGAAGCAAGAAAATCACTGTAAATTTGAGGCCAGCCTGAGCTACATAGTGAGTTCAAGGCTAGCCTGAACTCCATAGAGAAACCCTATCTCAAAAAGACAACAATAAAAAAATCTGATGGGTGGTAGAGCTGCCCAGGACCGCTCAGGAGGTTTCCATTCATCTAGGAAGAGGTCAGGTGATCCTCGAGACACCATGTGCCCAGAAGGGGCTTTGCCCAGAGCTCCGGCCCGGCCGTGCCCCTACTGGGCATGCTCATGTATTATTACCTTTCCCACTTAACCTAAGTGAGAGGAGCAATTGCGCTCAGTAGTTCACGGGACCCAGGCTTCTTACCCCACACCTCAGGATGGGAGGAGCGGGGTGCACACCAGGGCTTTCCCTGCATGGAGGACTAAGCTGTCACAGTGGCACAATGCCGCCCACACCTACCCCTTGCCACAGGAATGCACTGCCCACATCTTTCCCCAGGTGCTTTTTTTGTTTCTCATTGTCACAAATAAGACAGACACCCTCTTGTAGAAGCTCCACCTTAGCATGCGTCCCTTAAGGCCCAACTCAGCAGCCACAACCCCAGAGGTCGGATATACATCTGCCTGCTGTGCCGGCCTGGCCCTGGTTACCCACTCATTCCCCACGGAAACGGCCTACCTCAAGTCAGCTAGAAGCGCTAGCAAAGCCAGCACACACACATAGTAATGCAATCACCATCTTCTTCCAAGTTCTTGGAGGGCCTGGCCCTAGCTCAGTCCTTTAAGTGGCTGCTTCCACAAAGCTGTCAGCCTCAGGTTGCTGGAGTTCGAACCTCACAACTCTCCCGCTGGCCAAAAGTGCCCTGAAGGCATTCGAGGAACCAAAAAAAAAAACAAAAAAAAACCCCCTTATTCCAAGTTCTACCCCTCTGTGTAGCTCCTAGAGACAGTATAATGTGCAAAAGCGCACAGTATGGATGTTCACTTAGGGTGCTGGAGGAGCAGACTTCCCTGCAGCTCGCTTTCAGTTCACTCATCCTGGAGCTGGGGAGAAAGCTCAGTAGAATAGGCACTTGCCTGGCAAGCAGAAGGTCCTGAGTTCAATCCCCGGTACCGCAAAAAAAAAAAAAAAAAAACAACCAATTCACCTGCCCTGCATTTAACCAGTGAGTCCTGGCTCCTGGCATAGAGGCACACAAGCGGCGGGGGGAAGGCTGGAGGTGTGTGGCGGGCAGGAGGCAGCAGTGCTGGCCTTGAATGCACTTACAAGAGACTTCTCATAATGGAAGGTGTTCTTGCTTAATAAAGGAAACACCTCTGCCAGTCATGTGGTCTTGGGTAAGCTACTTCCTTTCAGGGCCTCAGTTTATTTATCTGCAAAAACGGAAATGCCCCCTGCACCTGCAGGACAGGTGCCAGGTGAATGAGAAACCTGTTAGCAGCAGCAAGAACCAAACAAAAGCTAGCCGTAGCTAGCTTTTCCATTTCATTGAAAAACACAGGTGAAATTTGGGGCCTCTAGAGTTGGGATTCTCTTTCTACCGTAGCAGCTCTTTTCGTTTCCTGCTGGGAACCCTGAACCACCCAGCATTAGGGCTCCCTGGAGAAAGCACCCAGAAGCTGCTCCTGGCATCAGGACATACTGCCCCACCAGGTAGCCTTGCCACCCCCCTTCCCCTCTATCTCCATGCAGACTGCCCTATACCGCCTCAAAAGCCCTCTGGCTGTGTCCCCTCTATCGGGCCACATGCTATCCACACCCACCCCACCCCCTGCTCGCATGTGTCATATCTGATGGGCTCCAGCTGAACAGACAATCCCCACATGGGGGCTGGGGCAGGTTTCTGCCAGCCTGCAGCTGTGGGGCTAGGAACGCACACGTTATCAGGGGTGGTTCTCGTGAAATGGCGTGGGCGACGTGACAGGCTCCAAGCCCAAGAGAGAGGAGGAGGAGAGGGCTGCCTGCCCCCCAGTCATACGTGCACTCGTTCCCAGTGACACTGAGGGGGGTAGGTTTATAAAACCACTTTGATTAAGTCACCAGACCCATGGTGGCCACTGCTCGGGCAGAGGAACACAGGCTGTGGGGATGGTGTGGGTCCCGCGGGTGGGGAATGGCAGCAAGCACCTCTGTCCTGCATTTCTCAAGGAGGAAGAGCAACAGCAGCTGGTTTCACAGGATGGTGACTGGCGTGGGACAGGCCTCACACCTCGGAGGCCACTGAAGGGCCCCTGGGAAAAGTTCTGTTCCCTGGCCTAGGAAGGCACTGACTAAGGTTTTGTTACCCTGTGGCTCCCTTGCTGTGCAGCAGCACCATAAAGAAGGGGACAGGGGCTGGCGAGATAGCTCACTGGACTAAAGTGCCTGATTAGGCAAGCTTAAGCAAAGGCAGGGAAAGAGGCTCAATCCCCAGCACCACACGCCACGCCAGCCTGCCCCCAGGGCCTAGTGGCGCATGCCTGTAATTGCAGCGCTGTGGAGGCTGAAAACAGGAGGATCACTGTGAGTCCAAGCTGCATAGTGAGACCCTGTAACAATCAAATACACTAAAAAAAAAAAAAAAAAAAGACGGGGACAAATGGACCTGGAATGAAAAGACTCCCAGCATTCATCTCGGTCTCCCTGGCCCACCAGCCAGATCCACGTCGAAGCCTAGGGCCAGGTGGTCCGGCTTTTTCAACAAAATCCTACAAATTGGCTGCTTCCATGCATCAATCCAGTAACTGCCTAAGCGCACCCTCTGGCTGTATGCTGGGAACAGAAGCTATGGGCCTAGCAATGACATCCACGGAAATGCCACGTCTTTGCCACCAGCTGGGCTTCAAGCCCAATGACCAGGATGAATAGGAGACCAGTGATTTAAAGAAAGAGAGAAAACTAACACTTGGAGGAGGGGGGCGGAGGGGCTTGTAAGTAGCTGAAGCGAGGTATTATAGAGGGAAACCCATTACGGACAGCCTGGGGGAGGTGTGGCTCCTCCTCCCTCCCCACTGCCTCTCCGGCAGCTCAATCCAGCAAGTATTTATTGAGCATGACACTCCCCATCTGCCTTGTCCCTCCCTCTGCAAAAACACTCAAATCTGTTCAAGCTGCAGAGTAAATTCTATTGCACTTGAACTTGAAACACGAGGTGCCTACCTCTTAAACAGGCAGGCACCCAATTTCCAGGTTGGAGACAAGCAAGGAATACAGCTGACCAAAACAGGCGCTTTCTCTTTTTTCTTTCTTTTTTCTTTCTTTTTTTTTTTCTTTTTGCAGGGCTGAGGATTAAACCTTGAGCCTCATACATGTGAAGCACATGCCCTCCACTAAGCCACAGCCCCCAGCCCCAACAATGTCACTTTTGAAAGAGAAGGGAAAGAAGAGAGTAGAAACCTAATTTAACTTTAGAATAGGCTAGCAGTTTGAAAAAGCCAACTCCAAACCTCCCAGTAGCTCCCTAATTACCCACACTGCACACTGAATATTCCTTCGTTCTACGCCTCCTCTGGCTTGAATTTTCTATTTTATTCACTTGCAGATGTTTTGGAGTTGTGTATGCAAGCCTACCTTTGCCTCTTAAGGATAAGGCGTTCGCTTGTGTCCTTTACTTCACGACTCTCCTGCAGGTCTTCGTTTAGGATGGGACCATACTAAGAGATTCAAGTCCCAGGGCTGGTGTAGCCCAAGCTATCCCCTAACAGTTTCTCCTGGAATCTGCATGATAGGAGCTCAAGGGCAGAGAGAAAGCACCCCAAATATACAAGGGCACCCAGCCAAACACTGCCCGTTGTCTAGAAAGTCACATTTGGGGGCTCTCAGAGAATGCTCCTTAACTCCCAATCCCAGGCCAACTACTTCAGAGAAACCAGAGCCCTCAGGAGTCTTCATGTGCTCCCCATCCCCCATCAGGGAGCTGAAAGCTCAAAGTGCCAATGTGCAGGCAGGGCTGAGCCTAGGGCGCTCCATCTAGCCTCAGGGTCAGCAGCTACGCCCGCCCATGTGCCTGAGCAGGGCCAGGTAAGTGTCTGTACACGGCCTGGCGTCAGTTCCAGGGCCCCTGGGGCTCATCGTGAAGTTTTCCTATTGTGAAATACTTCGATAGCATTCTTTTAAGTTCATTAAAGCCGCCCCTGATTGGCCGCGGTGCTCCCACACAAGTCAAGTCAAGGGAGGCTTATTTGGGCCAGAGGATAAGTATTTCAATGACTCCAGAGCTAGGCATTCAGCTGTGTCATGACCCTGGGGGGAGAGCAAAGCGCCAGAAAACCAGGAGGTCTGGTGGGCACCGTGGCTGGAGTCACAGCCAGCTGTAGAGGGGCCTTGCACCACACGGCCACGCCCAAGCTCCCTGGTGGCTGTGGAACTGGGCAGACATAATTCATGAATCAAACAGCATCCCAAGCTCTTTCCTCTCTGAGGTCAGAACCTGTTCTTGGCCTAACCCTGTGAATAGATTTGGCTAGCATTTGGTTAATCCATACCCTGCTAATGTTTGGTTAATCCAAATAATGCGATCTGCAACTCAGGCAGCAGGGGAAGTGCACCAGATTTCCCTCTCAGCCTGTCTTGGCTGCTACTCACTCACGCTTCCTGGACAAGGAAAAGTGACTTCCATTCCAGAGGCGGGCAGAGCTTAACGGGCCACAAAGACTGTCCACTGATCGGAAAGGAAACACCCGCTTTTCCTTTCCAGCCCTTGAAAGGGTTCTGTACTGCGCGTGGAGGCTGGATGAGCCCAAGTGGGTCCAGTCAGAGCACCGGAGCCAATGGCAAACGGCGCATGATGTACCAGTGCCCTAAGAACTGCTGGAAAACACCCGCTCCTGGAGCACACTGAGGCCCTGGGACATCTGCACCCTTTGGCAGAAGGGCTCTGAGACTCCTAAGGGCCTGGAGGAGGGCGTGTTATTTCTATCAGCCCCACTAAGATCCTGGAGTAGTGGGGCTCTGGGCTCCATCACACCACTGGGGACACATTGAATTCGGCAGTAAATGCAGACACAGCACTCTCTTGGCTCCCAAAGCCCGTACCAGTCAGAACACCACTATGAAAGTTTTGTAATCCTGCCTCAGCTTTCCTAGAGATCCCATATGTGGAACCAGAGAAGCGATGTCCTCCTCACACTGTACCGCATGGATGTTCTGCCCGCTCTCTACTGACCTCAAAGGGTTTACAATCCCTCAGCTTATTTTGTATAAGGGGAAACGTCCCCTACCGTTAATTCTCTGCTTCCCACAATCACGAAGAACACACAGGTTCCCAATCCTCTGGACAACAAGAGAGATAAAGACAGTTCCTCAACTGTCACTGGGGATGACATCCTTGAAAAGCAATTCAAAGATGTCCCCAAATGCAATTTAAGGATGCCACTGCTGGTGATAACACTGGAGTCAGAAGCTTCAGCCGTGCACTTTGCACTTTGCTGACTATGTGCCTCGAAGTGGCACCACTGTCAAAAGCAACAGCGAACAGTGTCTGGCCTAGGGCCTTAAGGATTCCCAAGCAGGATGGCGCCGCCTCGGTCACAGGTTGCAGAAGGCCGACTGTAGCTCTTGAAGAATTTTAACCGCACCCCCAAGCCTCATTCCAGCAAGATGGCTCCTTGGCACAGAGTGCTCCGACTCTGTTCCAATCCCCAGGCTGTGTCTGTCACTGGGGCACGTTTGACGAAGGGTTCTGACGAGGGTTCCTCTTGGGATCTTTAATGTTCCACATCCTTGATAGGGCTCCATTCCTATCTAAACACCCTTCCCCCAAGGACTAAGTTTGCAAAGCATTACAAGGAAAAGAGTTTAATTATTACCAATAGTGTTGCTAATAACAATGCCGCCTTATATTCACGAACCAGCCATCCTGGGGGAACCTGACTGACATTTGACACAATCTACCCTTCCTATGTTCCTATGGGGAAGCCAGTATTTTAGGGTAACCATGACAACTGTTAGCTGTCAAGGATCTGTTCAGAAAACTAAAAGGTAATGAGAAAAATTCAAAACAGGAGTGATGCCTGTTGTAATTTCCATCCAATTTTGCAAGGCGTTCACAAGCCTGAGCTGTGGAGGGGAGGAGCACACAGGGGGTGCAAATTTGCCTAACAGTTCAGCTTTTATGTAAATTCAAATTATGGATGTCTACTGATGTCTCTGGGCAGCTGACAGCTGAGGGGGCGGGGAGTCACATGTGCTGATCATCCACAAAGATGGGGAATGGGCTGGAAGCAAGGTGCTTCCGTTCCTCCTAAAATATGAGCAGGGATATAAGCTTATTTTCTTTACCTTCCTAGGGTTTTCTGAACATGTATTATACACAACTGAAACTGACTTCCGTAAAGGAATTTTGGGGGAAAAAAAAAAATAGCAATGAAATAGTTTCAAAACAGTAGGACATTTACAGTAATTAATACATTGCATATTGTTGTCTTCCTAGTAGTTATTCAGAGGACAAAATGCAGACATGGTATCTTGTCTAAACAATATTAGTACAAACTTTTATTCTCAGGCAAACTTTTCTGTACTCTGTAATAAACATTTTAGGCTTTTTTTTCTTTTTTTTTGTGGAACTGGAACTGGGGATTGAACTCAGGCCCTTGCACTTGCCAGGGAAGCGCTTATTCCACTGAGCCATCTCCCCGGCCCCTAGGCTTTTTAAGTAGTCTGTTATGACTACTCAGCTCTGCCACAGACATTATGAAAGCAACCACAGATAATACCTATAGGAGAAGCATGGCTGTGTTCCAATAAAACTTTATTTGTAAAATATGTACAAGAAAAAAAAATTTAAAAATTAAAAAACAAGTACAAGGAGGGCTGGCCAAATAGCTCAGTGGAATAAGTGCTTCATTGGCAAGTGCAAGGGCCTAAGTTCAATCCCTGGTTCCACAAAAAAAAAAAAAGCACCTGCTTAGGCAGAGTGCAGCAGCCAGGGGAACACAGTGACAGGGATTCCATCTGTGGCCTGCCATGCCGGCACTGCCTACGGGGTGCGCTGAGCAGTGATTGAGACTGGGCACGGAGGCTGAAAACAGGAGAATCACTGCAAGTCTAGTCTGCGTAGTGAGACCCTGTAGACCCTGTACTAAAAATACACACACACACACACACACACACACACACACACACAAAAGCACAAGGGGCTGGGGAGATAGCTCTGCAGTCTAAGTGCCTGCCTGGTAAGCGCAAGGACCCAGGTTCCATCCCTGGTACCACATGCTGTGCTGCTCCCCCTCTCCCCACCAGCCCAAGCCCAAGTGCTCCATGCTGGCCACTGAAGCCTATAATCCCAGCACTGGGGAGACTGAGGCAGGAGGATCACTACAGGTCTGAGCTGTATTGTGAGCCCCTGTACCAAATAAATAAATACACAAACAAATGAAAATACAAGGCTGAACATGGCCTACAAACTATATTTGCCAACTTCTGATTTTAAAAGGTTCTGGTGACGGTGCCCTAAGAATTTCTGGAAGAGGTGCCAAGGCAGCATTTGGCTTCCCAGGCAGCCAGCAAGCCTGAGTGGGGCTGGTCCCCTGGAGGAATAATTAGCACCGCTTGATTAAACATTATCTTCACGGAGCTTGCCTAGCATGCCCAAGGTCCCGAGTTTGATCTCCAGCACTGCAAAAACAAAACAAAACAAAACCCCTATTATCTTTATCCTAGGGATATGGAGACTGAGATACTAAGCAGGACAGGTAAGACTGGATCCCAGAAAAAATGTCACCTCCTATTTTGTCCATAATCAGCGGTCCTAGAGAACACCAAAGTGAGCAGCATCTACCAACCTAAGACACAAAAGAAAATGTAATTTAGATCCGAATTCTTTTTTTTTTTTTTTTTGGTGGAACCGGGGATTGAACTCAAGGCCCTTGCACTTGCTAGGCAAGCGTTTATTCTACTGAGCCATCTCCCTGGCCCAAGAAAATGTAATTTAAGGGGTAACTGCAACAGGAAATTTATCCTGGGTTTCTATTCTCCTAAGTGGCTCTGAGCTTTCTTTTCTTTTCTCTTTTGGCCATACCAGGGATCAAACTCAGGCATGCACTTATTCTGCAGAGCTACATCCCCGGCCCAGCAGCTCTGAGCCTTCTTAGCGTTGGCTCCCCTTTCTCTCTCTTCTCTGGCCCAGGTTCATAAAAATGAAGCCATTCCTCACTCTTACGGTGACATCTATTCACCCTGGTGGATGAGCGGCAGCAGAAGGTAAATCCTGCTCTTTACACCACAGCTCTCTTCATGAAGTCTGGGATATCTTGTGGACAGCACAGTAGGTCTGTGGTGCGGAGATAACTGTGCAGCCCTGAGTGTTACGTCATCTGGGGATGGGAAACACCAGCAGTGACGACTCGAAATTGTTCCTGAAACCAAGTCGCAGCTCACATTCCTCTTTAAACAGCTGGGTTCCAGAGCCCTGTTTAGAAAGCTCATTTTAAAAGATGAGGGAATAGAAAACGCAAGACGAGGCCTTGAAATTCTGAAACCTGCAGTACTGGTTTTAGACCATCTGGGTTTGCTCTTTGAAGCCTGAAATGGCAATGAGTTCTGGCCCACAGTGCTCTTGCCCTGGCTCATGGAGGGAGGGAAGGACACTGTAAGCAGCGTCCAAAGGCTGCCAGGCTCTGTCCTAAGCACTGTACTAGCTCTTTGGTTCTTACGATGCGCAACAGTATCTGCACCATCCACAGATGAGGAAACTGAGGCCCACGGAAGTGCAATGACTTCCTAAACTCAGCAAGCAAGTCAATGCAGAACCTGGACTCAAAACTCCCCAACACCATGGCCTAGGGCTTATGACAGCAAGGGGTTGCCCCCTATCACCTAAGCCCTGCTGGTCTAGAGGAACTCACCTCTGCTGCCTCCCAAGAGCCCAGAATGGAAACCATCTAAATACACATGAAAGTTAAAGTCAACACGCCGAAGACCTGATGTACACCGCACTCCCAAACCAAAGGCCGGGTACCCTCCTCTAATGCTTGGACACAACAAAATACACAGGCCCTCATGACTCTTTTCTTTCCTTTTTTTTTTTAACCAGGGATTGAACTCAGGCCCTTGCGCTTGCCAGGGAAGCGCTTATTCCACTGAGCCATCTCCCCGGCCCCCTCTTTCCTTTTAATCTTACCTTGTTTAAGATCTACAGATAATCCTACCACCCACTAGGAAATGCCTTATTAATACTGCTGGGATATTAATAGGGGTAGAAAGGATTAATCAGTGCAAAACATGAGTTCCACTCATTTAGTCCTCATTTTAGTCATTTAGCGGACCTCCAGCTCCCTGTTCAGGCCACTATCTTTGGGCCACTACATCTAACAAAGAGCTAAGCATCCCAACCTTCTTTCTTCGCTTTGCACAGGGTCCACCATCGTTTGTCCTTTCACTACCAGCTGTATGGGAGGCACAAAGGAACTCCTCATAAAATGTAATTACTAATTAATTCCCAGCTACTACACAGCGAGGCTTTCTTTTGACTTCTACTAAATGTGACTCGGGCTCTGGCGCTTGTTGTTGAACTTCTCTTGGTTTCAAGGAAGCCCAAACAAAACCAACAGGTTTGTAGTCTTGCGGTTTCCCTCACAGCTCAGGATATGCTGCAGTTATGGCATTGCCTCCTTTTACAGCACCGGATTCTACACATATTTTTACTCCTTGTTCACCATCTTGCTACCACATTTGACCAAGTGTCTGTGCTCCAATGTGAGTGACACTAGCACACACATGGGGGTCCAGAAGCCAGGGGCTTTCTAGCTCAGAGACCTGATTCATCCCACTGCTAGCAAGGAAGGCACGGTAACAGCTACACGTCCTGCCCTGCGACTGAGCTTAGCAACCAGCACAAGCTCCAGACATTCTGGTTTGGTGAACGTCATTAACCGTTACAAGGGCAGGGACCATGACTTTTGTACACTTAGTACAGACTTGGGCTCTGGAAGTGTGCAGTGATCTCCCTACATCTGGTGTGAATCAAACGCAAGCTTCACTCTCAACTTATTGCCAACCTCCTCGTGCAAGTAGGTTCCTTTCTGGGCTTGAGGGCCTGCGTTTGCGGGTCTCGGGAGGGTTTTGAGTGAGAACACAAGGTTAACTTGCTCCTCCCTAGCGTTCCCACACCCACAACAAGCTGCTATTAAGGCACGTCCGAAGACCATTCGGAAAGTGGGGTGTTTGTCACACTGTCCTTGATTGTAGCCCTCACCCCCACTGCCACATTGTCTGGCAATGCTTAAAACAAAACAACCTGGGCCCTGGGGGAGCAGGGGGTGAGCTGCCCAGACCCTATCCACATGTATACACAGCATGGCTGGAATGAGACAGCCATATTAAGCAGATCGGTGATCTGCGAACTTAGAACTTCTGGGCCGCTGCGAGAGGAACGCAGGCAATCGGGAGCTGAGCGTCTGCGCCGCACCGCAGGAAAAGCCGTTAAACTAACTTACTCCAGAGAGCGCATATCGGCTCCGGGAGGTGGCAGCAAGGAAAGCGCACGTGAAGTGCGGAAAGGAGCTCCAGTGCTGCAGAGAGGGATGCCGGGGCCGAACCAGAGCTGGAGAAGTAACACATGGCTCCCCGGGCTCGCCTCCATGCCCCTCCCCCTCCCCCCGTGCAGGCGCCCAGAGCCCACCGGCCGCTCACGCCCCACACAGCCTCGGCACAGGGCGCCCCCATCCCACACCACTCCTTTCCTGCACCTCGCTCCCACCCCCTCCGTCGTTCACCCACCCTCCCACGACACCCTTTTCCCACTTATCCGTTACGCCCCCAAAGCCAGTCTCCATCTGCCAGGTCTCCCATAGCTCACCTCCCGGTTCCCCAACTCCCTGCAGAGTACCGGGGTTGCGCCCCACGTTCACAAGTCTTCGTCCTCCCTCCATCCGCCCTCTCTTCTTCCGTGCACACTCTGCACGCCCCGCTCTAGTCCTTGCACCCATCCACTGCCCCTGCACACCTTTCCCAGTACCCTCCCCCCGCTGCGTGCCCCTCCCCCAACGCTCCTCCCCCAGCACCCCCCTCCGGGTCAAGCTCACCTGCGCGGCCACCCCCGTCCCGGCGCTGAGACGGCTGCTGCAGCTGGAATGGGACCGTAGCCCTGAGAGGCTGCAGCCCAGCCCGGGGGGAGCCGGAAGGCGCTGGTGGAGAGCAGCCCCGCCGGAGCCCCCCGGCCCCTCCACGACCCGGACCCCAGGCACCTCCGCCTCTACCGCCCGTTGCGGCCCCCGCCATCGCCCGCCCGGACACCAGCCCTCTTCAGCCCCAGGACGAGCCCCACACAGTCCCCCAACCCCCGCTGTCGCTGCTTATCTGTCCTACGGGGCGGGGACCGGCCCCCTGAGTCCAGAACTTTAATTGGGCTACAGAGTTCTAGACACAGCCCCCTCAACCAATCCTCGGCGGACTCTTCCTTTCCCGAGGATGATTGGTAAATATGCCTAGCGATCCAAACCAAGACCCCACCTCCACCCCGCCCCCGCCGGCTGGCCGGCGTCCGAGACTCTGCTGATTGGGCGGTCCCGAAAGGGCTAGTTCTCCAGCGCCACCAATGAGAATTCACAGAAAAGGGGAGCGTCACACCCAGTCCCAGGTAGTATGCAAATACAATGTCACGTGACGTTGGGCTGCGAGGGGGCGAGGTCCGGTGTAGCTTGGAATCAAACACTCGAGAACTCTTTGTGGAGGGTGGAGTGTCAAACTTCAAGTTGTTGAGCCCCAGTAGTATGGAGAGAGTGATAACTTCAAAAGACATTACATTTAGTTTAACTTAACGTTAGTTTTAAATCCTCGTAGAGGATTGCTTGCAAGCTCCAAATTAAGATTCCACAGAGTACTGTAAAGTTTGCATATAATTTGCATGAGATTTGTATTATATGGATGCACTTAATGGCTACCCTGCTTCATGTGACGTCCACGTTTGTCTTCCACATTTCCAGCTTCCTACTGGGGGTTGGCCCAATCTTAAGAAAACAGTTGTTGGCGTGCAAATGAGGTTGGGACACCAAAAGGGAGCTGGGAATCGACAATTCCAAGTCCACCTTGACAGAATAGAAGCACCAGAGTGACAGAGAAACTTAACCAAGTTTGCAAAGGTACTCCATTAACAAATCCTGGTCTTCCCAGTTCAGGGCTCTCTGACCTACAAGTCAAAACCGAGACTGGATGGTCCCAGAAGGGAATGTATGCAATTTCGACAGTCACACGCTGGAATACATAAAGGCATTTGGGGAAGAAAACCACGCTTAAAGTAACATGAAAAATTACTACTCGTCAAAAGAAAACACATTGCTCTTGTAGTCGTTGACCATTTGTTCTATATATGGAAAAAGCAAGTCAGCCAATCCTAGATTGTCTGCGATAAGGGACCATCCAAATAATTGGATAATTCCCTCTAGATTTATATTTAGCTATGAATTCTAGTTCTGATCTTGCTACAGATTTATCTTGCTATTTCTGTTTTTGCCCAGTTTAATGGTAAAAAGAAGGTATTCCCTGAAGCCACTCTAGCCAATCAAAGTGAAGAAAGGTGCAGGAGAGGGCACGCTGGGATTAAATATGGGAAGTAGATACTGGAAGGGCAGATCCCAGGGTCAGCTGGGTATTAGATCAGCCCACTGCGCAGGACAGGCAAGGGAATGGCACAGTCTGCTGACAGGCTTTCTTTGCAAAGACGG
>NW_004524632.1:6132833-6133748 GCF_000260255.1 Octodon degus | reverse complement strand
TTTCTTTCTTTCTTTTTTTTTTTTTTTTTTGGTGGCACCAGGGATCAAACTCAGGACCTTGCACTTGCCAGGCAAGCTCTTATTCCACTAGCTAGCGTCCCATCCCCTAAGACTTATGTCTTGACTTAGTGTTGGTTCCAGATTCAAATGCTGTCCCAACTAACACTCGAGCCAGTGGTGGCAAATCCATGGCATATGTGCCCTAGTGAGCTGTCTGTTATTCCTGAAAGCTCCCAAAGACTCGCTGTCACTGCTCTAGACCATTGCCTGACAGCAAAAGGCTGAGCTAATTGGCCTATTAAAATCTGTCCTTGCCTGAAAACCAATAGCACTACACTTGATCTTAGCCAAAAGGCCGCAAAGCGATATAGCACTGAGGACCCCTCCATGTGTAGATGCTTTTTGTTGTAGTTGTCTTTTTTGAGACAGGGTCTCACTATGCAGTTCAGGCTGGCCTTGAACTTACTTTGTATTCCAGGGTGGGCTCAAACTCACAGTGATCCTCCTGCCTTAACCTCCTAGTGCTGGGATTACAGGCATACCCCACCACGCCTGGCTAACATACAGGGTTTTTTTTTCTTTATAACTATATAACTTTATTCAATACAATTGCTTTCTCTCAATTTAAAGAATAGCCCTAAGCAATTTGATATAAATCTTATTTTATTTCTATTGTACAAAGCGTGATGACATAGATGAAGAAATCTTACAGGACTAAAGGCCAATTGAAGGATATTAGAAAGACGCAGAGCATTCCCATAGCTGCTTTTCTGTTTTGCAAAACAGGGAATAGAGATAGAGAGTTGAACTTAGTTCATGTTTTCAGAAATTGATAAAACCAGTCAATAACAGACAACATTGAATGCTAGAATGGCACCCAGGAATAGATGGCATGGATATAACTTATCCATCGTC